>NC_083896.1:10236885-10543135 GCF_032452875.1 Bos javanicus
TATACATAATTAATATGTACTAACTAATATATTAACTATTATACATAGTTAATATATACATAATATACATTAACACAAGTTAATATTAAGCTAATATAAATAATTAAGATAGTATATTAGAGATGCAGAGATAGACGAATTGACCAATGGGATAGAATAGTAAACCCAAAACAAGACTCACACCTGTGGAACAGAAGTGGTACAGCAGATTAATGGGGAAAGAAAGGACTAGTCAATAAACATAACTAGGAAAAAAACCTGATTTACTTTATGGAAATAAAGTAATTATATATTTATCTCAGACCAGATACAAAAGTAAAACTCCAGATTCATCAAGGACTTAAATATCAAATTCCAACTTTAAAATGTTCAGTGAAAAATACTGGGTATATTATTTGAAACTTATGATATGGAAGGCTATCTTAAAATCACAAGGAATGTTCATTATTAAAGGAAGGTTTTAGATTATGACCTTTTATCAAATGAAATTTTTTTGCAAATCAACATATGAATATATATTTGCCTTCATTACTCTTCAAGAAAGTGCAAAGTCAATCACAAGCAGATCCTACTAGACACATCCTAGAATAGCAAATAATAGTGTGAACAAGAAAAGCAAATTATGGTAAAGTATGCTTGTAAATTTTTGTAATTTTATCACTTGGCTGGTAAGAAATATAAATTGGGACAACCATTAGAAGCCTGTCTGATGGTACTATTAAGTGTTAAATCTAAATATTAATATATTGTTTGACCCAACAAGTCCCCCTAAGTGAATTATAATCAAATATAATGAAAACTATGTATAGTATTATAGGTGAAATCTTAAAGTGAAAATGTAAGTTACACACTTGGAAAAGATACTTATGATACTTATTATCAGCAATGAATGTCAAAAATATATAAATAATTCTTAATTGATGAAAAAAAAAGCAATTTGTTCAAGTCACACATGGAATATTATTCATTACTCAAAATAAATTATCTATAGCTACATAATTATGTCTGTCAATATAATCATATATTTATTATGTGTTAATATGGATGAATCTTTTAGCAATATACCTTTGAATGAAAAAATAAATATATGCGGGTTTTTACATGGTTTTTAAAGTTAAAAGATACTTTGTAAGAATTCATACCTATATTTAGATACGCACAGTAAAAATGATGAATGATTAAAAGAGACTTAGAATAGTGTTTAAGTTGCCTGGGAGCAGGCAGGGAACAAAATGAGGCAAGACCATCTAGGTAGACGCAAGTTATTGTCAGTGTTCTAGTTTCCATGCTAATGGTGCTTTCATGGGTATTTATTATGTGCAAACAAATAAACAGAAACAAAATGAGTAAAGAAGGTTTTGCATGGGCCAATAATGAGAATATGACATGGATCACAAATTGTATTGAATCCAGTTTTGGTCTGTTAAAAACAAAATAAAATAAAATCAGGCAGCAGCCAGATGAGGAAGTGGGATAAACATGCTTCAGCTTAGGCAGCAGTCAATACATAGGTCTTTCATTTGGAAAACTTTGAATGAATATTCTAGGAAGTGACAAAAGGCCAGACTGGAGTGAAAGGTTGAAAGACAACAAGGAGCTGAATATGGCTGGAGAGATATGCAAGTGTAGGATCTTGCAGGATCCTGTTTGCAGTGTTAATTACTTTGGATTTTATTCTAAATACATTAGGAAGCTATTGATCAGTTGTATGCAAGGGAAGGATGTCGTCAGTGGTTTCTATTTTTCTTAAACAGTTTGGCTGAAGTGCGTAGAGTGAATTACAGTGGCGTAAGAGTGAAAGGAGCCATGGGGACTAGAGACTGCTGAGTGGCACAGGTAGTGGGTGAGCTTTTCTAAGGTGGTAACTGTACAGAGAGGTAGGCAGCCTGATAGTTCAATGGGAGGTGTTTGATGTGAAGACACAAGAATTGAGGGAGACAGAAAAATGTAGATTTTAGAACTTTGAAAAAGGGTAGAGCTGGGTGGGTAGATGAATTCTTACCTAATATTAATTCCAGCTCAGCATAATATAGTTGTGTCAAGTTTAGCTTTCCATTTTAGGCCACTGTTTCTCCTTATGGGATTTTTCCTTCTGGGATGGACAAAGTGAGTGAAGTGAAGGTTGCTCAGTTGTGTTCAGCTCTTTGCGACCCCATAGACTGTACAGTCCATGGAATTCTCCAGGCCAGAGTACTGGAGTGGGTAGCCATTCCCTTCTCCAGGGAAACTTCCCAACCCAGGGATAGAACCCAGGTCTCCCACTTTGCAGGCAGATTCTTTACCAGCTGAGCCACCAGGGAGGCCCAAAGAAGGAAAGAAATGAAGATGAGATGGGGAAAGAAGAAACAGCTGTGTAAGGGAGTCTTTATTCTTTCTTGTTGAATGTGAGCTTTGGGGTTATATTATACTGTAGTTAGTAATAAAATGAATAGTAATTTCTACCTTACAACAGTTTTTAGACTTTATAATTTTAAAGTTATTTCCTATAAACTTCAAGGACCATTGACCTATGTCAATGTTACTGTGTTTAGTAATGGTCATATAAAATGTTAGATGTGTTATAGAGGAATAAGAGATCTGAATTTGAATATTTGCTTTCTGTAGACATGTTTAATCTATAAACCAAGAGATTTACTGTGGTTATAGTATGTGAGTGTTTTAGAACAAAAGTAATTCCAACATTATCCAGATGAATAGACAGTAACAAAAATGAGCTTATTTCTGAGCAAGGCTTATAATTGAGCTGGTGAGTATTTATTTCCTGACACATTCCTGTGACTTCTACAACTGTGCAGAACAAATATCTCTGACCCATGTATTACTATATTCATG
Organism: Bos javanicus; assembly: GCF_032452875.1. NCBI lineage: Eukaryota > Metazoa > Chordata > Mammalia > Artiodactyla > Bovidae > Bos > Bos javanicus. The sequence continues at coordinate 10,239,718 of NC_083896.1, forward strand.
GCACTGATACTGCTTTTGATACATTTTCTAAAGTGATTCAGTCTCTCTTAAGTGGCCTGACAGCAAGATACTGGTCCTAGGCCTGATTCTTTGCAATTTTCTTCAGTGATTTAAGTGATGGAATAGAGACCATGAACAACAAACTTGTGGATGACATTTGATCCACACACAAGTGGATCATTGTGAGCACTGGGTTAGAATGCAGATGGTTCCAACCAAATGGAAAAGAAATTTCAAATGGAACAAGTTCAAGTTTTGATGGGCTATTTATAGATACCACATGATATATGATAGAGAAGCATTTGACATTAAAATGAGAAGAAGCCAAGGACTAAGGGGTTGTCAAATGTCAGTGTGCCAACTGGAGAACCCACTGGAAGTGAGTGTCACATAGACTTCCTTGTATTCCAAGTATTGTGTGTTTACTCTAAGAGTATGATATGTGTAACACGTATCACATTCAGTAGAGAGAAGCCAAAGACAGTACTTTATTAAGTGATAGTTTTGTTCACTTCTGATGGTGATAGCAGAGTAGACACTGTTTTACTTGGGGTATGTAATGTATGACTATGGTTCTGTTATCTATAGTAATAGGTCATATTATATTGTTTATAGATACAGTGTCATCCACTTGGTGAAGATAATAAAATATTAGTTTTTAATATCTCAACTTGTGTTCTAGAATAAGAACTCTGTGCGTTTTACTCTACAGTTAACTTTAGCATATATATTCACTGCAACTAATGCTTCCCTGGTGGCTCAGACAGTAAAGAATCTGCCTGCAATGCAAGGGATTGACCTGGGTTTGATCCCTGGAGAAGGGAATGGCTACCCACTCCAGAATTCTTGCCTGGGGAATTCCATGGACAGAGGAGCCTGGAGGGCTACAGTCCACGGGGTCGCAAAGAATGGAATGCAACTGCGTGACTTGACATTTCACTTTCAAAATACTTACCAATGTCTTCTAATGTCCTCTATTTACTTTGCTGTGAGGTAGAGATGAGAATGGAGAAGGCAATGGCACCCCACTCCAGTACTGTTGCCTGGAAAATCCCATGGATGGAGGAGCCTGGAAGGCTGCAGTCCATGGGGTCGCTAGGAGTCGGACACGACTGAAGTGACTTAGCGGCAGCAGCAGCAGCAGAGATGAGAATACCAGTATGGCCAGTAAAATAGTTTATTCTGCTCCAGGATAGAGTTCTTTGTCATATCATTTCTCTGATTCCTTCAGGCTTGTCCTCACAGCTGTCTTTCACTTTGAGCACTCTTTCCCTACACTTAAACTCTGCTTGTATCTTGAGGTTGGACACTTGTTGATTGTGGTACAAACTGAAAATGAATCTCCTATTTTGTAACGTTATGATCTTCCCCTGGGAACATCAGAAAACAGTAGCTGAGTATAATTCTGCACATTGGTATGAGCAATGAATACTTCATTTAAAAGCTTTGGGTTTTAAAGTGTTTTGTGAAGTCCCTTTTTGGTGTTTAAATAATTGACTCATTGAACCTGAGGGATGAAACCTTAGGGATTGCTTGTTAAGATGTGCATAATCTCTTGTAGACCTTTTTGAAACGTGATCATTTAGATTCTACTTGATGACTAGTTGTAGTGGGATGCTCAGTCTCTGAGGAAGCCTATTTTATTGTTAGATTAATTTAGTGGTTAAATTCTTATAATCTTTCTTAGGTAGATATTGAATTCTTGATGTTAATAACTCTAACCTATTGGCTTCTTATTCTTATGATAAAGACAAATTCCTTTTCATAGCCTAACAGTTCTTCATGTCTGACCCCTGCCCGTGTCTTCAGCCTCTTATTTTATGATTCTTTATTATACAGTAGTTCCAGCCACAGTAGATTTTTAGTTTTCCTTTCTTTGCTTTATTATTCCTTAATTTCTCTGCATATGATGTTACTTTATCCTAGAAAGCTCTCTTCCCAGTCCCCTTTCATCTTTCACTAAATTAACCTTTATTTTTTAGATGTCAGCACAATTATTTCTGTAGTGAATACATCCATGACCTTCTTGATTAGATAACCCCCTCCCCTTGCAGTTATATGTACTCATGGTGCTCTGTACCTCTTCTTTGTAGCTTGTACCTTAATTGTGATTTTAATTAATCAGTGATTAGTAGATGATTGTCTTTTTGACCTATTACCCTTGTGTTTTTGTTCATGGTATGTGGTTAGCACTTAGCTCCCAGGTGTGAAATAAATATTTGTTCAATGCAATCATCATAGGTCCGCCTATACCTTACATAGGAAAATTTCACTTCCTCTGTGTGATGATGGTTCAAAAATTTTAAGACAGCTAGAATGTTTTTCTCTTTCAGAAGTTGCACATTCCCTGTCCTTAAGTTGTCTTTCTTGTGATAAACCACAGCCCTTCACTGCTCCTCTGCATGCTTTCATGTTAGTCAATGTGCTTTGTACAGTGAGGCAGTTGGTTCTGAAAATAATGCTCCAAAATTGTCAGAATGCCTTTAGGTTTTAGAAATCCATGTTAGAATAAGATGCAGCTTTTTTGAGCTGAATTAGTCTCTAGAGTGTGATATTTTAAGCTTTTGGTTTGTTCTACATGCACTAATTTAACTTCCATATAGGCTATCTTTTGAAGAAGAGAAATCCATTTCTGTAAATCTTGAAAATCATTGTTTTGTGTAAGTTAAACCATGAGCTTCCAAATCATTAATATGGAATAAATATTTCCTGGAAGTTTTACTTCACAGTAAAACCCTACTTTTATTCTTTATTGTGTTTTAGGAGGAAGCAATGCAAATAGTGGGAATGTACAAATTAAAGACCTTACATAAACTATATTACTTTTTATATTTTTCAACATAAAGATAGTATGTATACATATATGAGTGAGGCATTGTTAGCCTTTCATATCTAGATTAATTAACAATTAAAGTGTTTATTGATTTTCCACTACTAGTCATATTAAGCTGGATACTGTTTTTCTGCCTTGGTATAATTTATTTTTCTGGTTATAAAATTAATACACATTTAAAGTAGACCATTTGAAAAAATAAAGAAAACACAAAGATATTTACATTCTATCCAAGTATAACTACTGTTAAAGCTGTTAAAGCTTTGGTTCATTTATTTTCATTTTTATATTAATCCAATAAATATTGAGTGCTTACTACTTGCTAAAATATTAAATGTATCAGATGATGCACAATAAAATATAAATAGGGAGCTAAAAATTGTTATAAAAGGTAGAAAGAAGACATTTCTGAAAAAGTGACTTTGAACTCAGCCTAGGTATGGTTCTAGAGTGAGTCAAGCAGAGAGAATGGGAATGCAAAGGCCCTGAGGCAGAAGTATGCATGACGTATTGGAGAAATAGCAAGAATGTCAGTGTGGCTGCAACAGAGCCAAAAAGCGACAAGATTTGACTTGTATCTTAAGAGACCCACACTGGATACTCATGAAGTATAAACTACACAGAAGGAAGTACAAGTAGAGATACCAATTAGGAGCCTACTTTAATCAAACAGGAAAGAGAATATGGTGAATTAGACCAAAGAGGTGAGAAGTAGTTAGATGCTAGATATATTGTGATGATAGAGGCATTGAGAGTTGCTAAAGGATCCTAAGTGGGAGAGTGAGAAAAAGAGAAGTATCAAATAAAGCTTATTTTTATTCTCAGTCTTTTAAAATTTAAAAGAACTTGAAAATGGAGAGAAGTATAAAACATAGCTAGATATTATATATTAATATTAAAGCAAAACATCTGTGTAACTATCATACAAATAGTCACACATAAATAGAACACACAATAAATTGAACACTACCACTGCCCCAAAGCCTCATTTTGTCTTTTCCCCATTCCTATTTTCTTACTCGTAGAAGCATCCATTATTCTGAGTTTTACGTTTATCACTTTCTTGCTGTTCTTTAAACATTTATCACTAATGTATGCATCCATAAAATATATATTTAGTTAGCTTGTTTATGAAAATTATATAAATTGAATAACACTTTATGTACTCTTTTGGGTTTTTCTTTCATACAGGATTATGTCTATGAGGTTCATCTGTATTGTAGGGATAGTGTTAGTTTGTTCATTTTTATTGTTGTGTAGTATTCCATTGTATGACTCTGCCATAATGTATCCATTCTTCAGCTGCAGACAGCTATGAACTTTTCTGTATTAGTATCCTGGTTCACATGGATTTTTCTAGGGAATTTTTCTAAGAGATGAATTGTTGTATTTTAGAATAAGTGATCTTTCTACTTAACTAGTATTGCTAAGCTGTTTCCAAAGTGGTTGTACCAATTTAGCAGTGATTTCACATTATTCTACATCTTCACCCAAACTTAAATTATTATTAGGTTGGTACAAAAATAATTGTGTTTTGAACCATGAATTATTATTATAACTTGGCTCAAACATATCTTTATTAATCAAAATAAGAACCATTACAATCAATATGTTTTTGCCAATGAGAAATAAGTTTGTTTATTCCTATAGCATAAAAATCTGTGCTTCAGGAGTCTATGAGCTCTTGCAAAGCATTCTGCCTCCTGCTGGTTGTGGAAATGTTTTTCCTGCAAAAAGTTATCGAGATACTTGAAGAAGTGATTGTCAGTTGGAGAGAGGTCAGGTAAATACAGTGGATGAGGCAAAACTTCGTAGCCCAATTCATTCAAATTTTGATGTGTTGGTTGTGTGATGTGCAGTTGGGCATTTCACGGAGGATTGGGTCCATTCTGTTGACCAGTGCTGGCTGCAAGCATTGCAGTTTTCAGTGTATCTCATTGTTTTGCTGAGCATACTTCTCAGATGTAATAGTTTTGCCAGGATTCAGGAAACTGTAGTGGATCAGACAGGTAGCAGATCACCAAACAGTGACCATGACCATTTTTTTTAGTGCAAGTTTGGCTTTGGGAAGTGGTTTGGAGCATCTTCTTGGTCCAGCCACTGAGCTGGTCATCTCTAGTTGTCATATAAAATCCACTTTTCGTTCCATGTCACAATCCGAGCAAGAGATGGTGGTGGTGGTTGTAAAGAATAAGAGAAGATGACACTTTAGAACGATGATTTTTTTTTTTTTTTAATTTTAGATCAGCTCATGGGGCACTCACTTATCGAGCTTTTTCACTTTTCCAATTTGCTTCAAATGCTGAATGGCCATAGAATGGTTGGTGTTGAATTCTTTTGCAACTTTTGGTGTAATTTTAAGAGGATCAGCTTCGATGATTGCTCTCAGTTGGTTGTTGTCAACTTCCTATGGCCAGCCATTGCATTTCTTATCTTCAAGGGTCTCATATCCTTTGCAAAACTTCTTGAACAACCACTGCACTGTATGTTAGCAGTTCTTGGGCCAAATGTCATTGTTGATATTGCAAGTTGTCTCTCTTGCTTTACAAGCCATTTTGAACTCGAATAGAAAAATTACTTGGATTTGGTTTTTGAATAAAATCATTTCTGTAGTCTAAAATAAATATAAAATAAATAGCAAGTAATATTCTTTAGCAAAAAAAACATAAAGTGAGAAATGTGCATTAAGATGATGTATAAGTGAGTGAAAGTGAAGTCGCTCAGTCATGTCCGACTCTTTGCAACTCCATGGACTGTAGCCTACCACGCTCCTCCGTCCACAGGATTCTCCAGGCAGGAATACTGGAGTGGGTTGCCATTTCCTTCTCCAGAGGATCTTCCTGACCCAGGATTGAACCTGGGTCTCTCGCACTGTAAGCAGACACTTTATGGTCTGAGCTACCAGGGAAGTCCAAAATGATGTACAACATAACCATATTTATTTAAGAACGTATTCCAATATCAAATGGCAAAGGTCAACAATGTAAAACTGCAAGTACTTTTGCATCAACACAATAATATTTTTGTTAATCTAGTGGATGAATATTGCCTTCTTGTAGTTTAATTTGCATGGCTTTAATTACAAACAAGGTTAAGAATTCATTCATATTTATCAGCTGTTAGTATATTGTTTTTTTTGTAAAGTGCCAGTTCCAGCCTCTTGATCACTTTCCCACTGGGCTGTCTTTTTGTTACTGATTTGTGGGAGTTGGTTATTAAATCCATGAATTAAGCTCATTATTATACATAAGAAAGGTATTCTATTCCATGGAATGTTTTTCACTATTTTTATAATATCTCTTTTACTTTATGGTTGGTACTTATTGTGTTTTGTTTAAAATTTTTTCCACAACCTGAGGTCTTAAGTATGTCCTCCTATATTTCTTTAAAGAGCTTATTTAATAAATTTATCTTGCACATTTAGGCTTAACCTTTTCTTATGCCCAAACTCTTTAATGGTTTATTTTGCAAATGTGCTTCTCAAATACTTAATTTATCATTTTTATGAGTTTCATTAATCTTTGGACTCTCTAAACATAAAATACACTGAAGACATTTTCCAGGGATATTTTTAAAGCTTATGTAATATAGAGAAAGTATGTCAGTAACCTAATCCAGGACACTGTCTCATTTTGAGGATTAAAAAATTTCTTTCTAAATTCAAGCTCTGCTTATTTTCATTGTATCTTCTTGTTTGTGTATGCTTTTTTTTTTTTAACTTAAAGCAAGGAAGTATATGAACTAAAAATTGTAGTTCAGTCTTTCCCAGTACCCACATCAACCCACAACTAAACAAAGAGAGCTGTTTTGCTCAGAAAATTACTATTTCAAGAAAAAGTATTTTTTTCTAAGTGTTTATTTCTCCCCTCATTTGGAGTATGGATAATTTACTAAAAACTCAATAAATACTATAAAGGATAAGAAAATAGGTCAAGATGAAGAATGATGGGGTTGTTTTAGGGTCACAGAAGACTTCTCTGGGGAGGTGACATTTAAACAGAAACTCTTGAGACCTGAGAAGATCAGAAGGGAGTTCCCAGCAGAGGAAATAGCAACTTCAAATGCTCTAAGATGGAAATGAGCAAAGTAATGTGGCTGGAGTGGAATGCAGTTGTAAATTTTATTCAGTTTCTACTTGAAACTGTTTTCAAAATCAATTCTAAACCTCTTAAAAAACAAACAAACCAAAAAACCTAATGTGATACAGCTTATATACTACCATCATATAATCTTTCTCAAGTGCTTTTACCAACTCATCAGTAGCCTGTTCATAAACCTCCTGCTTAATAGTTGTTTCTATTATTTATTGATGTCTTTATTTATTGTTGACCTGTCAGTATGACTAAAGGAAGTCATTAACCATGGTCAATTAAGTTAATCCTTATTATTTTGACATTGGGATATGATACTTAGAATTGTCTCATGGAGGAGCCTCCCCATAAAAATCAGCATCATTAGTTTGGAATGCCTGACATTGAAGCTTTTACTTTGGGGCACATATTTGGAACCTTGTCTTTTTTTACTTTCTATACCTTAACAATGTGGCCTGTTTCCCTCTATCAGCAGTTTTTTGAGCCACTTATGTATTTCACCCAGCTGCCAAAAGAAGATGACTTTATTCATGTGAAGTAGATACCTTCTCCGGACCACTCAGTGAGTTTTAGTATGCCATGTAGCCATACCATCCAAAGCATACCCTACAAATTTGGTGATAAGGCCTAACTGCTTTCATATGACATGGAAAAAAGCAATCAGAAATTTAATTTTATTTTATATATTTATTTTCTGTACTTAAAAAAAAGGAACTTGAGATAATAAAAAGTAATACAAATTTTAAAAATGTAGAGTATCAGTATTAAAGGCAAATGGGAATACAGATGACTGGTGGGGGCTACTTTAGTCATGCCTGTGATGATTGGAACTGTACTGCAGTATGTTTACTACACCTTAGTGTCATGTGAAGAGTTGACTCATTGGAAGAGACCCTGATGCTGGGAGGGATTGGGGGCAGGAGGAGAAGGGGACGACAGAGGATGAGATGGCTGGATGGCATCACTGACTCGATGGACATGAGTCTGAGTGAACTCCGGGAGTTGGTGATGGACAGGGAGGCCTGGTGTGCTGCGATTCATGGAGTTGCAAAGAGTCGGACACGACTGAGTGACTGAACTGAACTGAATTAAGTGTGTCCAGACATCCTCATCCATTTGAATAGTTCATTTTCAGTTACAAATGAACAATGTAGTTAAACAGCTTAATGAGTAGCACTTTTCATCTTAATTTTGACTGTACCTATGAGACATCACTCTACTGATACAGGCTAGAGCACCTTCTATTGTGCCAGACATGAAACACAAACATGAACCTTTTCAGAATTTGACTGAGTAGGAATTTTACAAATGAGAGGATGGAAGTTTATAGGATTTTATAAATGAAGAAAATGAGGTTGAGTTAGGTTAAATGACTTACTATCATCACACACCCAATGAGGCAGAGCCAAGATTTCAACAGAGACCTGAGTAAATTTTTTTAATGAAGAATCTTAAAAAAAATGGTTTTTATTTTCAAATTTTTATTTATTTTTGACTGTGCTGGATCTTCATTGCTGCAGGTGGGCTTTCTCTAGTTACAGAGAGTAGGGGCGACTCTCTAGTTGTGGTTTGTGGGTTTCTCATTGCAATGTCTTGTCTTATTGTGGAGCACGGTCTCCACAGCATATGGGCTTCAGTAGTTGTGGCTCATGGGCTCTGGAGGGCTGGCTCAGGAGTTCTGTCACACGGACTTAGTTGACCTGAGGCATGAAGGATCTTCCTGGACCAGGGGTTGAACTGGTATCCTCTGCATTGCAGGGTGGATTCTTAGCCACTGTACCACCAGGGAAGCCCCAGATCTGAGTATATTGAAAAGTTTCTTTTTACTATACCATCCTGTGTTGAATATTTCTAAGAAGTTTTTCTTAAATGTGCATGTGGCATTTTTTAAAACATGTGTGTAGTATCAGATCAGATCAGATCAGTCACTCAGTCGTGTCCAACTCTTTGCGACCCCATGAATTGCAGCACACCAGGCCTCCCTGTCCATCACCAACTCCCAGAGTTCACCCAGACTCACGTCCATCAAGTCAGTGATGCCATCCAGCCATATCATCCTCTGTTGTCCCCTTCTCCTCCTGCCCCCAACCCCTCCCAGCATCAGAGTCTTTTCCAATGAGTCAGCTCTTCGCATGAGGTGGCCAAAGTACTGGAATTTCAGCTTTAGCATCATTCCTTCCAAAGAAATCCCAGGGCTGATCTCCTTCAGAATGGACTGGTTGGATCTCCTTGCAGTCCAAGGGACTCTCAAGAGTGTTCTCTAACACCACAGTTCAAAAGCATCAATTCTTCAGTGCTCAGCCTTCTTCACAGTCCAACTCTCACATCCATACATGACTGCTGGAAAAACCATAGCTTTGACTAGATGGTTCTTTGTTGGCAAAGTAATGTCTCTGCTTTTTAATATGCTTCTAGGTTGGTCATAACTTTTCTTCCAAGGAGCAAGCCTCTTTTAATTTCATGGATTCATTCACCATCTGCAGGGATTTTGGAGCCCCCCAAAATAGTTTCTCCCTGTTTCCATTGTTTCCTCATCTATTTGCCATGAAGTGATGGGACCAGATGCCATGATCTTCATTTTCTGAATGTTGAGCTTTAAGCCAACTTTTTCACTCTCTTTCACTTTCATCAAGAGGTTCTTTAGTTCTTTGCTTTCTGCATAAGTGTGGTGTCATCTGCATATCTGAGGTTATTGATGTTTTTTCCCGGCAATCTTGATTCCAGCTTGTGCTTCATCCAGCCCCGCATTTCACATGATGTACTCTGCATATAAGTTAAATAAGCAGGGTGACAAAATACAGCCTTGATGTACTCCTTTTCCTTTTTGGAACCAGTCTGTTTTTCCATGTCCAGTTCTAGCTGTTGCTTCTTGACCTGCATACAGATTTCTCAGGAAGCAGGTCAGGTGGTCTTATATTCCCATCTCTTTAAGTTTGCTTTAGTAGAGAATAATTATTGGAATTAAGACTGGACATGTAGGTTGCAGTTAAATTATGTTGAATGTTAGATTCAATTAAATAATATAATTGAGAGTTTATGGTGTTCCACACTATATTTGCTAAATCTTTCCTTGCTCCCTCAGTTTTTCTTACAACCTCGATCCAATCTGTTAGGCAGTGGTTCAGAAGCATCTTCAAAAATGTGATGATATCTCAGCATTTCTACTAGTTCCTCCCTAATCCAACCATCATTATCTCTCATTTGTATTATTGTCATATTTTATTGACTGGTCTCCTGGTTTCCTCCTTTATGTCTATTAGTTCTCAAAGAGCAAACAGAATGATCACAATAAAATGAAAGGCAAATCTCTCCACTGCTTATCTTTTTAAAAAAATTAATATATTTTTTAATCAAAGGATAAATGCTTTGCAGAATTGTGTTGGTTTCTGCCAAACATCAACATTAATCAGCCGTAGGTATACATCTGTCCCCTCCCTCTTGAACCTCCCTTCCACCTCCCTTCCCCATACCAGCCCTCTAGGTTGTTATAGAACCCTGGTTTGAGTTCTGTGAATCATACAGCAAATTCCCATTGGCTATTTATTTTACATTTGGTAATGTAAGTTTCCTTGTTACTCTCTCCATGCCCTCTCCTTCCTCCTGCCCCCTGCCATGTCCGTAAGTCTGTTGTTTATGTCTGTGTCTCCATTGCTGCCCTGCAAATAATTTCATCAGTACCAGTTTTCTAGATTTCATATATATGTTAGTATATGATACTTGTTTTTCTCTTTCTGACTTACTTCACTCTGTATAATAGGCTGTAGGTTCATCCACCTCATTAGAACTGACTCAAATGTGTTCCTTTTTATGGCTGATTAATATTCCATTGTATATATGTGCCACAACTTCTTTATCTATTCATCTGTTGATGGACATCTAGGTTGCTTCCATGTTCTAGCTATTGTAAATAGTGCTGCAGTGAACACTGGGGTACGTGTGTCTTTTTCAACTTTGGTTTCCTTGGGTTATATGCCTAGGAGTGGGATTGCTGGGTCATATGGTGGTTTTATTCCTAGTTTTTAAAGACATCTCCATACTGTCTCCTGTAGTGGCTGTATCAGTTTACATTCCCACCAATAGTACAAGAGAGTTCCCTTTTATCCACACTTTCTCCAGAATTTATTGTTTGTAGACTTTTTGATGATGGCCATTCTGACTGGTGTGAGGTGATATCTCATGATTTGCATTTCTCTAATACTGAGTGATTTGAGCATCTTTTCATGCGTTTGCTAGCCATCTGTATGACAGCACATTAAAAAGCAGAGACATTACTTTGTCAACAAGGTCTGTCTAGTCAAGGCTATGGTTTTTCCTGTAGTCATGTATGGATTGTGAGAGTTGGACTATAAAGAAATCTGAGCACAGAAGAATTGATGCTTTTGAACTGTGGTGTTGGAGAAGACTCTTGAGAGTCCTTTGGACTGCAAGGAGATCCAACCAGTCCATCTTAAAGGAGATCAGTCCTGGGCGTTCATTGGAAGGACTGATGCTGAAGCTGAAACTCCAATACTTTTGCCACCTGATGCAAAGAGTTGACTCATTGGAAAAGATTCTGATGGTGGAAAAGATTAGGGGGAGGAGGAGAAGGGGACAACAGAGGATGAGATAGCTGGATGGCATCACCAACTCGATGGACATGAGTTTGGGTAAACTCTGGGAGTTGGTGATGGACAGGGAGGCCTGGCATGCTGTTGTTCATGGGATCGCAAAGTTGGACACGACTGAGTGACTGAACTGAACTGAACTGTATGTCTTCTTTGGAGAAGTGTCTGTTTATGTCTTTTCCCCACTTTTCATTGGATTGTTTGTTTTTCTGGTATTGAGTTGTATGAGCTGCTTGTATATTTTGGAAATTAATCCTTTGCCAGTTTCATTTGCTATTATTTTCTCCCATTCTGAGAGTTGTCTTTTTACCTTGTTTATAGTTTCTTTTTTTTTTTCTTTTGCTGTGCAAAAGCTTTTAAGTTTAATTAGGTCCCATTTGTTTATTTTTGTTTTTATTTCCATTACTCTAGGAGGTGGGTCATAGAGGATCTTACTTTGATTCATGTCGTCGAGTGTTCTGCCTTTGTTTTCCTCTAAGAGTGTTATAGTTTCTGGTCTTACATTTAGGTTTTTAATCCATATTGAGTTTATCTTTGTGTATGGTGTTAGGAAGTATTCTGATTTCATTCTTTTACATGAAGCTGTCCAGTTTTCCCAGCACCACTTATTGAAGAGGCTATCTTTGCCCCATTGTATATTCTTATCTCCTTTGTAAAGAATAAGGTACTCATAGGTGCATGGGTTTGTCTCTGGCTTTCTGTCTTTTTCTGTTGGCCTATATTTGTGTTTTTGTGCCATTACCAAACTGTCTTGATGACTATAGCTTTGTAGTATAGTCTGAAGTCTGGAAGGTTGATTCCTCCAGCTCCAGTCTTCTTTCTCACGATTCTGGCTATTTGCGGTCTTTTGTGTTTCCATATGAATTGTAAAATGTTTTTGTTCTAGTTCTGTGCAAAATGCCATTGGTAATTTGATAGGTATTGCATTGAATCTTTAGATTGCATTAGGTAGTATAGTCATTTTCACAATACTGATTCTTCCTACCCAGGAACATGGAATATCTCTCCATCTATTTATGTCATCTTTGATTTCTTTCATTACTGTCATAATTTTCTGTATATAGTTCTTTTGTCTCCTTTGCTAAGTTGATTCTTACATATTTTATTCTTTTTGTTGCAGTGGTGAATGGGATTGAGTCCTTGATTTCTCTGATTTTTCGTTGTTAGTGTATAGGAATGCAAGTGATTCCTGTGTATTGATTTTGTATCCTGTGAGTTTGCTAAATTTACTGATTAGCTCTAGTAATTTTCTGATACTATCTTTAGAGTTTTCTATGTACAGTATCATGTCATCTGCAAACAGAGTTTTATTTCTTCTTTTCCTATCTGGATTCCTTTTATTTCTTTTTCTTCTCTGATTGCCTTAGCTAGGACTAAAACTATGTTGAATAACAGTGGTGAGAAAGGGCACCCTTCTCTTGTTCCTGGTTTTAGAGGGAATGCTTTCAGTTTTCACCTTTACTATGTTGAGGTAGGTTCCTTCTATGGCCATTTTTTGAAGAGTTGTTTTTTTTTTTTTTTTTAATCATAAATGGGTGCTGAATTTTGTCAAAGGCTTTTTCTGCATCTGTTAAGATTATCACATGGTTTTTATCTTGCAGTTTGTTAATATGGTGTATCACATTGATTGATTTGCATGTATTGAAGACTTCTTGCATCCCTGGGATAAATGAAAAGCAGATCTCTCCATTGCTTATCTTAACAGCCAAGATCTTTACCCAACCCCTGTTACCTTACCTTAACTGAGTTCCTACTATCCTAACTCTAGGTCCTTCTCATTCCTTAATCATTCTTCAGCCACATGGGCCTTCTTGTTCTTCATATATCCTGGGTTTTTTGACTTATTTCTACTGTTTAGAAATTTTGTTCCTTCCGATAGCAGTATGGTTTTCTTCCTCATCTCTTTCAGGTCTTTGTTTAAATATGACTGACATGAGGCCTTCCCTGATCATCCTACTTAAAATTGCATTGTTTCCTTCTTGAAACTTTTTTTTTTTATTTTTAAACTTTATGTAATTGTATTAGTTTTGCCAAATATCAAAATGAATCCATCACAGGTATACATGTGCTCCCCATCCCGAACCCTCCTCCCTCCCCCCTCCCCACACCATCCCTCTGGGTCGTCCCTGTGCACCAGCCCCAAGCATCCAGTATCGTGCATCGAACCTGGACTGGCATCTCGTTTCATACATGATATTTTACATGTTTCAATGCCAGTCTCCCAAATCTTCCCACCCTCTCTCTCTGCAACAGAGTCCATAAGATTGTTCCATACATCAGTGTCTCTTTTGCTGTCTCGTACACAGGGTTATTGTTATCATCTTTCTATTCTCTTTTGCTATTTTTTCTTTCTTTTTTTATGTATTTATTTTAATTGGAGACTAATTACAGTATTGTGGTGGTTTTTGCCATACATTCACATGAATCAGCCATGGGTGTACATGTGTTCCCCATCCTGAACCTCCCTCCCACCTCCCTCCCCATCCCATCCCTCTGTGTCATTCCAGTGCACCAGCCCTGAGCACCTTGTCTCATGCATTGAACCTGGACTGGTGATCTATTTCAGATATGATAATATACATGTTTCAATGCTTTTTCTATGCAGTGTTTGTCACATTTGACAGTCTGTATTTTGCATCTTTGTTTTCCCCCTGCACCCAAATGTCAGGGATTTTATTCCTGCTGTATCTGTAGAATTTGGAATTTGTTGAATGAATAAATGACTATAAAGAGTGTTGACTGCATATATAATGGCTCATTCATCAGTCAGAAGTATTTTGAGCACTCTCTTCTCACCAGCTTAATGTATATGTCAACTATAATAATCTTCATGCCTTTCCTTAGAATGTGCCTCACTCTTTAATGCCTCCCTGACTTTGATTGTGCTGTTCCTGTAACCTTCGCTGCTGTTTACTTACCTCTATACAGAAATTTCTTTCTCATCATTTAAGACCCAGTACAAATGCTCTTTTTGAAACCCTTCACCAGTAGTGCTTTCACCCTCAGACATAAATAGATTTTTTCCCCTTTGTCATAGCAGCAGCATTCACTTAATTCTACTAGGGCAATTACAGTTATTGAAAATATCTTTTGTCCCACCTGGCCCTCCCCACTGCAACTTCTCTAGGTCAGAGGACTATTTGTTTATTTCTTTAAATATTTGTCTTAATGCGTGATAGATACCTTATGTTTAGTAACTGAATATGGAATGTTTTTGAAAGAATGAAAGAACATAAATAAGTTATTATTTAGTGCTAGAGACAGATTTTTAAGAATGTGTTCTATTATTTTTATGGTATAATCCTACTAAAGCTTGTAGAGATAGTTTGAGATAGCTACATATCACTCTTTTTTTGGCATCCTGATAGTATCTCATGACAGAAACAGCATAATTTGGAGCTTTTCTTGTGGCACAGAGGTCACTTGTGAGAATGATATATTTTAGGTAGAGACTCTTAATCCTGGTTAGCCAAGGAGCAGGGATGCTAAATGGATACAGTTAGACGGTGACCTATTTCTGTAGCTTCCTTATTGAAAAGAAAAAAAAAAAAGATTGAAATCACAAAAAACAAAATAATAAAACCCCCCAAAATATCATGTAGTAATTTAACATTTGTTACTGAAAAGCACTAGCAAGAAAAAGAAATTGGAAACACAGGTTAGTAAATACTCTTTATTCGCCAACATCTGTAGAAAAACTACTGCGTGAGTGCTAAGTCACGTCCGACTGCTTGCACCCCATGGACTGTGGCCTGCTGAGCTTCTCTATTCATGGGATTCTCTAGGCAAGAATACTGAGTGGATTGCCATGCCGTCCTCCAAGGGATCTTCCAAACCCAGGGATGCATCTTTTAAGTCTCCTGCGTTGGTAGGCAAGTTCTTTACCACTAGCGCCACCTGGGAAGGCCAGAAAAACTGCTGCTACTGTTTATTCTCTAACATCTGTTCTCTTGTTCCATAGTAGAGGGATTTCTGAGTTTGACCTTATTTGAATTTACTGTTTCTTTTTTTGTCTTATACTTTTTGTGTATTAAATGTTTAAGAAATACTTTTCTGCCTTCAAATCAAAAACATATTCTATTGTATCCTCCCTTAAACTTTTTAAAGTTTTGCTTTTCAAACACAGGTCTCTTAAATCCATGCAGAATATATTTTTACCTATGTATGAAAGTATTGTTTTGATTTTATATTTTATCATATAGACAGCCATATCACATAGGAGGCATTCTTTCTTGTTCACTTCCTCAAATAAGATACCTTAACCTTTTATCAGGCTTCCCTGGTGGCTCAGACGGTAAAGAATCCAGCTGTAATGAAGGGGACTCAAGTTTGATCCCTGGGTTGGGAAAATCTCCTGGAGGAGGGAATGACAACCCACTCCAGTATTCTTGCCTGGAGAGTTCCATGGACAGAGGAGCCTGGCGGGCTACAGTCCATGGGGTGGAAAAGAGCTGGACATGACTGAGCTACTAACACTTTCATATTTTTAACTTTTCACAAGCTTTGAGCATGAGGTAGCATATTTGCTAGTAGATTCACTTTCTTATGTATTAGAATATTTCCTCATTTGCTAAAATATCTTCCTTCCTCTCCCCAAATAATTGGGGTTTGAAAAGGGGTATGTACTGTAGCTAAGAGATGGTCTTTACAATCAGACTGTCTGGATTCAAATCTTGTTTGAATTTGCAAACCCTGTTGCTTATAAGGTGAGTGTTATTGGGCTTCTCTAGTCCACAGCTTCATTTGCAAAATAAGAATGAAAATACATCAGAGGTAATTGTAAATGTTAAATAAGCTTATATATATAAGCTTATAGTTATAACCTTGGAACTTTGGCTGGAACACAGTCAGCAATCTTGTTATCTGGTATTATTATCTTTTTGAGATAACTCTATATGTTTTTTTCTTTAATTTATTGATTGGAGAAATTACAGTAATTTTATTGACAAAGCATCCTTGTGTTCACAGATTATATGATGAAAAAAGAAAGAAGTGAAAGTGTTAGTTGCTTAGTTGTGTCCGATTCTTGTGACCCCATGGACTGTAGCCTGCCAGGCTCCTCTGTCCATGGGGTTTTCCAGGCAAGAATACTGGAGTGGGTAGCTATTCCTTTCTTCAGGGGATCTTTCTGACCCAGGATCAAATTTGGGTTTCCTGCATTGCAGACAGATTCTTTACCATCTGAACCACCAGGGAAGCCCTAGATTATGTGCTATAACTAAAAAATTATATAACTAGAGTATTTGTTGTTGTTCAGTCATGTCCAACTTTTTACAGCTCATGAACTGCAGCACTCCAGGCTTCTCTGTCCTTCACTGTCTCCTGGAGTTTGCTCAAACTCATGTCCATTGAGTCAGTGATGCCATCCAACCATCTCATCCTCTGTTGCCCTCTTCTCTTCCTACCCTCAATCTTTCCCAGCAACAGGGTCTTTTCCAATGAGTTGGTTCTTTGCATCAGGTGGCCAAAGTACTGGGGCTTTAGTTTCAGCATTAGTCCTTTCAATTAATATTTGGGGTTGATTTCCTTTAGGATTGGCTGGTTTGATCTACTTTCTGTCCAAGGGACTCTTATGAGTCTTCTTCAGCACTACAGTTCAAATGTATCAATTCTTTAGCACTCAGCCTTCTTTATAGTCCAACATTCACATCCATACATGGCTACTGGAAAAACTAGAGCTTTGACTGTATGGACCATTGTCCATACAGTGATGTCTCTGCTTTTTAGAACTCTGTTTAGATTTCTCATAGCTTTTCTTCCAAGGAGCAAGCATCTTTTAAATTCGTCACTTCAGTCACCATCCACAGTGATTTTGGAGCCCCCAAAATAAAATCTGTCACTGTTTTCACCTTTTCCATGTCTATTTGCCATGAAGTGATGGGACCAGATGCCACGATCTTAGTTTTTGTAAATGTTGAGTTTTAAGCAGCCTTTTTCACTCTCCTCTTTCACATTCATCAAGAGGCTCTTTAGTTTCCTCTTTGCTTTCTGCCATTAAAGTGGTATCACCTGCACATCTGACGTTGTTGATATTTCTCCTGTCAATCTTGATTCCTGCTTGTGAGTCATTCAACCTGGCATTTCGCGTGATGTACTCTGCATATGAGTTAAATAAGCAGGGCAACAAAATACAGCCTTGTCATAATTTTGAACCAGTCTGTTGTTCCATGTCTGGTTTTAACTGTGGATTCTTGACTTGCATACAAGTTTTTCTGGAGACAGGTAAGGTAGTCTGGTATTCCCATCTTTTAAAGAGTTTTCCACAGTTTTTCTGTGATCCACACAGGCAAAGGCTTTATAGCATAGTCAGTGAAGCAGAAGTACATGTGATCCAACAAATGTTGGCAATTTGATCTCTCATTCCTCTTACTTTTCTAAACCCAGCCTGTACATTTGGAAGTTCTTGGTTCACATACTGCTGAAGCCTAGCTTGAAGGATGTTGAGCATTACCTTACTAGTAAGTGAAACGAACTCAGTTGTACGGTAGTTTGAACATCCTTTGGCTGTAATTCCCTTTATGGATCACAGCTTTTCTTGGCAAAGGGGCTTGCTTAGCTCAATGAAACTATGAGCCATACCGTGCAGGGCCACTTCAGGTGGATGAGTCATAGTGAAGAGTTCTGACAAAATGTGGTCCACTGGAGGAGGGAATGGCAAACTGCTCCAGTATTCTTGCTGTGAGAACCCCATGAACAGTATGAAATGGAATGTTACTAAGCTGAAAAAAAGAGTGAAATAATGCCATTTGTAGCAGCATGGATGGACCTAGAGTATCATACTGAGTAAAGTAAGTCAAACAGAGAAGCAGAAATATTGTGTGAAATCTTATGCATGAAATCTAAAAAAAAGACATACAAATGAAAGTATTTACAAAAGAGAAGTAGACTCACAGACATAGAAAACAACCTTATGGTTACCAAACGGAATAGTGGAGAGGGAAGAGAGGAAAGATAGATTAGGAGTTTGAGATTAAGAGATACAAAACAACAAAGACCTACTATAGAGCACAAGGAACTGTATTTGGTATCTTGTATAAACCTCTAATGGAAAGGAATCTGGAAAAATCTCTCTCTCTGTATGTATGTGTGTGTATATACACACACATGCATGTATACACCCACATGCTTTCATAGAGCTATAGATATAGGAGCCAGGATCCAAGACTCATCCTCGGAGAACCCACCCACTTGTGGCCAGCCGCCCACCTCTTCAGAACTGCCATGGCTGAGGAGAGATGGGCTGTCACAGGTGGATACTTTAAGGTGATAGGAAGAATAGGGTAGGCTTCCATGGTGGAATAAAGAAATGATTGAAAATGAAAAAAAAGAATGTATATACATGAAAAATAATATATATAACTGAATCACTTTACTATTCACCTGAAATAAACACATTGTAAAATAACTATACTTCAGTTAAAAAATGGTTTAAAAAAGTCATCCTTAATTTTTAACATGTGTTTTTCACTCAATAAACTCTCAGTTCAACCAAAATCTCTACCCTTTTCCTAAATTATACAACACTTCATCTTTTTTATTGCTCCTTTCATAAATTACCTTTTATATTATTTTCACCTTAGTTTTTAAGCCCTTAAAAAGTCATTATTTTAATAATATGCTTTTACAGTCAGTGCTTTTTCAAATTTACTCACGTGTTTGTTATTTCTTCATGCTGGCCTCTTTTTTTCTTTTCTTCAATTTATTTCTTCAGTAAGTATTTTCTTTAATAGTTGTTTTAGCAAGTATGTAAGTGTACACTAATGGAAAACATTACCTTTGCTTGTTTGCAGCTATTTTTCTTTCTTTCTGTACCCTCACATCATTATGTAAATGAGCAAGCACAAATTTCAGTATTGAGTAGTATTTTCCCTCATTTTGTAGATACTAAATCATCTCGGGTCTATTCTTGCTCTTAAGAAGCCATATTACGGTTCATGGTAGGTAATTTTTTTTAATTAAAAGTTAATTTTTAAAAACTTTGTTATTTATGGTTTGTCTCTTTATTCATTTTTTCTCTTTTCTAAATTTTCCTGTTTTTTTCTTCATGCCATCTTATTTATTCTTTATGGTTTTATAAGTTCTTTTATCTTTTTAATCAATTTAAATTCTGTTATTTTAAAAATCAATTTCAGATTGTTTTCTTTTCTCAAGTTCTGGGAGCTCATCCTCCTGTTTGGTGTGTTTCTGCTGTTTTCCATGGTGGATTATTTTCCCGTGTGTTTGTGAACTTAGATGTTAAATGATAGATTTTAAAATCTATGTTTATAAATACTATCCTGAATGTAAACATGAGTTTTCTGGAGCAGAGATCAAAGCTATTATTTCTTTTTTTAAAAGTTTCTTAATTTCAATGCTGTTACTTATTTTATTAGTAACTGCATTAGTTCTCTTTGCCCCAGTTCTTTCCTCCTCCTAGGGTGAAATGGTTAGATAGCATCACTGACTCAATGGAACTAAATCTGAGCAAACTCTGGGAGATAGTAAAGGACAAGGGGGCCCGATGTGCTGCCGTTCATGGGCTCGTGAAGAGTCAGTTACTTAGCAGCTGAGCAACAGCAGGGTGAGGTGATGAGAGCCAGAGTCACTCTACATGTACTGAAGTCTGTACTGCAGGAGAGAAACTCTTTAGTTATGATCCTAGCCCTTTATATAGGATGGTTTAGATATTTATAGCTGTCACACTCCCTGGTGGAAGAGAGGGTTAGAAACCTAATCTCTCTAATGTAAACAAGAAGAAAGGAAAGAGAAAGGCAAGGTTTCTGGGTTCTTACCCTTTGGAATGTAAATACATATCTCCAGGGAGAAGATAAGGCTACTTACTGTCCCTGGGCTTACAATGCCTGGAATATTTCTATGTCTCATCTGGCTCTGAAAGCTGAACACATATTTCCAGGAAGGTAAATCTCTCAGGAGTCCTTTCACTACTCAGTCATCATTTAACTTCTAAGGCTTGGTATCTAACTCAGCATCCAGTAAAATTTGCTCAGAAAGCCCTAACCATGTAGAAACATGAAAATACTCATTTCCTGGCAATAACATCTTCAGTGGAACTTTTTTTTTTTCCCCGCTCCTGTGGGGATCCCACATGGCCTACCTTATAAGAAGTTGTATCTGAAATGGTTTTGCTTTTGCTTCTTCCCAGTGCCCCAGGGATATCACTGAGCCAGGATTTTTGTGTGTGTGTATTAAGTTAGATTGGGGATTTCTATTGAAAAACAGGTAGTTTAATTTGTTTTCCATGCCTTTGTGATTTCTCATCTGAGGCACTCTACCTTCCTTGTGGATATCTGGGGAGAAAATGCTGTAGCAGAAGGAATTGCAAAAGCAAAACTTGCGAGGGGCCCTGTGGCTGGAGAGGGATTGAGTGACGGACAGACAGAATGGCAAGAATGAAGTTAGAGAGGTAGTGAGAAGGTAGGTGGAGCTTGTGGGGCTTTGAATTTTATGCAAAGTAATAAGGGAAACCACAGGAGGACTTGGAACAGAGGCGGGATGCAATCTGACTTTTGATTTAAATTGGTCACTTTCACTGTTGTGTTAGAGTGGGTTATACAGAAGGATAGCTGGTAGGATTATCATGCACAATACTGATTCCTTTCAGCCGGTAAGAGGGAAGTTGACTTCTTTTAGAGCTCCATGGAAACCAAATACTTAAGGCAATCAATCCTTGTTGAATGCTTTAGTTGCAAAATAGGTCACTAGCTTGCCACATCATATAATAACAACTACAAACCTCACACCCTTACCCCTACAGGAGAGGCTGCTGACTTCTAACTGAAGAATGCTCGTGTTGATGGAAGAGGGTTGAAGGCCAAGTTTCTGCCATGATATGATTACTGTATTTGGATCCCTCTGTGATCGTACCAGGGTAGAGATTGGTGCCTTCCTAATTAGGTACCTTAAAAGTTCTCCAGCCCGCTGGCTAGAGTTTGATGTCCTAGAGTTTGTTAGATCCTAGTTCATTACCTCAAAATTCGGTGGGCAAAGAGGAACTCATGCTAACACACATGCTAGTTTCTTTTGCTGTAAATTTCCTGAAATAAAAACTGCTTTAGAAGGCTTGGTGTTTGATTGCTTGCTTTTGTTTTCATGACCAAGACCCAAAGGGTGGGATAAGGGTGGAGTATGGGTAGGAGCAGGGAGACAAATAAAGTAGCTATTGAAATTACTCAGGTAAGAGAGGGTGGCTTTTTTTACGAAGATGGTGGGGCAGAGGTAATGAGAAGCAGTTATATTTGAGCTGTATTTAGAAGGAAGAGCTGGTAAGATTTACTGATGAAATGAAAGAGAAAGAGAAGAGTTATTAAAATTTCATGGTTCTTGTTTTGCCCAGTTGGTGGAAGTTGAGGTCCCGTTTATTGAGGTGAGAAGAGTGTACACACTCAGTTAAATGTATATTGAATGATGTAAAATGAAGTAAAAAGAATAAAGGAAAATGAGTAGAAGATTAAAAAATGTGTGTAAACACAAGATCTTGTACCATCAATATGTTTTTGGTAACTAAACTACAAGCTCCAGGAAGGCAGAGTTCACCAATGTGTATCTAGCAATGAATGTAGTTCCGTGTATATAATTTAGTCTGTGTGTGTCTGCCTTCCTGTCTGTATCTCTGTTTCTGTGTATATATGTGTATGTATTTTGAATAAATGGATGGATGTAGGAATGAAGAGGTGGATGAATGTGATATACTTTGATCTTTAGGCACTGCAGAAGTGTCACCATGAACACTGACTAAATTGTCTTTGTACCTTTTTTTGGATTGGGAGATGCTTACTTTTTGTCCTTTTGTGCTTACGGTCTTAGCACAGTGAGACTAATCTTTCAATATTCAATACAGCAAATATTTTCTGTCAAAAGGAATTTTATTGTGCAAATATTACAGAGAACTGCAAATTATCACTCAGTTTCTATCTTCTCCAGTTGATAATAATCCTTTCCCCTTAAAAAAATTACTTAGCATTTAGAGTAAGTTCACGGTTGTATGAGACATGCAGTCAGTAGGTCAGTTCAGTTGCTCAGTCATGTCTGACTCTTTGTGACCCCATGAATCACAGCATGCCAGGCTTCCCTGTCCATCACCAACTCCTGGAGATCACTCAAACTCATGTCCATCGAGTCAGTAATGCCATCCAGACATCTCATCCTCTGTTGTCCCCTTCTCCTCCTGCCTTCAATCCCTACCAGCATCAGAGTCTTTTCCAATGAGTCAACTCTTCACATGAGGTGGCCAAAGTATTGGAGTTTCAGCTTCAACATCAGTCCTTCCAATGAACACCCAACTGATCTCCTTTAGAATGGACTAGTTGGATCTCCTTGCAGTCCAAGGGACTCTCAAGAGTCTTTTCCAACACCACAGTTCAAAAGCATCAATTCTTCGGTGCTCAGCTTTCTTCACAGTCCAACTTCTTACATCCATACATGACCACAGGAAAAACCATAGCCTTGACTAGATGAACCTTTGTTGGCAAAGTAATGTCTCTGCTTTTGAATATGCTTCTAGGTTGGTCATAACTTTCCTTCCAGGGAGTAAGCGTCTTCTAGTTTCATAGCTGCAGTCACCATCTGCTGTGATTTTGGAGCCCCCAAAAATAAAGTCTGACACTGTTTCCACTGTTTCCCCATCTATTTCCCATGAAGTGATGGGACCGGATGCCATGATCTTAGTTTTCTGAATGTTGAGCTTTAAGTCAACTTCTTCATTCTTCTCTTTCACTTTCATCAAGAGGCTTTTTAGTTCCTCTTCACTTTCTGCCATAAGGGTGGTGTCATCTGCATATCTGAGGTTATTGATATTTCTCCCGGCAATCTTGATTCCAGCTTGTGCTTCTTCCAGCCCAGCATTTCTCATGGTGTACTCTGCATCTAAGTTAAATAAGCAGGGTGACAATATACAGCCTTGACGTACTCCTTTTCCTATTTGGAACCAGTCTGTTGTTCCATGTCCAGTTCTAACTGTTGCTTCCTGACCTGCATACAGATTTCTCAAGAGGCAGGTCAGGTGGTCTGGTATTCCCATCTCTTTCAGAATTTTCCACAGTTTATTGTGATCCACACAGTCAAAGGCTTTGGCATAGTCAATAAAGCAGAAATAGATGTTTTTTTCTGGAACTTTCTTGCTTTTTCGATGATCCAGCAGATGTTGGCAATTTGATCTCTGGTTCCTCTGCCTTTTCTAAAACCAGCTTGAACATCTGGAAGTTTACGGTTCACATATTGCTAAAGCCTGGCTTGGAGAATTTTGAGCATTACTTTACTAGAGTGTGAGATGAGTGCAATTGTGCAGTAGTTTGAGCATTCTTTGGCATTGCTTTTCTTGGGATTGGAATGAAAACTGAGCTTTTCCAGTCCTGTGGCCACTGCTGAGTTTTCCAAATTTGCTGGCATGTTGAGTACAGCACTTTCACAGCATCATCTTTCAGGATTTGAAACAGCTCAACTGGAATTCCATCACCTCCATTACCTTTGTTCGTAGTGATGCTTTCTAAGGCCCACTTGACTTCACACTCCAGGATGTCTGGCTCTAGGTGAGTTTTCACACCATCATGATTATCTGGGTCTTGAAGCTCTTTTTTGTACAGTTCTTCTGTGTATTCTTGCCACCTCTTCTTAATATCTTCTGCTTCTGTTAGGTCCACACCATTTCTGTCCTTTATCGAGCCCATCTCTGCATGAAATGTTCTTGATATCTCTAATTTTCTTTTTTTTTTTTTAATTTAAATTTGAGATCTCTAGTCTTTCCCATTCTGTTGTTTTCCTCTATTTCCTGCATTGATTGCTGAGGAAGGCTTTCTTATCTCTTCTTGCTATTCTCTGGAACTCTGCATTCAGATGCTTATATCTTTCCTTTTCTCCTTTGCTTTTTGCTTCTCTTCTTTCCACAGCTATTTATAAGGCCTCCCCAGACAGCCATTTTGCTTTTTTGCATTTATTTTCCATGGGGATGGTCTTGATCCCTGTCTCCTGTACAATATCACAGATCTCCATCCATTGTTCATCAGGCACTCTGTCTATCAGATCTAGTCCCTTAAATCTATTTCTCACTTCCACTGTATAATCATAAGGGATTTGATTTAGGTCATACCTGAATGGCCTAGTGGTTTTCCCTACTTTCTTCAATTTAAGTCTGAATTTGGCAATAAGGAGTTCATGGTCTGAGCCACAGTCAGCTCCTGGTCTTGTTTTTGCTGACTGTATAGAGCTTCTCCATCTTTGGCTGCAAAGAATATAATCAGTCTGATTTCGGTTGACATCTGGTCATGTCCATGTGTAGAGTCTTCTTTTGTGTTGTTGGAAGAGGGTGTTTGTTATGACCAGTGCGTTCACTTGGCAAAACTCTATTAGCGTTTAGGGTAAGCATTATTAATAGATGTTTTAGCTAAGACAGATCTGAGATCAGAAGAATCTTGCTCTAGGTCCCAGAACTAGTAAGCTATGATGCCATGATTTAAATCGATTCTACAGTTTATTCAAATAAACAGTTGTGGCTATTAACCAGTTGTAGCAGTGGTAGCCTCAGTATCTAAAGTGAAGCACTTTTTGCTGGGCACGAGAGAGCTGTGATATACCCAGGGAGGCGATATAGCTGACATAGGTTTGAATCCTCATCTAAAGTTTCTTTAACAAGTTATTTTGTTCACTTCTGTAAGACTAGATGGACTTCCCAGGTGGCACTAGTGGTAAAGAACCCTCCTGCCAGTGCAAGAGATGTAAGAAATGCGGATTCGATCCCTGGGTCAGGGAATCCCCTGGAGTAGGAAATAGCAATTCACTCCAGTGTTCTTGCTGGGAAAATTCCATGGACAGAGGATCCTGGCAGGCTGCAGTCCACGGGGTTGCAAAGGATGGGGCAAAATTGAGTGCACACCCACACAAGACTCAACTTACTTATCTGAAAAATGGGTACAAAACGACTTTCTCAAGGGTTTCTCTGAGATTTGAATAAGATAGTATATTAAATACATAGTAGAATACTTGCATTACAGTACATGTGAAGAACTGACTCATTTGAAAAGACCCTGATGCTGGGAAAGATTGAAGGCAGGAAGAGAAGGGGACGACAGAGGATGGGATGGTTGGATGGCATCACCGACTCAATGGACATGAGTTTGAGTAAACTCCGGGAGTTGGTGATGGACAGGGAGGCCTGGCATGCTGCAGTCCATGGGGTGGCAAAGAGTCAGATACGAGTGAGCGACTGAACTGAATCAACTGACATTCCAAGATGATAGTACCTGACATTATTATTGCATGCTCATGCCCTCTCCATTTGTACCTCTGGTATAGTCAGTGCCAATATCTAGGGGCGATTTCTCTTTTCTTTTTTATCTGCTCCACACATTTCTCATGTCTGTATCTTCCTTTTTTCTCTCCTTTGCACGGTATATTAATCTACTATGAATCTTCTGCTGTTTTCTGTTTGTGTAGACATTATCTGTTAATGATGCTTCAAAATTCTGAGAGATGTTCAAGAAAAACAGGGTTGCCTATTTTTCTCCTGACTAAATTTTTGTTTTTTATCACCATGCAATTTTTACTGACTTATTAAATTAGCGTGAGGGCCCTGAAACAAAGAATATTCAATCTTAGGTGTTCTATAGATCATCCAGATTGTTTTTTATTCTTAGTTCCAAAGCATGACCCACTCCAGCCCAAATTCTACATATGGTGAATGTATCTAACTGGGATATTTAACTCATAAGCTTTGGCAATACTGTCCATATCCATTCAGTTCAAATCAATAAACATTTATTGATCTGCTAGTGTCAGTTACCAATTCCATCATCTGCAAGTTATAGAGATCTCAATATCGGGCTTTATGAAATAAAATATTTTCCCCTTCAAAACAAGTCCAGATGAAAATAAGCCAGGACTGATACAATGATTCCATTATTTTATCAATTTCCCAGCTTCCTACTATCTTTCTAGTCCACTGTTGATAATATGTAGCTTTTGTCTTCAGGCCTATCATCTCATGAAGCAAGATAGCTACTACTCCAGTGTCACATGCAAATTGCTGCCCAGAGTGTAATAAATAAGGGAAAAAAAATTGTCAGTAATAAATGAGGAAAACAAAATCGTTTATTGTGTCCATTATCTAGAACTGAATCACAATCACATAGCTCCTCTATCTGAAAGGCCATCTAGAAAAATATTTTAGCAGGCAAAAAACCAGAAAAATGGATTTTGGGCAGGTAACTGGCAGTGTTTGTTACTCCTATGTTGTGCTTAACACTGGAACAATATAAGGCTAAAAATGGTACAGTCCCTCCCTTTTCCGTAGTCTAGTAAAGGAGAAAAGCGGAAATTATTATGAAAAGAACTGCTGACAAACTGATAATAATAGTTGAAATGTAAGGTGATGGGGACACACACAGAGGAGGGGAAGGACTAACTTAACTCTCAGTTCCTCTCCCCAGTAGCTACAGAACCTCTGTCACTCTTGGAGATGCAAAGAATAAAACAGATTTCTTCGTTTTGAGGAGAGTAGTCGTCTACTAGGGCTAACATAACAAAATACAAGATGAGGCGGCTTAAATGACAAAAGTTTAGTTTCTTACTGTTCTACAGGCTAAAAGTTCAGGCTCAAGGTGCCGGCAGTGTTGGTGTCTGGTGAAAGCTCTCCCCTTGGGTTCCAGAGAGCTGACTTCTTGCTGTCTGCTCACATGACCTCCTTTTAGTTCTCGAAGAGGGAGAGAAAAGAAAAAATTTCTTCTAATGATACTTACAGTGTCAGATCAGGGCTCTACTCTTATGACCTCATTTAACCTTAGTAACTTCTTAAAAGCCCCATCTCTGCATACAGCCTGACTGAGGGTTAGGGCTATGAATTTGGGGAGGACACAGACATTCTGTCCAAAGCAGGCAGTTATCAAATGCTAGATTGACACGTCCTCATACCATTTTCCATCAACTTTCCGAGGCTGAGTATGGCTTGGAAAAGTGAAGACAGAGGTATTGGAGGTAAGAATCAGGGAATACTTTTCCTGGTCTAAGTAAACACAGTAAAACCATTAAAAAGTAGTGCAGTCCCTCTCATCTCTGGCCTCCCTTGTTCCAGGTGATCAAGGACTTCTCTCTCTAACAGCATTGCTATGATATAGACTCTCAGCATGGTAGCACACCCAGATTTAAGTGTAATACAGATCACCCAGGAAACTGCTAAATTATTTTTTGCCCATAGTCACATTTTGTTGTCTTATCTTTCCTTGTAGAAATAAGTTTTGTCACAGTTGTCAATAAACCTGAAGTAAGGGAAAAATATGTTTTTTTAATAGGAAAAAAGCTATATCCTTTTTTCCCTCTTCTATTCATTTTGTCTAGCATCCTGACACGTTAAAATGGAGTATATAATAAACTTGAGGCTGAAAAAAATCCAAGAGAGGAAAAATGACCGGAAGGGTATTTTACATCAAATAGGGAGAAATGATCTTAATATATCTCTATTCTGCAGCCTTTCTGTCTTTATATATGCTAGATTCCCTAGTATATAAAACTTCCATAAGAACACAAGTTCAACTTAAATAACTTCTGTTTCTGTATGAATAGTAAAGTTCAGAAATAGAAGCTGTTAAAAAATGTATTTGTGGAAGTTCTTTGAAAAATTACTCTTCATTTTCTAGCTTAGTACAACAAATAAGCACTACCAAAATTTAAGTTAGAGTAAAACAAAAGAACCCGAAACCAAACAAATGAAACTTTACAACCCCTTCTCTCCTTCCTAAATAAAAATTTACCACTAGCAACACCAATAACAAGCTTCACAAATAAGCATAAATTCACGAAACACCTAGTTATGTTCTTAGTTTTTAGAAGCAGGAACTTGCAAGGTTTTCCATAAAGAACAGGCAACTAGAACTTCTCTTTGTGATCCTTCAGTGGAGAGCAATTGTGACAAATTAGGGCAAAGACAATTCAGACTGATCAAAATATGGAAAAGTGAAGGCTGATTCTGTAAAATAAGAATATACATTTTCAATATGCTAAGGCCCAGAGTGAATGGTATAGAAGGAATTATGGTATAACCAGTTGTTCTCAGTTTCCATTCAGAACTACATAAAAATCATCAAAATAAAAAAGTAAAATCTAAATGTACTAGTTGCTTATTGTATAATTGATGCTGTGCTATGTACTATATATGTATTATCTAGTTTTGTTGTTGTTATTTAGTTGCTAAGTGAAAGTTGCTCAGTTGTGTCCGACTCTTTGCGAATGGACTAATGGACTGTATAGTCCATGGAATTCTCTAAGCCAGAATACTGGAATGGGTTCAGTTCAGTTCAGTCACTCAGTCGTGTCTGACTCTTTATGACCCCATGGACTGCAGCACGCCAGGCTTCCTGTCCATCACCAACTCCTGGAGCTTGCTCAAACTCATGTCCATCGAGTTGGTGATGCCATCCAACCATCTCATCCTCTCTCTTCCCCTTCTCCTCCTGCCTTCAGTCTTTCCCAGCATCAGGGTCTTTTCCAGTGAGTCAGTTCTTTGCATCAGGTGGCCAAAGTATTGGAGTTTCAGCTTCAGCATCAGTCCTTCCAATGAATATTCATTTACTGGTTGGATGTCCTTGCAGTCCAAGGGATTCTCAAGAGTCTTCTCCAACACCATAGTTCAAAAGTATAGTGTTCAGCTTTCTTTATGGTCCAACTCTCACATCCACACCTGACTATTGGAAAAACCATAGCTTTGACTAGACAGACCTTTGTTGACAAAGTAATGTCTCTGCTTTCTAATATGCTGTCTAGGTTGATCATAGCTTTTTTCCAAGGAGAAGCATCTTTTCATTTCATGGCTGCAATCACCATCTGCAGTGATTTTGGAGTGTAAGAAAATAAAGAGCTTTTCCTTTCTCCAGGGGATCTTCCCAACCCAGGGATCAAACCCAGGTCTCCTGCACTGCAGGTGGATTCTTTACCAGCTGAGCCATAAGGGAAGCATTTACTTGCTAAGTCATGTCCAACTCTTTGTGACCCCGTGAACTGTAGCCTAACAAGCTCCTCTGTCCATGGGATTTCCCAAGCAAGGATACTGGAGTGGGTTGCCATTATCTACTCCAGGGGGTCTTCCCAGCCCAGGAATCGAACCTGTTCTCCTGTGTAAAGTTTCAAGGCTGGGGAAAGTTTGGTGTATCTGAAAGAAAGCCATTGTGACTGATGTTTAATAACAAGCCTGATGAAGTAGGCAAGGCTAGATAAATAAGACTTTTTTTTT
This sequence comes from Bos javanicus, assembly GCF_032452875.1. Lineage (NCBI taxonomy): Eukaryota > Metazoa > Chordata > Mammalia > Artiodactyla > Bovidae > Bos > Bos javanicus. The sequence continues at coordinate 10,269,454 of NC_083896.1, forward strand.
ATGTCATGTAAGGAATTTTTTTTTTAATCCTAAGGGCATTAGGAAATCTTGAAGCAGGAGAGTGACATGATCCAGTTTAATATTTTAAGATTAATTTGGCTATTGTGGATTAGGGAGTGAGTGATGGTTACTGAGTGAACAGTGAAATCAGATTGTCTGTTGTAGTAATGTGAAGTAGGAGATGGTGGTGGTGACTTAGGTTGGTGGTAGAGACAAAGAGAAGTGAAAGCTACTGATAAGTCAAATAAGACTTATGGAAAATAGTAGATAAGTTAGACCTTTGTGAAAAATATTTTCAGTGTCATGGTGGGATGATTGGAGTAGATTGAGGAGTAACTGAGTTCTCTTAGCAGCAAAGTTGCAGATAAGGTGTTCTGATAAAACCTCAGATGTAAAATACTTACAAATACTAGGTAGCATAGCAGCAAGACTTTAAATGCACAAGTGAGCTCATCCTAAATAAGGGAAGTCCCTGGAGGCAAGAGAAGAAAGAGGTGGAAATCAAAGTTGTAGGTGTTTGTTGATTTGGTAATCTACTTTTTTCTTTAATTTTTTAAAAAAAGTTAAATTATTTTTGACTCTTCTGGGTCTTCGTTGCTGCGTGCGGGCTTTCTCTAGTTGTGATGCTCTCCGGCAGCTCTTTGTTGTGTGCGTGGCTTCTCTTGTTGCAGAGCGTGAGCTCTAGGGGGCGCGCTGCCTTCAGTAGTTGTGGCAAATGGATTTAGTTGCTCTGGGGCATGTGAAGTCTTCCCTGACCAGAAACAAACCCGTGTCCCCTATTTTGGCAGGTGGGTTCTTAACCACTGTGCCTCCAGGGAAGTTCAATAATCTACTTTTAATGACCACAGCAATGCAGGAGAAAAAGCCCTGCAGTCACACAGGTGGGGAGAAGACACATAAGACCATGTCTTTTACTTTATGATTAATATGAGGGTAAAGTCGAAAAAAATAACCCTCCTTGTAAACTAAGGAAGATTAGAAGGCAAATTGTCTCCTGGCTTGGGCTCTGAGAAGAAAACAATAGAAATATCTGCCTCGAGAACTGATAACTGCTCATATCAGTTTCAAGTTGGAATTCGTGTCCCTTTTGTGGTCTGAGCAATCTAGAGCTGAGAAAACAAGCAAACAAAACTTGAAATAGTTCCAGTTTGATCGCACTCTTAGGTGATTGGCAGAAGCAGATGCATATCATCCTTCATTGAATGTGGCTTCAGTCCAGTCTTGTCCTTCAGAAAAAGTTTTAATAAAATAGGAATTGAGAATCCAAACTACAAAAAGCTGAGAAACAAGTTGCCATGAGTGAGATATAGTGGACAGTATTCCTAAGCTCTTCATATAATGTTTAAATAAAGGACAGACTCTCCAAGAAATGGACAGATTCAATAATAAAGGTTCAACAGATTAGGACATATAAAATGGAACTTGTAAAAGTGAAAATTATAATTGCAATTAGAAAGTGGATGACATAAGTGAAGATTAGACTAAAATTAAAAATTAATGAAATAAAAAATGGAGTTGGAGAAATTATCACAAAGAGATAAAAAAACATGAAAGAGTTTAAGAGATGTGGAGGTTAGAAAGAGGTGATCTGACGTATTTCATTGGAATTCCAGAAGAAGAGACTAGAGAAAATGTGGCTGAAGCACTTTGTGAGACCTGGATGAGAATATTTCAGAATTGATGGAAGACATAAAAATTCTCTGTTTCAGGGAGCATAAGAAATCCCAACCAAGACAAAAGAAAGGATGTAAATTAATGACCCAAGTGTCCAATTTAGGAAGTTAGAAAAATAATAGGATAAACCCAATAAGTGAAAAAGAAGGAAATAATAAAGTGGAGAATATACTGGAAAAGAAGGCAAACAGAATAAAGATAAGATGAAAGCCAATCAGTTTCTGAGCACTTTAATAACACAGAGAGGGAGAGAGGAGGGACGAAAGAGGAAGGGAAAGAGAGAGGGGAAGGGAAAGAAAGCAAGCAAGGCAGAAGAAAGAATTTAGGAATGAATAATTCAAACTGCTTTAAATGTGGAAGTAAATGTGTAAGGGTTTGATAAACTAAAAGGAAAGACAGGATCAAGGCTGAGTGTGAATGGTTCAAGTAGAGATGTAAAGTGGATTTATGTTGCTGTTTCCCTGAAAGCAATTAAGATAAATTTGGAGTCTTGTGTCCTTCAACCATTCCTTTATCTGAAGCTGTTTGCCTGGGTCCCAAATAGAGGCGTCCTATCTGTATGGAAGTGATTTCAATCCTCCAGGCAAGAGTGGGATATTTTATTCTTACTGATATAATTTCAAAAGCAGTCTCTCATCATCTGTGATTTTAGAGTACAGAGTTTCTTGGTGAATAAGAACATGGTTGTCATTCAAAGAAAGGAGTTGTTATGATCCGTTATAGCTGCAGCGTTTTCTTGGGAGAAGTATTGTTTCCTATTAAGTTTGCAGCAGGCTTTATCTGGGTCTATTATTCCATTGAGGTGAATGACGGCGAATTTGTGGTGTCTGGATTTGTTTTTTTTTTTTTTCACTCTCTCACTCTAAATCTGGTCTCAGGGCCTCTACTTATCTTTCGAAAGTTTAAGGAGAATTGAGGAAATGCCAGAATATTGAATTTAATAGTTTTAAAGAGAATAGTTTCCAGAAACTAGTAAACTTTATGTTGTTCCTTGTCAATATTCTTGATGGGAAATTCACTGATATCCTTTGTTATAGGGATTTTTAGATGGGTAGATCTGGAAAATTAGTCCTCATCTTTGTAATGTGCTTTCGAGTGTACAAATTGGTTTAATTTTGATTGTATCACTTGATTGTCGCTATGAACTTCTGAATTTTCATGTTAGGAATTGAGGTTAAGAAAGGCTAAGTAATTGCTCAGAGACAGATTTATCTGTCTCTAAGCTCTATGATTTATTTGTCTGTTGATCCATGCTGCCTTCAAGTTCAAATAATTCCTGTAATTGTTGGACATTTGGGAAAACATTTGCAAGGAGCAAGGTTGATATCAATTTGGGGTATGCTTGTTTTTTGTTTCTCTATCTCAAAATTGTTCTTTTCCACTCCCCATTTTTGTACAGCTCTGATTTCAGTTAAAGTTCTAAATGAAAATTCTCAAAGGTCCTCCAACCCTTAGTGTTTAACCATGTTCATAATTTTGTTTTAAGCTTCAAACTTTCATGTGGGGGTTTAGAGTAATGAGTGAGGGGCCACAAATAAATAATAAATGTACATTCATTTTCCAGGGCTGCTGTAACAGGTGAGACAAACTAGGTGACTTTAACAACAGAAATTTTCAGAATTTTCTCATAATTCTGGAGGTTAGATGTTCAAGATCAAAATGCCATTAAGGGTGATGTCTTCCTAACCTCACTCCATGGCTTTCAGTTGGCCATCTTTTCTCTTTGTCTTCATGTAGTCTTTCCTCTGTGTGTATGTATATTAATCTTCTTTTTAGAAATAAGGACACTCCTCTTATAGGATTAGGGCTCACCCTAATGACCTTGTGCATGCATGAGTGCTTAGTTGCTCAGTCATGTCCGTCTCCTTGTGATCCTATGGACCACAGCCCACCAGGCTTCTCTGTCCATGGAATCCTCCAGGGAAGAATACTGGAGTGGGTTGCCATCCTCTCTGTAGGGGATCTTCCTGACCCAGGGGTCACCTGTGCCTCTTACGTCTCTTGCATTGGGAGGCTAGTTCTTTACCACTGTTGCCACCTGGGAAGCCATTTGACTTTAATACCTCTTTGAAAGCTGTCTCCAAAATCAGATTTTTAAGTACTGGGAGTTAGGATTTACAAATAAGAATTTGATGGAACACAATTCAGTTCCTAACAAGTGTGTTGTTTATTATTGTATTTCTATCCATTTCTAGGACTTAGTATTTGTTGAATGAAAAAACAGAAAATTATTATCAAGGTAAGAGGTCTGAAGACTTAAAATGAGAGCTGCACAATTAGTTAGGCAACTAGTCAACTGGATGGCTGATTAGAACTTCTATATAGGGTTAACTGGGATATGGGGAGAAAAAGCATATAGTAGCAGAATTTTAATTACTATTTGGTTATAAAGTTTCCAGTGTTATTTTTGAGGCAAGGACATTGTACACTTAATACTCAATAGCAGCCAAGATACTGTCAGTTAGTGGGACTCCTTCCCTCAAAACTGGATAGTTTAAGGTGATCTTCCAGCTTTTGGAACAACCATTTCTGACTTCAGCCATTCACTTTTATATTCCTTCTAATTAGTGTGTAGTCAAATCTTTATGTTTTACTTAGCAAAGTCAAATTACCTGAAATAAGAAAACAAAGGGCTAAATTTCTCATATGAATAGTTAAATTTAGAAGCCAATTTTGTTATGCATAAAAGATTAAGTTACCTACTGATAATTATGCTACAATTTGACTTTTTATATAATCAATGCACATTCTGTTGTGTCTTCTCTCTAAATAATGTAAAATTGCCATGATTCATTAGTTCAAAAAGTTTTGTTAAAATGGCAGAAAAAGTCTTTAGTATGAAAAAGTATTTTCTGAAAAGTTTTTTAATTTAGAAATAAATTTATATTCTAAATTAAAACATATATTTAGCACAGTGAAAATACTCTGTATTGTACATTATTGTACATTATTGTACAATTATTGTTAAACTCATAGAATGTATAACACCAAGAGTAAGCAGTAATGTAAACTATGGCCTTTGGGTCACTATGATGTATCAGTGTTGGTCCTTCAATTGTAAGAAATATACTACTGTGATGGGGGAATATTGATAATGGGAGAAGTTATGGCATCTGGTCCCATCACTTCATGGGAAATAGATGGGGAAACAGTGGAAACAGTGTCAGACTTTATTTTTTTGGGCTCCAAAATCACTGCAGATGGTGACTGCAGCCATGACATTAAAAGATGCTTACTCCTTGGAAGGAAAGTTATGACCAACCTAGATAGCATATTCAAAAGCAGAGACATTACTTTGCCAACAAAGGTTCGTCTAGTCAAGTCTATGGTTTTTCCTGTGGTCATGTATGGATGTGAGAGTTGGACTGTGAAGAAGGCTGAGCACCGAAGAATTGATGCTTTTGAACTGTGGTGTTGGAGAAGACTCTTGAGAGTCCCTTGGACTGCAAGGAGATCCAACCAGTCCATTCTGAAGGAGCTCAGCCCTGGGATTTCTTTGGAAGGAATGATGCTAAAGCTGAAACTCCAGTACTTTGGCCACCTCATGTGAAGAGTTAACTCATTGGAAAAGACTCTGATGCTGGGAGGGATTGGGGGCAAGAGAAGAAGGGGACGACAGAGGATGAGATGGCTGGATGGCATCACTGACTCGATGGACGTGAGTCTGAGTGAACTCCAGGAGTTGATGATGGACAGGGAGGCCTGCGATTCATGGGGTCACAAAGAGTCGGACACGACTGAGCGACTGATCTGATCTGATGTATGTGTGAAGGTAAGAGGTATATGGGAAATTTCTATCTTTCCTTCACACCCCAAACTGGTGTCACTGAGTAATACCTTTTCTAATGTGGCTCCATCAGTGGAGGTAGCATGGTCATTAGAGTTAGATCCATCTGGGCTTGCATTGTGATTTCATCATTTATATTGTATGAGCTGCTGCTGCTGCTAAGTCGCTTCAGTCGTGTCTGACTCTGTGCAACCCCATAGATGGCAGCCCACCAGGCTCTGCTGTCCCTGGGATTCTCCAGGCAAGAACACTGGAGTGGGTTGCCATTTCCTTCTCCAATGCATGAAAGTTAAGTCACTCAGTCGTGTCCAACTCTTAGCAACCCCATGGACTGCAGCCCACCAGGCTCCTCCGTCCATGGGATTTTCCAGGCAAGAGTACTGGAGTGGAGTGCCATTGCCTTCTCCACTGTATGAGCTAGTTCAGTTTTTTAAGCCTTATGAGACTGTAAAATGTGAAAAATTCTATTCTGTCTTACAGAGTTGGAGGATTAGATAAGATGCTTATAAAGTGCTCAGAACATTTATCTCATCAATAATATTTACTAAATAAATGGAAACTATTATTATAATTGTTTTTAACCAATTTTATGAGAATTTCAAAGCAGTGTATCTTTATCATAATAAGAATTAATTTTTTAAGACTCTGAGCAACATTTTGCAATCTAAAAGTAAAATGTGACTACTTTTCTTTAGAAATCTATAACAAAAAAATCTATAAACAATTACCTTCAAAGTTAACATTCAATGACCTACTATTTCCTGTGTTAATTAATAGAGTGTATTTTGGATTTGATGTGTTAACATGAGGGGATGGATTGTGCATTTTGTGGAGGCATGTTAATTGTCAGACTAGAATTGCCTAGTGGAGTTAAATGATCTTTAAATGTTCTCAAACATTTTGTCTTTAATGTGTTTCACTTTAAAGTAGCTCTAAACACATACTATTTTTCAAACAGATGAATTAAGAAGTATGATACTTTGTAAGGTAAATTTTTTTCTTTTACTCAAGGGGTAAGGAATTCTTCTAAAAAGTCACAAGTTATATTGTAAGAAATGGTACATGTGTACTGTTCTGATGCTCAGTCATGTTTGACTCTTTGCAACATTGGACTGTAGCCTGCCAGGCTCCTCTGTCCATGGGATTCTCCTGGCAAGAATAGTGGAGTGAGTTGCCGCTTCTTCCTCCAGGGGGTCTTCCCAACCCAAGGAATGAACCTGAGTCTCTTGCTTTGGCAGTAGATTCTTTACTACTGGTGCCACCTGGGAAGCCCACATGGGTTTGGGCAAATTGTGTATTATCTCTGAGCCCCTTCATGTAGAGTGGGTGCAGTGCTCCCATTACATACAATCTTTCAAGATACTGAATTTCTCAGTAACATGCTGTTAAAGACATACCAAGTACAGAGTTTGTTGGGGAAATTTGTACAGGTTATCCATCATTGTTTTGTCCACATTTATTCCCTGGATTCCTGGTGTTTTATCTGTTCTTTTGCTTTTCTTATTCTGTTTTTGCTTTAATGTTTGAAATTCTGCCTTACAGTCCATTTTATTTTCTCATAAACATATTATTCTTTATATTATATTATTGTATTTATATTATATTCTTTTTATAGCCTTTGAATTTCCTTCTCAGTCTGCATTTCTGTGAATTTTCACTATATACTTTATTTATTTTCTTTATTGTGATATTTTACCTTCAGTAAATTCATTTTTAAATTTTTATTTCATTGATTTTTACACTTTAATACTTCTAGGTTAAGTCTGATTTATTGCATCTCTTTACTTTCTCTTCATCTTATTTAAAAATTTTCACTTTAGGAAAACACTCATGTCTAGATCTTATTTTATCTTGCCTACATTATTTTTGCTTCATTCTAGTTCATTGTTTTTTCTCAACATTGAATTTATATAATGTTTAATTTACCTTCTCTTTTTATGTTTTATTTTACTCTGAAGTTTATTTGTTAAGTGCTCTAAAGCATGGGTTTAGGATGGTGGAAAAGAGGAACTGTGTACAAAGAAGGGGGGTGATCAGGGGCTGTCTTCCTCCTGGTGGTTTCTGTTGTTTCCCCTGGCTCTCTCTTATAGATATTTCATCACTTTAAAGAAGGGATTTTAAAAAGCACCACTGCAGGTGACTCATCAGATTCCAGGTGTCTCAGCAGATACAGGGGTTTAGTTTCCTCAGGGCAGGGCTTATTCTTTCTGTGCAGAAGACACACTTGATTTATTGTAGCAGTGCCTCTTTCCGACATCCCACATACTCTAGACCTCTACTGGGCATTGAATGTTATGAAATACCAGCTGTTTGACAGATGTAGCCATTAGATTTTGAGGAAACTGTGCCAATGGCATACCCTAATCCAGAAGGAGATGGTAGGCAGGGAGTGATTTTCTGGAAAAGATCTCTGGTCTGACCTTCATGAGAAAGCTGATAGAAAGAGGTACAGTAGCCACCCATTTCAGGCATCTGACTTTGACCATACACAAGCATACCTCTTGGAGAAGGAAATGGCAACCCACTCCAGTGTTCTTGCCTGGAGAATCCCAGGGACAGGGGAGCCTGGCGGGCTGCCGTCTATAGGGTCGCACAGAGTTGGACACGACTGAAGCGACTTAGCAAGCAAGCAAGCAAGCATACCTCTAAACCATGACTAGGAAGATGCTGCCCCTCTTTGCAACAGCTGCATGTGACAGATTCATTGATGAATTCCGCATTGCCAAATCTAATACATAGGTTTTGGTCCTCATCTATCTTGCACTTATAAAAACATTTGTCAGGTTGACAACTTCCTGTTTCCCCAGTTTCTTCTCTTGATTTTCAATATAACAAAATTACCTGGATTTTCTCCAGCCTCACAGAGCTCTTCTTAGTTTCCTGGGCAGATTCCCACTCTTCTATTCTCTTTTCAAATATGAATGATCCTTGAGTCTTAGTGCTCTCTTCTCTCTACTCTTTTCCCAACTGATTGGATGTGTTTTCATAAGTTGAGATTCTATCTTTAGTCAGACAACTCAGATTTTATTTGTACCAAACCTCTTAGTTGAAGTCGCTCATTATCAAGAATTTTTTGAGCACTTCTTAGGTACATGAAGATCAGGTATTATTTTAGGCGAGGAAACAACATACATAGAAAATTTTTGGTAGAATTACATTTTTAGTGGTAAAATGGGCAATAAAATAAGTAAAATATATGAAAGGTCAGATGGTGATAAGGGCTTTAAAGAATAAAGCAGGGAAGAGGGACAGTGTGCCAGGTTCAGAGGAGCATTGCAATTTAATATAGGATGGTTTGGCAAAGTCTCACCTTTGAAAAAGTGACTTTTGAGCAAGACCTACAAGAGAGGAGGCAGTGAACAAGTGAGTGTCTGAGAACAATATTCCAATCAAAGAGAATAGCAAATGCAAAAGCCTTACAGTTGCTATGTGTAGCTAATGAGTTTGGATCTGAAAATTGGCTCAAGTCTGAGAACTGAGAAGAGAGTTTGGCTTTTTATTGGAGAAACCACCTTCAGCCTCCTGCTTCTCTGTTGTTGCTTTTTGTGATTATGTATGGTACGAAGATCATGGCATCTGGTCCCACCATTTCATGGGAAATAGATGGGGAAACAGTGGAAACAGTGTCAGACTTTATTTTTCTGGGCTCCAAAATCACTGCAGATGGTGACTGCAGCCATGAAATTAAAAGACGCTTACTCCTTGGAAGGAAAGTTATGACCAACCTAGATAGCATATTCAAAAGCAGAGACATTACCTTGCCAACAAAGGTCCATCTAGTCAAGGCTATGGTTTTTCCTGTGGTCATGTATGGATGTGAGAGTTGGACTGTGAAGAAGGCTGAGCGCCGAAGAATTGATGCTTTTGAAGTGTGGTGTTGGAGAAGACTCTTGAGAGTCCCTTGGACTGCAAGGAGATCCAACCAGTCCATTCTGAAGGAGATCAGCCCTGGGATTTCTTTGGAAGGAATGATGCTAAAGCTGAAACTCCAGTACTTTGGCCACCTCATGTGAAGAGTTGACTCATTGGAAAAGACTCTGATGCTGGGAGGGATTGGGGGCAGGGGGAGAAGGGGACGACAGAGGATGAGATGGCTGGATGGCATCACTGACTTGATGGACATGAGTCTGGGTGAACTCCAGGAGTTGGTGATGGACAGGGAGGCCTGGCGTGCTGCGGTTCATGGGCTCGCAAAGAGTCGGACACGACTGAGCGACTGATCTGATCTGATCTGATGATAGGCAGCATTCTTACTGGCACCCCCTCCTTTTTGCCTTTGTGGACACCATGCTCTATTAACCACCTCCAAACCTCCTGTGTGTCCAGCCCCTTGGCTGTTCCTCTGACAGTGTCACTCATTACAGTAATTGCTGCCTCCTGCCTTCTGGCAGTTACATGCTGCCACTTTGCCAACTCTGTGACCATCTAGCCTTTCATTATTCCAACCCTGCGAAGAACCACTACTGAATTTCTTAGTGATGCTGATGCCCCTCTTACTAGTACCTTGCTGACGGCCTCACTGAATGATGTGTTCTGTGGGCCTTTGTGTGGAACATAGTCCAGAATTCACTGGCCTTTTAAAATATGTATGTTCCAGTATGCTCACTTTCCTTAACCTCTTTGTGCCTGCTTCTGCTTTCTTTCAGGGAAGCACAGGCATTTCTGTTTTACTGAAAGTTATTATTGTTTTTCCCAAGCTTCTCAGTGCCAATGAAAGTTTGCCCCCATTCCTGCAGTTACTGGTTACATTATTAAAGCTAATGTCAGTGTCTCCAAGACAAAGAATTCTTATCTACTGTAACATTCTAGCCTCCTTATCAAGTACTCTCAAAATCTAATTCCAGATGTACTTCCTTGGTTCCTGCTAGAGTATGCCAGCTAGTTCTTATGATTCTTTACATATATTCTTTCCTCCTTTACCAGGCTCAGGATGTCATTAATTGGGCTTACTGCTAGTTACTGCTCTGCCAGCGAGAAGAGGTTGGGGCAGCTCTTGGGGGAGGGGCATCTGTTTCTTTATGGAAGAGAAGGGTTATCCATATCCTCCTGGTAACAATTTAGTCATGTGGCTGCATCTAACTCCAAAAGAAGCTTGGTAATGGAATCTGTGTCCTGATGAAGCAGAGGTAATAGGTTTGGTGTGCATGTAGTTGATTTCTGCCAAAATGTCTCTACAAATTAAAAGGGCACATTATCTTGTAAAGAAATGAATCTTTTCCAGTTCTTGATATGTTGCATTTTAGGCAAAGAGTAATTCCACTGGTTTAATTTTTTTCTTGGGTAGCAGTGGCTGCAAATGTTTGGTCAAGCCTACTTCCCACCAGTGCTCCCTACCAGCCCTTTTTACTGGATTTCAGTATTTTTTTCCGTTTTATATTTTTAGATTATGTTTCATATGTTTTAATTAGGTTTCATCACATACTTTTGTGATTCTAAAAGATTTTCTATACTGGTAAGTTTTAAATTGGGATAAAAATTTTTCCATTGTAAAACAGCTTGAGTTAATAGGTGAATGATGTAGAAGCACTGAATATTCGTCAATATTGTATAATGGGGGATATGTTCTTGAAAGGTTGATTCTCAAATTACACTTAACCATTGGTAGATACTTAAAAATTGGAGATTTGATATAATAGCAGATTGGTAGTAGGAATGTAAAGAGCTAGAAGAGGTTATAGCCTTGAGTTGTCCTAGTAATGATTCACATACAAAAGAACAGCTTGATGAAAGATGAAACAAAAAAAAAATCATTAGTATGAACATATCCTCTCAAAATTCAGTAAGGCATAATTTAGCAGGTAACAAGCCTCATCTCTTATTAGAAATCACTTTAGAAAAAATTCCCTCATTTACAGAACTTTGCTTATTATTCTAATCATTTGACATTTAAATATGGTTTGCATCATCAGTGTGATTTTTTATGAAGGGGAACAATATTTTAATTTTAATTTCACACGTGAAGAAACAGAGGTGTGTTGACTGTGTAGCACGTACATCTGGAATGGCAATTTAATGGATTGCCTCTGACTTAGGCTTAATGTTTCCATGTATCATAGATAAAATTTAATCACAGACTACTAAAGTTGGAAGTGATCTTAAAGAGGGGCTCTGTATTATAACTGAGGAAAATGAGACTCAGACTAAATAACTTGATTATTACACACCTTGTTCCCCCATTTACCACATAGATATGTTTTATGTCCTATGTAATAAGTACTATATTCCAGTTATTGTGCTAAATTCTGAATGAATAACTGAATTTTACCCTCAATGGACATGTGGTTTGAGATTGATGGAGGAGATTGACATCTTAAGGAATATTAAGAGAATAGTTGATTAAGACTTGGTGATGGATCTTAAGCAGGGGAATTTTCTAATCCAATTTGTATTTTATAAAGATTATACTTGTTGTAATAAGGAGATTTTTTCCCTCCTGCTTTTCTCTATTCAGAACATTTCAGTTTTTTTTTCTCCTTATGGGAAGTCTTTCCTGGTACATCAGTTTATATCTTACTCTGAAAGAAAACCCTTGATTTCCCTTTTGTTAACTCTCACATCTTCTTTTTAACTTCGTCATCCCAGTTAATGGTACCACCATACACTCAGGTTTCTCATGTTAACTGCTGACAGATCAACTTAAATTCCTCATTCTCCTCACACATCCAATCTATTATCAAGTCTCACTGACTGTGCCTTTAAATATACCTTGCATATATTTATACTTCTTGCATATTCTTGCTACTACTCTAGTCCAAGCCACCATTATCTCTTGCTTGGATTGCTTTTGTGGTTGCATTACTGGTCTGTCTAATTATGCATTTGCTCCTGGAATCAGTAGCCTGAGGTCTCCTTTAAAAATGTAAATTGGATCATTTTATTTTCTTGGCTTAAACTTTCCATGGCCTTCCATTGCATTTAGGGTAAAATTTCAAGACTTTACCATGTTCTGCAAAGCTCTACCTGATAATTCACTACCAAGCTTTCTGACTTTATCACCAGTTCTTCCTTTCTTGTTCAGTGTGCTTCAGCTTGTCCGTATCTGAGGTTTTTTACACTGGTTCTTTCTCCTGCATAGGATATTCTGTCTCTGGATCTTTTCAAGGATGATTCCTTCTTATCATTTTGATCTTAATTCAAATCAGAAAGCCTTCAACTTCTCAGACTATTTAGACTTCCTGACTTTTCCATTCATTCTTTGTCATCAGTTCAGTTTAGTTGTTCAGTCATGTCCCATTTTCTTGAAGAATTTTCCACAGTTTGTTATGATCTACACAGTCAAAGGCTTTGGTGTAGTCAATAAAGCAGAAGTAGATATCTTTCTGGAACTCTCTTGCTTTTTCAGTGATCCAAATGGATGTTGGCAATTTGATATCTGGCTCCTCTGCCTTTTCTAAATCCAGCTTGAACATCTGAAAGTTCACGATTCATGTACTGGTGACACCTGGCTTGGAGAATTTTGAACATTACTTTGCTAGCGTATAAGATGAGTGCAATTGTGCAGTAGTTTGAACATTCTTTGGCATTGCCCTTCTTTGAGATCGGAATGAAAACTGACTGTTTCCAGTACTGTGGCTGCTGCTGAGTTTTCCAGATTTGCTGGCATATTGAGTGCAGCATTTTAATAACATCATCTTTCAGGATTTGAAATAGCTCAACTGGAATTCCATCACCTCCAATAGATTTATTTGTGTGATGCTTCCTAAGGCCCACTTGACTTCACATTCCAGGATGGTATGGTTATCTGGGTCATGAAGATCTTTTTTGCATAGTTCTTCTGTGTATAATTGCCACCTCTTCTTAATATCTTCAGCTTCTCTTAAGTCCATAATTTTTCTGTCCTTTATTGTGCCCATCTTTGCCTGAAAAGGTCCCTTGGTATCTCTAATTTTCTTTTTTTAAAAAATTAATTAATTTATTTTAATTGGAGGCTAATTACTTTACAGTATTCTAGTGGTTTTTGCCATACATTGACATGAATCAGCCATGGGTGTACACGTGTCCCCCATCCTGAACCCCCCTCTCACCTCCTTCCCAATCCCATCCCTCAGGGTCATCCCAGTGTACCAGCCCTGAGCACCCAGTCTCATGCATGAAACCTGGACTGGAGATCTATTTCACATATGGTAATATACATGTTTAAATGCTATTCTCTCAAATCATCCCACCCTCACCTTCTCCCACAGAGTCCAAAAGTCTGTTCTTTACATCTGTGTCTCTTTTGCTGTCTCGATTATAGGGTCATTGTTACCATCTTTCTAAATTCCATGCTGCTGCTGCTAAGTCGCTTCAGTCGTGTCCGACTCTCTGTGACCCCATAGACGGCAGCCCACCAGGCTCCCCCGTCCCTGGGACTCTCCAGGCAAGAACACTGGAGTGGGTTGCCATTTCCTTCTCCAATGCATGAAAATGAAAAGTGAAAGTGAAGTCACTTAGTCGTGTCCAACCCTCAGCGACCCCATGGACTGCAGCCTTCCAAGCTCCTCCGTCCATGGGATTTTCCAGGCAAGGGTACTGGAGTGGGGTGCCATTGCCTTCTCCATCTAAATTCCATATATATTAGTTAATATACTGTATTGGTGTTTTTCTTTCTTACTTACTTCACTCTGTGTAATAGGTTCCAGTTTCATCCACCTCATTAGAACTGATTCAAATGCATTCTCTTTAATACCACAGCTTTCTTATCCATTCATCTGGTGATGGACATCTAGGTTACTTCCATGTCCTAGCTGTTGTAAACAGTGCTGCAATGAACATTGGGGTACACATATCTCTTTCAATTCTGGTTTCCTCGGTATGTATGCCCAGCAGTGGGATTGCTCGGTTTTATCAGAGTTCTATTTCCAGTTTTCTAAAGAATTTCCACACTCTTCTCCCTAGTGGCTGTACTCGTTTGCATTCCCACCAACCCTCTCCAGCATTTATTGTTTGTAGACTTTTTGATAGCAGCCATTCTAACCGGCATGGAGAAAGAAATGGCAACCCACTCCAGTATTCTTGCCTGAAGAATCTCAGGGACAGAGGAGCCTGGTGGGCTGCTGTCTATGGGGTCACACAGAATCGGACACGACTAAAGAGATGTAGCAGCAGCAGCAGCATTCTGACTGGTGCAAGATGGTACCTCATTATAGTTTTGATTTGCATTTCTCTGATAGTGAGTGGTGTTGAGCATTTTTTCATGTGTTTGTTAGCCATCTGTATATCTTCTTTGGAGAAATGTCTGTTTAGTTCTTTGGCCCACTTTTTGACAGTGTCATTTATTTTTCTGGAATTGAGCTGCAGGAGCTGCTTGTATATTTTTGAGATTAACTCTTTGTCAGTTGCTTCGTTTGCTATTATTTTCTCCCATTCTGAAGGCTGTCTTTCTACTTTGCTTATAGGTTCCTTCGTTGTACAAAAGCTTTTAAGTTTAATTAGGTCCCAGTTGTTTATTTTTGGTTTTATTTCCATTACTCTGGGAGGTGAGTCATAGAGATTCCTGCTGTGATTTATGTCAGAGAGTGTTTTGCCTACCTTTTCCTCTAGGAGTTTTATAGTTTCTCGTCTTACATTTAGATCTTTAATCCATTTTGAGTTTATTTTTGTGTATGGTGTTAGAAACTGTTCTAGTTTCATTCTTTTACAAGTGGTTGACCAGTTTCCCCAGCACCACTTCTTAAAGAGATTGTCTTTTCTCCATTGTATATTCTTGCCTCCTTTGTCAAAGATAAGGTGTCCATAGTTGTGTGGATTTATCTCTGGGCTTTCTATTTTGTTCTATTGATCTATATTTCTGTCTTTGTGCCAGTATCATATCGTCTTGATGACTGTGGCTTTGTAGTAGAGCCTGAAGTCAGGCAGGTTGATTCCTCCAGTTCCGTTTTCTTTCTCAAGATTGCTTTGGATATTCGAGGTTTTTTGTATTTCCATACAAATTGTGAAATTATTTGCTGTCAGATCAGATCAGATCAGTCACTCAGTCATGTCCGACTCTTTGCGACCCCATGAATCGCAGCACACCAGGCCTCCCTGTCCATCACCAACTCCCAGAGTTCACTCAGACTCACGTTCATCGAGTCAGTGATGCCATCCAGCCATCTCATCCTCTGTCGTCCCCTTCTCCTCTTGCCCCCAATCTCTCCCAGCATCAGAGTCTTTTCCAATGAGTCAACTCATCACATGAGGTGGCCAAAGTACTGGAGTTCAGCTTTAGCATCATTCCTTCCAAAGAAATCCCAGGGCTGATCTCCTTCAGAATGGACTGGTTGGATCTCCTTGCAGTCCAAGGGACTCTCAAGAGTCTTCTCCAACACCACACTTCAAAAGCATCAATTCTTCGGCGCTCAGCCTTCTTCACAGTCCAACTCTTACATCCATACATGACCACAGGAAAAACCATAGCCTTGACCAGATGGACCTTTGTGGGCAAAGTAATGTCTCTGCTTTTGAATATGCTGTCTAGGTTGGTCATAACTTTCCTTCCAAGGAATAAGCGTCTTTTAATTTCATGGCTGCAGTCACCATCTGCAGTTATTTTGGAGCCCAGAAAAATAAAGTCTGATACTGTTTCCACTGTTTCCCCATCTATTTCCCATGAAATGATGGGGCCGGGTGCCATGATCTTCATTTTCTGAATGTTGAGCTTTATGCCAACTTTTTCACTCTCCACTTTCACTTTCATCAAGAGGCTTTTGAGTTCCTCTTCACTTTCTGCCATAAAGGTGGTGCCATCTGCATATCTGAGGTTATTGATATTTCTCCTGGCAATCTTGATTCCAGCTTGTGCTTCTTCCAGTCCAGAGTTTCTCATGATGTACTCTGCATATAAGTTAAATAAACAGGGTGACAATATACAGCCTTGATGGACTCCTTTTCCTATTTGGAACCAGTCTGTTGTTCCATGTCCAGTTCTACCTGTTGCTTCCTGACCTGCATACAGATTTCTCAAGAGGCAGGTCAGGTGGTCTGGTATTCCCATCTCTTTCAGAATCTTCCACAGTTTATTGTGATCCACACAGTCAAAGGCTTTGGCATAGTCAATAAAGCAGAAATAGATGTTTTTCTGGAACTCTCTTGCTTTTTCGATGATCCAGCAGATGTTGGCAATTTGATCTCTGGTTCCTCTGTCTTTTCTAAAACCAGCTTGAACATCAGGAAGTTCATGGTTCACATATTGCTGAATCCTGGCTTGGAGAATTTTGAGCATTACTTGACTAGCGTGTGAGATGAGTGCAATTGTGCGGTAGTTTAAGCATTCTTTGGCATTGCCTTTCTTTGGGATTGGAATGAAAACTGACCTTTTCCAGTCCTGTGGCCACTGCTGAGTTTTCCAAATTTGTTGGCATATTGAGTGCAGCACTCTCACAGCATCATCTTTCAGGATTTGGAATAGCTCAACTGGAATTCCATCACCTCCACTAGCTTTGTTCATATTGATGCTTTCTAAGGCCCACTTGACTTCACACTCCAGGATGTCTGGCTCTAGGTCAGTGCTCACACCATTGTGGTCATCTGGGTCGTGAAGATCTTTTTTGTACAGTTCTTCTGTGTATTCTTGCCATCTCTTCTTAATATCTTCTGCTTCTGTTAGATCCTTACCATTTCTGTCCTTTATCGAGCCCATCTTGCATGAAATGTTCCTTTGGTATCTCTGATTTTCTTGAAGAGATCCCTAGTCTTTCCCATTCTGTTGTTTTCCTCTATTTCTTTGCATTGATCGCTGAAGAAGGCTTTCTTATCTCTTCTTGCTATTCTCTGGAACTCTGCATTCAGATGTTTATATCTTTCCTTTTCTCCTTTGCTTTTCACTTCTCTTCTTTTCATGGCTATTTGTAAGGCCTCCCCAGACAGCCATTTTGCTTGTTTGCATTTCTTTTCCATGGGGATGGTCTTGATCCCTGTCTCCTGTACAATGTCATGAACCTCATTCCATAGCTCATCAGGCACTCCATCTATCAGATCTAGGCCCTTAAATCTATTTCTCACTTCCACTGTATAATCATAAGGGATTTGATTTAGGTCATACCTGAATGGCCTAGTGGTTTTCCCTACTTTCTTCAATTTAAGTCTGAATTTGGCAATAAGGAGTTCATGGTCTGAGCCACAGTCAGCTCCTAGTCTTGTTTTTGCTGACTGTATAGAGCTTCTCCATCTTTGGCTGCAAAGAATATAATCAATCTGATTTCTGTGTTGACCATCTGGTGATGTCCATGTATAGAGTCTTCTCTTTTGTTGTTGGAAGAAGGTGTTTTCTCTAGTTCTCTGAAAAATACCATTGGTAGCTTGATAGGGGTTGCATTGAATCTATAGATTGCTTTGGGTAGTATACTCATTTTCACTATATTCTTCTAATTCATGAACATGGTATATTTCTCTATCTATTTGTATGATCTTTGATTTCTTTCATCAGCGTTTTATAGTTTTCTACATATAGGTCTTTTGTTTCTTTAGGTAGATTTATTCCTAAATATTTTATTCATTTCGTTGCAATGGTGAATGGAATTGTTTCCTTAATTTCTCTTTCTGTTTTTTCCTTATTAGTGTATAGGAATGCAAGGGATTTCTTTTTGTTAATTTTATACCCTGCAACTTTATTATATTCATTGATTAGCTCTAGTAATTTTCTGGTGATGTCTTTAGGATTTTCTATGTAAAGGATCATGTCATCTGCAAACAGAGTTTTACTTCTTCTATTTCAATCTGGATTCCTTTTATTTATTTTTCTTCTCTGATTGCTGTGGCTAAAACTTCCAAAACTATGTTGAATAATAGTGGTGAGAGTGGGCACCCTTGCCTTGTTCCTGATTTTAGGGGAAATGCTTTCAATTCTTTGCCACTGAGGATAGTTTGCTGTGGGTTTATCATATATGGCCTTTATTATGTTGGGTATGTTCTTTCTATACCTGCTTTCTGGAGAGTTTTTATCATAAATGGATGTTGAATTTTGTCAAAGACTTTCTCTGCATCTTCTTGAGATAATCATATGGCTTTCATGTTTCAATTTGTTAATGTGGTGTATCACATTGATTGATTTGTGGATATTGAAGAATCCTTGCATCCCTTGGATAAAGCCCAGTTGGTCATGATGTATGATCTTTTTAATATATTGTTGGATTCTGTTTGCTAGAATTTTGTTGAGGATTTTTGCATCTATGTTCATCAGTGATATTGGCCTATAGTTTTTTTTTTTTTTTTTTTTGTGGCATCTTTGTCAGGTTTTGGTATTAGGGTGATTTTTGGGGGCCAGAGTGAGGTACTCCGCCCATGACAAAGGTCATGAGGAAGGAGGCTCGACATACGCAAAGGCGGGATCGAGCCTCAGGAGTCCCCCTGGAACTCCTCGAGCATCTACCCCCATAACCAGAGCCTGCCTACTTTACTACTTTGTGCTCTCACCTACATCTCTGACTTTACGGGGGGCTGTCCCCCACCACCCCTTTCAGAGAAGGAGTTAACCTAGAGCTCCAGTTAATAAAAACTCCTGGGTGTGACAAGAGTGTTTTAACCTACAAACTGCTCTGAAGGTTCTCTAGCCTGCCTGACAGGCTTGTCCGGCCACATGTGATTGCTCACAGCCTCCCAACTGTGAGAGGCACGAGATGCTTTAAACCTTCTAAAAACAGGTTCCTTAGAAAAGTTAGAAAACTATTAGTATAAGTATAATGGGCTGATTAGAAATTGTATTGGTGAAGGGTTTTTCATTTGTTGAGCCAATGTTTGTTGCTAAGTCTCCACATCCCCTGCCCTTACACACATTAATGAATATATAGAAGAAATAAATATTAACCTTTGATATTAATCACATTAGACCTTAGGCTAAGTAAATTCTTTCCTTAACTAAAACCCACTACACCGTCACCCTATAGGAATGTAACTTTATTTGGGTGGTGTCTGTTTTCAGAATAATCACCCCTGGAGAAATAAGTGTCCTGGTTGACTGACCACTGTCACAAGGAGAGGGTCATAAATTGTCAGCAGGCCCCCTGGCCAGAAGATGATGTAACACCCCTAAGACCTCTGTATACATTTGTATGAAGCACCTGACTTTGATAAAAGTCAGGACTGCTGACCCCGCGTGACTTTTGCATAACATCTCAGTGTATAAAAGTAGACCATGGAAAATAAAGAATTGGGGTCAGTTTCTCGAAATACTGGTCTCCCCATGTCTCTCTCTCTTTCACTCTGGCTGAGTCTCCATCTGGAGCACGGAACCCACCATGCTTACTAATTATGCCTGGGCTTCTAAGATCCGACCGGGGAGGCCTCAGTGTCTCCTCTCCTTTGGGAGAACGGAAGGACGCCTGCGGCCTACGTAAGTGGTGCAAACTTCTTGTCTTGAAGTTTTATTGGTCTCCTGCATAAACCAAGCCACTCAGCCTCTTTTCTCCACTGAATTTTCTTACTGAGCTATCCTTATTCTATTACTCTTTATATCTTTAATTAATATCTAATTGAAGCTATTGTATCCTGACCCTCGCCGACGCCGTCCCCGCTTCGAATACCCTGGATCAGCCGGGGCAGGACCCCGGCAGGTGATGGTGGCCTCATAGAATGAGTTTGGCAGTTTACCTTTCTCTGCACTTTTCTGCAATGGCACCCCACTCCAGCACTCTTCCCTGGAAAATCCCATGGACAGAGGAGCCTGGTGGGCCGCAGTCCATGGGGTCTCTAAGAGTCGGAGAAGACTCAGCGACTTCCCTTTCACTTTTCACTTTCATGCATTGGAGAAGGAAATGGCAACCCACTCCAGTGTTCTTGCCTGGAGAATCCCAGGGATGGGGGAGCCTGGTAGGCTACCGTCTATGGGGTCACACAGTGTTGGACATGACTGAAGCGACTTAGCAGCAGCAGCACTTTTCTGAGAGAGTTTAGTAGAATACGTGTTAGCTCTTTTCCAAATTTTTGGTGGAATTCAGCTGTTAAGCTGTCTGGTCCTGGGGTTTTGTTTGCTGGAAGATTTCTGATTACAGTTTTGATTTCCGTGCTTGTGATGGGTCTGTTCAAATTTATTTCTTCCTGGTTGTTTTGGAAAGTTGTACTTTTCTAAGAATTTGTCCATTTCTTCCACGTTATCCATTTTATTCGCATATAGTTACTGATAGTAGTCTCTTATGATCCTTTGTATTTTTGTGTTGTCTGCTGATATCTCCATTTTTATTTCTAATTTTGTTGATTTTATTCTTCTCCCTTTTTTGCTTGATGTGTCCAGATATTGGTGTGTCTATTTTATCTTCTGAAAGAACCAGATTTTAGTTTTGTTGATTTTTGCTATAGTCTCCTTTGTTTGTTTTTTATTTATTTCTGCCCTAATTTTTATGATTTCTTTCCTTCTACTAACCCTGGGTTTCTTCATTTCTTCTTTTTCTCATTGCTTTAGGTGTAAAGTTAGGTTACCAATTCGATTTTTCTCTTGTTTCTTCAGGAAGCTTGTGTTGCTGTGAACCTTCCCCTTCACACTGCTTTTATTGAATCCCATATGTTTTGGATTGTTGTGTTTTCATTTTCATTAGTTTCTATGCATATTTTGATTTCTTTTTTGATTTCTTCTGTGATTTATTGATTATTCAGAAGTATGTTGTTTAGCCTTCATATGTTTGTATTTTTAATAGTTTTTTTTTTTTCCTGTAGTTGACATCTAATCTTACCGCATTGAGATCAGAAAAGATGCTTGAAATGATTTAAATTTTTTTGAATTTACCAAGGCTAGATTTATGGCCCAGGATGTCATCTCTCCTGGAGAACGTTCCATGTGCACTTGAGAAAAAGGTGAAATTCATTGTTTTGGGGTGAAACATCCTATAGATATCAACTGGGTCTAACTGGTCCATTGCATCATTTAAAGTTTGTGTTCCCTTCCTAATTTTCTGTTTAGTTGATCTATCCATAGGTATGGGTAGGGTATTAAAGTCTCCCACTATTATTGTGTTATTGTTAATTTCCCCTTTCATACTTGTTAGCATTTACCTTACATATTGTGGTGTTCCTATGTTGGGTGCATATATATTTATAATTGTTATATCTTCTTCTTGGATTGATCCTTTGATCATTGTGTAGTGTCCTTCTTTGTCTTTTTTCATGGCCTTTGTTTCAATGTCTGTTTTATCTGATATGAGTATTGCTACTCCTGCTTTCTTTTGGTCTCCATTTGCATGAAATATCTTTTTCCAGCCCTTCAATTTCAGTCTCTTTGTGTCCCTTGTTTTGAGGTCGGTCTCTTGTAGACAGCATGTGTAGCAGTCTTGTTTTTGTATCCATTCAGCCAGTCTTTGTCTTTTGGTTGGGACATTTAACCCATTTACATTTAGGGTAATTATTGATAAGTATGATCACCATTTATTTTATTGTTTTGGGTTTGAGTTTATAAAACTTTTCTGTGTTTCCTGCCTAGAGAATATAATTTAGCATTTGTTGAAGAGCTGGTTTGGTGGTGCTGAATTCTCTCAACTTTTGCTTGTTCATAAAGCTTTTGATTTCTCCTTCATATTTGAATGAGATCCTTTCTGGGTATAGTAATCTGGGTTGTAGGTTTTTCTCTTTCATCACTTGAAGTATGTCCTGCCATTTCCTTCTGGCCTGAAGAGTTTCTATTGAAAGATCAGCTGTTATCCTTATGGGAATCCCCTTGTGTGTTATTTGTTGCCTTTCCCTTGCTGCTTTTATTATTTGCTCTTTGGGTTTGACCTTCGTTAACTTGATTAATATGTGTCTTGGGGTGTTTTGCCTTGGATTTATCCTGTTTGAGACCCTCTGGGTTTCTTGGATTTGGGTGGCTATTTCCTTCCCCATTTTAGAGAGGTTTTCAACTGTTATCTCCTTGAGTATTTTCTCATGGCCTTTCTTTTGTCTTCTTCTTCTGGGATTCCTATGATTCGAATGTTGGGGTGTCTAACATTGTCCCAGGGGTCTCTGAGGTTGTCCTCATTTCTTCTAATTCTTTTTTCCTCTCTGCTTCATTTATTTCCACCATTCTATCTTCCACCTCACTTATCCTATCTTCTCCCTCAGTTATTCTACTGTTGGTTCCCTCCAGAGTGCTTTTGATCTCAGTTATTGCATTATTCATTATTGATTGACTCTTTTTTATTTCTTCTAGGTCCTTGTTAAACATTTCTTGCATCTTCTCAATCCTTGTGTCTAGTCTATTTATCTGTAACTTAGACTAGACACAAGGATTGAGAAGATGCAAGAAATGTTTAACAAGGACCTAGAAGAAATAAAAAAGAGTCAATCAATAATGAATAATGCAATAACTGAGATCAAAAGCACTCGGATCATCTTTACTATCATTATTCTGAATTCTTTTTCATGTAGACTCCCTGTCTCCTCCTCTTTTGTTTGGTTTGGTGTGCATTTATCATGTTCCTTTACCTACTGAATATTTCTCTGCCTTTTCATTTTGTTTAGATTGCTCTATTTGGGGTTGCCTTTCTGTATGCTGGAAGTTTGTGTTTCCTTTTTATTGTGGAGGTTACTCCCTGTGGGTGGGGTTGGACAAGTGGCTTTTCAAGGTTTCCTGGTTAGGGAAGCTTGTTTTGGTGTTCTGGTGGGTGGAGTTGGATCTCTTCTCTCTGGAGTGCAATGAAATGTCCAATAGTGAGTTTTGAGGTGTCTATGAGTTTGGTGTGACTTTGGGCAGCCTGTATTCTAATGCTCAGGTCTATGGTCCTGCGTTGCTGGAGAATTAGCATGGTATATCTTGCTCTGGAAGTTTTTGGCTCTTGGATGGAGCTTGGCTTCAGTGTAAGTATGGAGGCTTTTGGATGAGTTCTTGTCGATTAATGTTCCCTGGAGTCATGAGTTTTCTGGTGTTCTCAAGTTTTGAATTTAAGCCTCCTCCCTCCAGCTTTCAGTCTTATTCTTACAGTAGCTTCAAAACTTCTCCATCCATACAGCACTGATGATAAAACATCTAGGTAAATGGTGAAAAGATTCTCCACAGTGAGGGACACCCAGAGAGGCTCACAGAATTACATGGAGAAGAGAAGAGGGAGGAGGGACATAGAGGTCATCAAGAGGAGAAGAGGGGAAATCAAAAAGGGAGAGAGAAATCTAGCCAGTAATCAATTCCCTGTAAGCTCTCCACAGTCTGGAACACCCAGAGAGGTTCACGGAGTTACATAGAGAAGAGAAGAGGGAAAAGGGAGATAGAGATGATCAGGAGGAGAAGAGGGGCAGTCAAAAGCGGAGAAACCAGACCACCTGAACTGCCTCCTGAGAAATGTGTATGCAGGTCAAGAAACAAAGATTAGAACTGGACATAGAACAACAGACTGGTTCCAAATTGGAAAAGGAGTCCATCAAGGCTGTATATTGTCACCCTGCTTATTTAACTTATATGCAGAGTACAAAATGTGAAATTCCCGGCTGGATGAAGCACAAGCTGGAATCAAGATTGCTGAGAGAAATATCAATAACCTCAGATAAGCAGATGATACCACCCTTAGGGCAGAAAGTGAAGAAGAACTAAAGAGCTTCTTCATGAAAGTGAAAGAAGAGAGTGAAAAAGTTGGCTTAAAGCTCAACATTCACACATCTAAGATCATGGTATTTGGTCCCATCACTTCATGGGAAATTGATGGGGAAACAGTGGAAACAGTGAGAGACTTTTTTGGGGGCTCCAAAATCACTGTAGATGGTGACACAGTTGGGAAATTAAAAGCCACTTGCTCCTTGGAAGAAATGTTATGACCAACCAAGACAGCATATTAAAAAACAGAGACATTATTTCATGAACAAGGGTCCATCTAGTCAAAGCTGTGGTTTTTCCAGTAGTCATGTATGGATGTGAGAGTTGGACTATAAAGAAAGCTGAGTGTTGAAAAAATGATGCTTTTGAACTGTGGTGTTGGAGAAGACTCTTGAGTGTACCTTGGACAGCAAGATCAAACCAGTCCATCCTGAAGGAAATCAGTCGTGAATATTCATTGGAAGGACTGATGTTGAAGCTGAAACTCCAATACTTTGGCCACCTGATGTGAATGACTGACTCATTTGAAAAGACCCTGATGCTGGGAAAGATTGAAGGTGAGAGGAGAAGGGGACGACAGAGGATGAGATGGTTGGATGGCATCACCAATGCAATGGACATCAGTTTGAGTAAACTCTGGGAGTTGCTGATGGACAGGGAGGCCTGGCTTGCTGCAGTCCATGGGGTCACAAAGCATTGGACATGACTGAGTGACTGAACTGAACTGAACTAATTTTGTACTCCAAGGCCAAACTTGCCTGTTACTCCAGGTATCTCTTTACTTCCTATTTTTGCATTCCAGTCCCCTATGATGAAAAGGATATCTTTTTTGGTTTAGTTCCAGAAGGTCTTGTAGGTCTTCATAGTACCTTTCAACTTCAGCTTCTTCAGCATTACTAGTTGGGGCGTAGGCTTGGATACTGTGATATTGAATGGTTTGCCTTGGAAATGCACAGAGATCATTTTGTCATTTTTGTGATGGTGGAGGAGAATGATGTGCGCTCATCTTCTGTGAGAACTCCAAAATTACAACTTGCTGCTGAACAACCATTAACAGGAGAATGTTGGATCCCACCAAAAAAGATACCGCATATCCAAGGGTAAAGGAGAAGCCCCAGCAAGGTGGTAGGAGGGGTGAAATCATGTTTAGAATCAAGACCTCATACCCGCCAGAGATACTCGGAGGGCTCAAATAAAATCTTGTGTGACCAGGACCAAGGGACCCCAGAGAAATTAAGCCAGACCTGCCTTAGAGTGTTTGAGTGTCTCCTGCAGAGGAATGGGTTAGCAGTGGCCTGCTGCAGAGGCAGGGGCTCTGTGTGCAGCAGACCTGGGTCTCATAGCATGTGGCATAAGACCTCTTGGAGGAGGTCTCCATTAACCCCACCAAAGAGCCTCCAAGTACACCACCCACAAACTGCAGAACAATTATACCAGATAAATTCTCACAGTGTTAAGAAATTTCTAGGACCCACAACAGATTTCCAACCTGGGAATCTGGCAAAGGTACTGAGACCTCCCAGGGAATTTGACTTTGGAAGCCAGTGGGATTTTATAAACCTTCCACGGGACTGGGGAAACAGACTCTTGGAGGGCACAAACAAAACCGTGTGCACCCCAGGACCCAGGAGAAAGAGCAGTGACCCCACAAGAGACTGAGCCAGACTTTCCTGTGAGTGACCAGGAGTCTCCAGAGGAGGTGTGAGTTGGCGGTGGCCTGCTGCAGGGTCGGGGGCACTGAGTGCAGCAGTGCGTGCATGGGACCTTTTGAAGGAGGTCACCATTATCTTCATTACCTCCACCATAGTTTGGTTTCTTATGAGTTGGGGCTTCTCTGATAGCTCAATTGGTAAAGAATCCGTCTACAATGCAGGATACCCTGGTTCGATTCTTGAGTCAGGAAGATCCGCTGGAGAAGGGATAGGCTACCTACTCAAGTATTCTTGGGCTTCCCTTGTGGCTCAGCTGGTAAGAATCCGCCAGCAATATGGGAGACCTGGGTTCAATCCCTGGGTTTGGAATATCCCCTGGGGAAGGGAAAGGTTACCCATCCAGTATTCTGGCCTGGAGAATTCCATAGACTATAGTCCATGGGATCACAAAGAGTTGGACACGACTGAACGACTTTCACATAGTTTGGTCTCAGGTCAAACAACAGGGAAAGAACACAGCCCCACCCATCAGCAAAAAAATTGAATTAATGATTTTCTGAGCATGGCTTGGCCCATCAGCATAAACTTAGTTTTCCCCATAGTCAGTCTCTCCCATTAGGAGGCTCTCATAAGCCTCTTATTCTCACCCATCAGAGGGCAGACAGAATGAAAATTATAACCACAGAATACTAACCAAACTGACTGCATGGACCACAGCCCTAAGAGCCATGCTGTGTAAGGCCACCCAAGATGGGCAGGTCATGGTGGAGAGTTCTGACAAAATGTGGTCCACTGGAGAAGGGAATGACAAAGCACGTCAGTATTCTTGCCTTGAGAAACCCATGAACAGTATGAAAAAGCAAAAAGATAGGACACTGAAAGATGAACTCCCCAGGTCGGTAGGTGCACCATATGGTACTGGAGAAGAGTGGAAAAATAACTCCAGAAAGAATGAAGAGATGGAGCCAAAGCTAAAGCAATGCCCCATTGCAGATGTGACTGGTGATGGAAGTAAAGTCCGATGCTATAAAGAACAATCTTGCATAGGAACCTGGAATGTTAGGTCCATGCAGCAAGGAAAATTGGAAGCGGTCAAACAGGAGATGGCAAGAGTGAACATTGATGTTTTAGGAATCAGTGAACTAAAATAGACTGGAATGGGTGAATTTAATTCAGATGACCAATATATCTACTACTGTGGGCAAGAATCCCTTAGAAGAAATGGAGTAGCCCTCATAGTCAACAGAAGAGTCTGAAATGTAGTACTTGGATGCAATCTCAAAAATGACAGAATGATCTCTGTTCTTTTCCAAGACAAACCATTCTTTATCGTATCCCTGATTATATTTTAACAGAACCTACCATTTTTTGAAATTATCCTGTTTTTAAAATTAAAAAAAAATTTTTCTGAGAGCAGGATCCTTGTCTGTTGTTCATTTAGTAATATTCTCAGAAACTAGAAGAGTGCCTTCACATACTGTTGGATACTTAATATTTTTAGGTGACTGAATCATAGCATATACCCACTTTGTGCTATTAATGTTTCATCTCTCTCTGAAAACTGTAAACTCCAGAATAGTAGGAACCTACCTTTAAGATCCTCAATAGTAGGAACCATGCCTGCCTTGCTTACCATTGTATATTATGAGTTTAACATATAATAAGAATTTAATAAATATTTATTGACTAAATGAATAAATGACCAGTTTGTTGATTGAGACAAGAGTCAAAGAGGTTGCTTTGGAGATTATTGCAATGATCAATTGAAAAACAACGAGGCCCTTAACAAAATCCATGGCAGAAGAGAATGAGAGATTTAAGAAATGAGTAGGAGGGACTTTCCTGGTGGTCCAGTGATTAAGACTCCCAGCTTCCACTGCAGGGGTTGCAGGTGGAATTCCTGATGGGGGAAACTAAGATCTCGCATGATGCATGCGGTTCAGCAAAAAGATAAAACAATGAAGAAGAAAAACAAAAAACAAAAACAAAAACACAGGAGATGTTCTGGAGAAGACTCAGTACCTATTGTAAAGCATTGGTTGTGAAAATGGAGGGTCAAAGTTTCGGTGAGAGTGCAGATTTACATTTACAAAAATAGGGAAGACAGGCTTACAGTAGACTGGATAAGGTGAAGAAGGGAGGCGAGATAAAGGAAAAAAGTGGTGAGTTAACTTTGCACTTGAGCTTGTGATGCCTATACATTATCCAGCAGAAATTTTAATATTAATAAGATACATAGGTGCTCAGGAGAGATGTTTAACTGGCTTTATAGATTAGTGTGGTAGGAGGAGAGAAAAGGGAGGGGGACTGTATCATGAAAGCTGAGGGGGGAAATGGCAAGAATGAAAGAGTGATTGTTAACAGTATCAAATGATACAGAAAGTTTTAATAAATAGAAACTACAAAATGTTCATTGGAATTAAAATAAAATTCAAATCTATTGATGATCATATGAGAACAATTCCATTTGAGTGATTAGGGAGCTACTTAGTGACAGAGACAAGGGTGGAATTCATTATTGCTGCTTGCTCCATGATACCTGTTCTGATCCTCTTCCAACCAGGTGTGAACTTTCCTCTTTTTTTAAAAAAAAAAAAAGCCCCATTGCACTGATTATATTCTGTCTCAGTGTTTCTTTGTGACTGCTAGTTAGGGAGACTTTTGTTTTATTATTTAGATTTTTTAATGGAAGATGGGAAAAGTCCCATTACTAAGCAGTCATACACACACACACACACACACACACACACACATGGTTTAAAAGGATTATAAATGCCTGTTGCAGATTAAAGGAGAACTGGTACATTTTGAGATGTAAACATGTGCTATTCAAGATGCAAGTGAATGCATAGACTCTACTTAAAATGACAAGTAGCTCTTTCTGACATGCCCAGAGTAAACATGATTTCCTTTCAATTGTAACTTATTTGCTAGATAGTGTTCTCATCCTTCTGTTTGTCCCTCATTTCCTCCCTGAATCTCTTCTCATTTCTGAGATTTATTTCATCTTTAAATTACCCACTTATTCTATCTCCATATTTAAACCAGTCTGAATTTTAATCAATTTCTGACTCCACTCTTTGTCTCCCACCCCCATCCTTGACCTTGTCTCAAAGAGTTGAGACTTAGGGATGATGTACCTATCTTAACACATAGTACACAGTAATCATAAAAGCTGAAAGCTTAATAATTTGCTTTTAGGAGGGGGT
This sequence comes from Bos javanicus, assembly GCF_032452875.1. NCBI lineage: Eukaryota > Metazoa > Chordata > Mammalia > Artiodactyla > Bovidae > Bos > Bos javanicus. The sequence goes on from NC_083896.1 coordinate 10,298,218, forward strand.
CAAAATGTCCCAATACCAAAATGTCCCTGAATGAAAGCTCCTGAGTTAAATGGATGTCAGGATGCCACTGTGCTTCTCAGCGGTATCTACTTGAGATCTTATTAGCTTTGAGTTTACTGAACCAAATTATCCACTTCATAGGGTAACCTAGACTCAACGTTTCATAGACTTTATAACACCAGTGTCTGTAGGTTTTTCCAGAAATCCCCATTCTGCCTGCTGTGCTTTTATACCCACATATAGAGAGGCCAAGTCTATCTCCTAATATGTTGTTAGAGATGAGTGTATGGGATGAGACTGTGTTTGTGTTTACTTGTTTATTTCACTCTTAAAGAATCACCATAAAAAATTTGTCCTCATTGAGAGACCAATGTTTTTAGAAATCTATTTTCAAAAAAAAAAAATCTATAGAATTGACCATAAAGATACTTCTGAGCTAGTAAACTATAGTTCAATTCAGTTGCTCAGTCATATCCCACTCTTTGCAACCCCATGGACTGCAGCATGCCAGACTTCCCTGTCCATCAAACTAAAGTAAACTGTAGTTTGATGTAAAGCTTCTGCATTAGAAACTTTATGCAACATATAGCTTCTCAAGAACATATTCTTAGGAAAATGACACACAACAGCCTGTCTCATGGGAGAAGTAACAAAAATGTCTTAACGATATAGTAAAGTAATTGGTGATTAGAAGTGGAAAGGAATGAACATTTATCTCACATTTGCTATGTGCCAATCATCTTAAATATGTTTTCTTGTTTGATCCTTATCATAGTCCTATAAAGTTCTGTTCTTTTTGTATAGATGAGGAAACTGAGATCCAGCAGCTGTTATATGATTTGCCCAAGGCCACACGGCTGACAATAGAAGGGAGAAAAAGCAGACTATTAGAAATAATAATGACTAGAAATTATTTTTGTGGTGAACATGATTCTAAATGCATTATATGTATCAAAACTTTTTTCACAACAGTGTGATAAAGTAAATAATATCACAAAATGAGGATCTTAACGCACAAAGAGGATAATTAACTTTTCCAAGTTGAACAGTAAGAGGAAGAGGTGGAATTCAAGTCTGTAAACTCAGAGCCTTTGCATTTTACCTAGTAAGATAAAATGCTTTTGCCATATGCTTATTGTTTTATTAAGAAAAAATGATTTCAGTTCAGTTCAATTGCTCAGTTGTGTCCGACCCTTTGTGACCCCATGAACTGTAGCAACTCCCAGAGTCCACCCAAACCCATGTCCATTGAGTCAATGATACCATCCAACCATCTCATCCTCTGTCATCCCCTTCTCCTCCTGCCCTCAATCTTTCCCAGCATCAGGGTCTTTTCAAATGAGTCAGCTCTCCTTATCAGGTGGCCAAAGTATTGGAGTTTCAGCTTTAACATCAGTCCCTCCAATGAACACCCAGGACTGATTTCCTTTAGGATGGACTGGTTGGATCTCTGTGTAGTCTAAGGGACTCTCAAGAGTCTTCTCCAACACCACAGTTCAAAAGCATCATGCTTATTGTTTTATTAAGAAAAAATGATATAAATGAACTTATTTAAAAAACAGAAAGAGACTCACAGACTTAGAGGATAAACTTATGCTTACTGGGTGGAAAGATTGGGAGGAGGGATAGATTGTGAGTTTGGAATTGACATGTACATGCTGCTATATTTTAGAAAGATGGTAACAATAACCCTGTATACGAGACAGCAAAAGAGACACTGAAGTATAGAACAGTCTTTTGGACTCTGTGGGAGAGGGAGAGAGTGGGATGATTTGGGAAAATGGCATTGAAACATGTGTAATATCATAAATGAAATGAGTCATCAGTCCAGGTTCGATGCACGATACTGGATGCTTGGGGCTGGTGCACTGGGATGACCCAGAGGGATGGTACGGGAGGGAGGAGGGTTTAGGATGGGGAACACGTGTATACCTGTTGTGGATTCATGTGGATATATGGCAAAACCAAGACAATATTGTAAAGTTAAAAAATAAAATTAAATAAATAAAATAAAAATAAAAAATAAATAAAATAAAATGCCTTTCCATGTGTAAGGGCTTCCCCTATGGCTCAGCTGGTAAAGAATCTGCCTGCAATGTGGGAGACCTGGGTTAGATCCTTGTTCTGGGAAGATCCCCTGGAGAAGGGAAAGGCTATGCACTCCAGTATTCTGACCTGGAGAATTCCATGGATTGTATAGTCCATGGAGTCATAAAGAGTTGGACATGATTGAGAGATTTTCACTTTCACTTCCATGAATAAAAAAATAAAGAAAGGAAAGGAGGGCACTAACTTGTAGTTCCATTCTCCTTCCTTCTAATATCCAGTTCTCACTTGCCTCCAGGCAGTTTCTTTTTTGCTCTAAGTATTTATAAAACAAGGTTTTCTAATATGCAGTCTGTCTTCTTAACTATTACTTTATACTCTGTTAATACTAGCTGAGTTTTTTTTAATACATGTTGTTTCCTTTAATCCCAGCAGCAGCTCCATAAAATTATCATCTGTGTTAACTGAGGAAACAGAGACTTATAAAGTGATAAAGTAACTTGCCTAAGTTCATATGGTAAACATGAAGCAGATCCAGAAGTCAAGACTAGATTTGGGTGACTCATACATTGTTGGTGGGAATGTAAAATGGCACAGCCACTCTGGGAGGGCATCTGGTAGCTTCTTATAAAATTAAACATGAAATTACCATATGTTCACCCAAGATCCTACATGTAAATGTTTGTAGCAGCTTTATTTGTAATAGTCCAAATCTGGAATCAACCAAGATATCCTTCAGTAGATTATACAGTCTGTGACGTATTCATACCATGGAATACTACTCAGCAACGAAAAGAATGAACTATACTGATAAACACAACACAATATCTAGGAGATTCAATAGCTTGGATCTCCAGGAAATTATGCTGGGTGAAAAAAAAGCCAATATCAAAAGGCTACATACTGTATGATTTCATTTACATAATATATTTGGGATGGCAAAATTTTAGAAGTGGACAGAGGAGTGGTACTAGGGGTTAGGGATGGAGGTGATGGGGATGGAATGAGCTGAGGGATTGTAAAAGGAAGGGTATGAGAGATACTTGTGGTGATTCAGTATCTTGACTCTGGTGGTCGATGCAGAAACCTGCACATGTGATAAAATTATATAGAATTAAATATGCATGCATGAGCATGAACACACACAGGTGAGTTTCAGTAAAACTGCTGCTGCTGCTGCTAAGTCGCGTCAGTCGTGTCCGACTGTGCGATCCTACAGATGGCAGCCCACCAGGCTCCCCCGTCCCTGGGATTCTCCAGGCAAGAACACTGGAGTGGGTTGCCATTTCCTTCTCCAGTGCATGAAAGTGAAAAGTGAAAGTGAAGTTGCTCAGTCATGTCCGACTCTTTGCGACCCCATGGACTGCAGCCCACCAGGCTCCTCTGTCCATGGGGTTTTCCAGGCAAGAGTACTGGAGTAGGGTACCATCGCCTTCTCCCAGTAAAACTGGGGAAATATGAATAAAATCAGTTGGTGGTATTATTGTCTATATCCTGGTTTTGACATTGTACCATATGTGGTATTACTGCTGCTGCTGCTAAGTCGCTTCAGTCGTGTCTGACTCTATGCGACCCCATAGACGGCAGGCCCCCAGGCTCCCCTGTCCCTGGGATTCTCCAGGCAAGAACACTGGAGTGGGTTGCCATTTCCTTCTCCAATGTGGTATTGCACTGTTGATTTTTACCTACAGTTGGGGGAAATGGTGTAATACACAAAACATCTCCATATTATGTCTTAAATGCAATTGTGTCAATCAAAGTTTCAGTTAAAAATGTGTGAGGGCATGAGAGAAAGTGAAGTCGCTCAGTTGTGTCCGACTCTTTGTAACCTCATGGGCAGTAGCCTGCACCAGACTCCTCCGTCCATGGGATTTTCTAGGCAAGAGTACTGGAGTGGGTTGCCATTTCCTTCTCCAGGGAATCTTCCTGACCCAGGGATCGAACCCAGGTCTCCTGCATTGTAGACAGACGCTTTACCATCTGAGCCACCGGGGAAGTCCTATAGAAAAGAAGACAAACGAGAAGTCCAACAGTAGTTAAATAAAAAGAAAATTCTATTAAAAAAGTATTAGCTTTATATATGCTTAAACATTTTTAGAAGATACTCTGTGTGTGCTAGTCACTCAGTTGTGTCCAACTCTTTGTGACCCCATGGACTGCCAGGCTCTTCTGTCCATGGAATTTTCCAGGCAAGGATATTGGAGTGGGTTGCCATTTCCTTCTCCAGGGGATCTTCCCTACCCAGGGATCGAACCCAGGTCTCCTGCACTGTAGGTAGATGCTTTACTGTCTGAGCTACTAGGGAAGCAGAAGGTACTCTGGGTGAGTACAAAATATTGATGATAGTTATCTATAGATGAAGAATTATAAAATTGTGAGTAGGTTTCTTCTTCTTTTTCCCTTTCTCTTTTATTTGAGTGTATCTTTTTTTTCTAAATTAATTTGTATTAATTAATTTTTCTTTTATAAAGAAAACTTGAATCTGTCTGGTTACAAAATACAAACTAGGTTTGTTTCACTCTAAAATCTGTGCTCTGAAGCATCATGTGAGGAAATTAATAACTGGATTGTTGAATAGAGTTTATATATTTACATAGACCATAGTATTTTGACAGTTTCGTCTCATTTGCACCCAAACCCAGTGACATGAGGTTAAATCTGAGTTAGCAGACAAATATTTTGGCAGCTATATGGATAATCCAGAATTTGTAAATTTTGCTTCATTTTATAATTTAGATCGTATTGCATCATGAGTATCTCCCCATGTTACTAAAATTTTACAAAACTAAATTTTTAATAAATTTCATTCTCCTTTTCACCTTCATCAAGAGACTCCTGAGTTTCTTTTCACTTTCTGTCATTAAGGTGGTATCATCTACATATCTGAGGTTATTGATATTTCTCTCGGCAATCTTGATTCCAGCCTGTGATTCATCCAGCCTGGCATTTCGCATGTAAGTTAAATAAGCAGGGTGGCAATATACAGCCTTGTCATACTCCTTTCCCAATTTTGAACCAGTTTGGTGTTCTGTGTCTGGTTCTAACTGTTGCTTCTTGATCCACATACAGGTTTCTCAGGAGAGAAGTAAGGTAGTCTGGTACTCCCATCCGTTTGAGAATTTTCCTCAGTTTGTTGTGATCTGTACAGTCAAAGGCTTTAACAGAGTCAATGAAGGAGAAGTAGATGTTTTGCTGGAATGCTTATGCTTTCTTCACTATTCAATGAGTGTTAGCAATTACTCTCTGGTTCCTTTGCATCTTCAAAACCCAGCTTGTATATCTGGACGTTCTTGGCTTACATACTGTTGAAGCCTAGCTTGAAGGATTTTGAGCATTACCTTGGTAGCATATGAAATGAGCAAAATTGTGCAGTAGTTTGAACATTCTTTGGCCTTGCCCTTCTTTGGGATTGGAATGGAAACTGACCTTTCCCAGTCCTGTGGCCACTGCTGAGTTTTCCAAATTTGCAATATATTGCTAAGTTATATTCTAATTTTTTTCAATTTAAAGTGTTACCAGTGTACTAGTATACTAATTTTACCATAACCTCACTAAGATTGAGTGTTAAGAATTAAACATTGACTATTTATAATAGGTATTTCCTTTATGGTAAATTTTTATTTATATCCTTGTTCTTTTAACTTTCAACATCTCCATGTCATTTTAATATGCAGTTGCTATAGACGGGATGTTTGTATCCCTCCCAAATTTATATGTTGAATACCTAATGCCAGCGTGATGGTGTTGGGAGGTGAGGGCTTTGAGAGGTGAGTAGGTCATGAAGGCAGAGTCCTCATGAATGGAATTATTAATAGTTCCCTTATTATAGAAGCTCAAGAAAGCTCCCTTGCCCCTTTTGCCATATGAATGTACAATTAAACTGTTATTCTGCAACCCCAAAGGGGGCTCTCACCAGAACCTGACCATTCTGTCACCCTGTTGTGGGACCTCTATCCTCGAACTGTGAGAAATAAATTTCTGCAATTTGTAAGCTATCCAGTCAAAGGTATTTTGTTCTAGCAGCTGACTAAGATAGCCCAGTATTAAATAAGCTACTTTAAAATTTAGATTTTAAAGTTTTATAGTTTATAAACTGAATGTTTTCCAGCTTGGTTTTTTTTCTTTTTATTTAAAAAATACTAATGTTTTATATTTAATGTAATTAACAATATTTTATTTGTTAGATGTTCTGCTTTAGACCTTAGAAAATAAACATCTATCAAAAGACCTGGAAGCAGTCTATTCCAGTTTCTGTAATTTGCAATCTGATACTCACTTTTGGATTTTTTTTCTGGTTTCTGGGGTAAGGTATGGATTTACATTTTTTTGTGCTCTAGAAGAACTAAGTCCAGTGGATAAAGACAGCCATGCAACCAAGCTAGCAGCATGCTATGGTGGATGATTATGAGCTTTGGAGTTTGTTACATCTGTTTTTGTATGTTTATTCTTGGATAAATTTTTTAATCCTAAATCTCTATTTCCTTATTTACAAAATGGGAATAACAATAGTACTTACCTTAAGATTACTATGATCTTGTAAAGTGCTAAAAACAGTACCTGGCATGTAGGCACTCAGTTAATGCCTGCTGTTTTTATTATTACTTTTATTACCACTACTATTATTATTGTTATCAGCAATATGGAATCTCTATTTTTGTCTAAGTAAAACCTGCTCCATAACTAAAACTTAGGTGCTCTCCTTTCAATCTTTTAGGCTACTAGGAGAGGTAAATAGCTTTGAACACATACTTGTAATTGAAGTTAGAAAGTGAACAGTATCATAGGAGAAATAAAAAAGTTTATTGAAAATTAAACATAGAAGACGACTTGAATGTCAGGTTAAATTAAGACTGTTCTCCAGACAGGGGTGGTTGGCATTGATAGTTTCAGATGAGACTATGATATGCTATGTATGTCTTATGTAGTAAACTATAAACTGTTTTAGGGAAGAAGCTGCATGATATTTTTCATTTTTTCTAATTTATTTAATTTTTAATGTTTTACTTTGAAATTATTTTAGACTTACAGAAAAGTTGCAAAAATAGTACATGGATTTCCTGTGTATCTTTACCTGTTATTTTCAAGATCTTACCATTTTATCATGTTTATTTCATCATTCTAAAATTGCATGTTGTCATTTTTTTCTGGTTGTAGTCGCAGACATCTTCTTTATCTTTAAATTCTTCCCTGTGTATTTCCTAAAAACAAGGCCATTTATTTACATATTTACAGTACAAGCAGGCCTCTCTGATAGCTCAGTTGGTAAAGAATCCGCCTGCAATGCAGGAGACCCCTGTTTGATTCCTGGGTTGGGAAGATCTGCTGAAGAAGGGATAGGCTACCCACTCCAGTGTTATCGGGCTTCCCTTGTGGCTCAGCTGGTAGAGAATCCGCCCATAATATGGGAGACCTGGGTTCGATCCCTGGGTTGGGAAGATCCCCTGGAGAAAGGAAAGGCCATCCACTCCAGTATTCTGGCCTGGAGAATTTCATGGACTGTATAGTCCATGGGGTCACAAAGAGTCGGATATGACTGAGGGCTTTTCACTTCACTTTACAGTACAAGCATCAAAATTAGAAAATTAACATTAATATACTAATAATTTCTAATTCACAGATCTTATTCAGATTTTTCAGTCATTTTACTAATGTTCTTTATGTTCAAAGAAAAGAAAGTCTTGTTCAAAATCCAACCCAGGATCACATATTGCATTTATTTGTTAAGTTTCTCCATTTTTCTTTAATCTGTAATGGTTCTTTTGTTTTTTATGACCTTGACATTTTGTGAAGAATGTAGGTCATTTATTTTGTAGAATTTTTTCCAGTTTTGGTTTGTCTGATCTTTTCTTATGATTAAATTTAGGTTGTGCACTTTGGGCAGGAATACAACAAAAATGATGTATCCTTCTCAGTGTATCACATAAGGAGGCGCATGATATCAATTTGTGCCATCACTGATGATGTAAACATTGATCACTTGGTGAAAATGATGTCAGGTTTTTGTAGGTTACTATTTTTCCTTTTTTCATTCATAAGTATTTTATGAGGAGATACTATGAGACTATGTTGTTGCTGCTGCTGCTAAGTCGCTTCAGTCGTGTCCGACTCTGTGTGACCCCATAGACGGCCGCCCACCAGGCTCTCCTGTCCCTGGGATTCTCCAGGCAAGAACACTCTGGAATGGGTTGCCATTTCCTTCTCCAATGCATGAAAGTGAAAAGTGAAAGAGAAGTCGCTCAGTCGTGTCCGACTCTTTGCAACCCCATGGACTGCAGCCTACCAGGCTCCTCCATCCATGGGATTTTCCAGGCAAGAGTACTGGAGGGGTGCCATCACCTTCTCCGTGAGACTATGTTAGTATCCTATTAATGTTTCTTGTCAAACTTTCTCCTACAAGTTTCAGCATCCACTGGTAATTTTTGCCTGGAAAAATTACTAATATAGTGGTTGAAATGGTGATATTCTAATCCTATAAATCCTTCTGCATTTGTTAGTTGGCCTTCTACTGTATGAAACAACTTTCACCCCCCTCAGTTATTTATGTACTTATTTATGATTCTCATTTTATTCTATGGTTTGTAATCAGTATTAGGGCTTCCCAGGTGGCACAGTGGTAAAGAATCTGCCTGCCACTGCAGAAGACTCAAGTTCTATCCCTGGGTTGGGAAGATCCTCTGGAGGAGGAAATGACAACCCACTTCAGTATTCTTGCCTGGAAAATTCCATGAACTGAGGAACCTGGTGGGCTACAGCCCATGGGATGGCAAAGAATCAGACACAACTGAGCACTAACATAATTTATTTTCATGTTCAATTTGTCCCAGATTTGCCACTGGGATCCCTTTTAAATGGTCTTATGTCATTTAGACATGTTATCATTATTTAAGCTTTTGCAGAGCAGAATTATTTTGAATATCTTTTTATGCTTCATTGTTTTGTACCTAGTAGATGATGAATAAATAATTTATGAGTGAATGAGTACACAGTTTACATCAACTGCAGGTATACAAGTGGACCTACTGTTTGTTTTTCTTTCTTTGTGTTTATACTATGAGTATAATCACTCCTTCCATGTAGACCTGGACAAAAGAAAGTCTCTGGTCTTGTATTGCAAGACCCTTATAGATTACTCTTAAAGGTGTCTTGAATGCCACTTTCCCCCTCTTCATTTCTAAGCTTTCTCTTTCCTTTCTCATTTTATGCTTTCTGATTTTATCTCCATTTTGTTTCCTTTACTTTAAATCTTCTATAGTTGCACCTTCCATGCACTGTATTATATTACTTATGTCACTTTCTCTTCTTTCCAGCTGTTCATCCCCCTTTGTACTAATTCTCTCAACATCTACTTTTCTGTTTTCTGCTCTGTAGAGTGTTCTATCACCTCTCTTCCTTTCATTTCCCTCCCAATTTCCTTTTCCCATTCTCTCTTTCCAGTGGATAAATGATCTCTGCCTCCCTAGGAGGGCCACTAGCTGTAAGGAGGGTTTGCTTCTGGAAGCAAACCTGCTCTGGCTCGTTTTCCTCAGTTCATAGCATCCCTCAGCTGAAGCAGAGTGACAATGATAAGCATCAACCTGCTCCAAATGACTGGAGCTTGCTGTTTTAGTTTTTATAAGCACTACCATTAACGTGTGAGTAAATCTGTTAACACAGACTCCATCAGGCAGCGTTAGGAGTTCCTCCTTTATGCTTCCACTAACACCCTCTATCAATCTCTAACACAGTGCTTAGTCCACAGAAGTCTAACTATTTGTTTATTTGATTACAACTTTTGTGAGGGCTTGAGACTATGTTTTCTTAAACATCTACATTTTTTAGCCTTTATCACAGTACATTTTTATGCCAAATACATCCCCTGCTAAATATACATTAAGTAGAGCCTTTGATGTACAGTTGTGCATGTTTGTACTACACAACCCTAGGGGACACCATTCATATCACACACATTTTAAATAGGTATTTTCATTATAGTTCCTAGCAGATGGTAGTAAAGCATCTAGTTATAAGAAAAATCATTGGATTACGACAATTTTCCAACAGATGAAAGTAGAGAAGACGGCATCTTTTTTCAAGTTTACTCAGAAGTGCCATGTGAGTCCCTGATTTGTATTTAATCTGTATTTATTAAAAACCTGTTTCCGAAGATTGCATCTGGTTTATTTTGCTGAAGGCAGGTCTGATACTTTGAAGAAGGTGAAATGCAGCATATCACTAATTTAAAAAATGAGGGACTGATTCTTCTATTGTGAAAAAAAGCCTCTTCTGCCCCATTTGTCTTCATTTATGATTTCCTCTTCTTTATTTTCATTGACTTGCCAACTTTTTTTTTTTGCCTTGCTGCATGGCTTGCAAGGATCTAAGTTCCCTGACCAGGGATCAAACCCATGCCCTCAGCAGTGAAAGCACAGAATCCTAAACACTGGACCACCAGGGAATTCCCTTGCCAGCTTCTTATTCCTGTCTAATGTGTCAGTCAATATAGCAGTAGTCATTCATTTGAGTATATACATATCAATGCCACTGAGAACACAAAGGGCTAACACCATACCATATACCCCAAACCCACACCCATTCACATAAACATTGCCACCTAGGGTCAGATTGTATCTTTTGGTACCAAGATGTAAACCTGTCCATCTCTTCTCTCCTCCAGTTTAATATGCATTTAATTGAGCAGTTCTACTTCCCTGGTGGCTCAGATGGTAAAGCATCTGTCTACAATGTGGGAGACCTGGGTTTGATCCCTGGGCCAGGAAGATCCCCTGGAGAAGGAAATGGCAACCCACACCAGTACTATTGCCTGGAAGATCCCATGGATGGAGGAGCCTGGTAGGCTACAGTCCATGGGGTCGCAAAGAGTCAGACACGACTGAGCAACTTCACTTCACTTACATCCAGTAATACAATGAGCAACATTTACTGATTACTTCCTATGTTCTGAGATTACTTCCTATATTCTTTGGTATATGAGAAAACTTTGGCATAGAGAGTTCAAAGAATTTTCTAAAGATCAGATAGCTGTGGCAGAACTAGAGTTCAAACCCAGCAACCTGTATTTTTCTCCCTAAATATACACTGCCTCCCACTGGCATTATTCTTGATAAGTTTAATAAAAACTGTAGAAAGTGCTTTCAAGATTCTTTAGCATATAAACAGGCCTATACTAGAATTGTTGGAGAAGGAAATGGCAACCCACTCCAGTATTCTTGCCTGGAGAATCCCATGGACAGAGGAGCCTGGCAGGCTACAGTCCACAGGGTCGCAAGGAGTCGGACACGACTGAGTGACTTCACACACACACACACACACACACACACACACACACACATACATACTAGAATTGTTATAACACTTTCCCTTCTAACACATTTCATTCCTTTTATGTAGGTTCTTTTCTCTATTCTATTTGTTTTCTCTTTCTTCAATGTAAAATTCAGACTGATAGTAATAGCAAGCTTTTATATGCCGCTTTCTCCCAACCAAATTTTTCAGATATTAATTATTTTAATGCCCACCATTATATTGACTTAGATGATCTCATAGTCCACATTTTAGGGAGGAGAAACTACCCAAAGTCACATACAACCAAAGTGGACCTTAGAAGCCTTTGAACTCAAGTATTGTAGGCTTCCCTGGTGGCTCAGATGGTAAAGAATCCGCCTGCAATGCAGGAGACCTGGGTTCGATCCTTGGGTTGGGAAGATCCCCTGGAGAAGGAATTGGCAACACATTCCAGTATTCTTGCATGGAAAATCCCCATGGACAGAGGAGCCTGGCAGGCTACAGTCCAGGGAGTCACAAAGAGTTGGACACAACTGAGTGACTAACATTTTTACTTTCAGTGTAGGTATAGATTCCATGTGCTTACACTTTGTACTATGAAGTGAAAGTCGCTCAGTTGTGTCCAGCTGTTTGCAACCCCATGGACTATACATTCCATGGAATTCTCCAGGCCAGAATACTGGAGCGGGTAGCCTTTTGCAGGGGATCTTCCCAACCCAGGGATTGAACCCAGATCTCTCACATTGCAGGAGGATTCTTTACTAGCTGAGCCACAAGGGAAGTCTACACTTTGTACTATATGTGAACAAAATTCTACTTAAAGAAGGACTCTGAAGGAGTCTCTTATGTGACTGTGTGGTCTTGGGATAATTACATTATGTCCTAGTTATCTCATATGTAAGATAAAAGTTTGATTTAACTAGTATGTACATTCAAGATGGTCAGTTCATAGGTAGGAAAAAGTCCTAGAACTAGGACATCTACACTCTATAAGGCTTCTTAACAAATAACCAATGGTGTGACTTTGAGTAATCCATTCGATTTCTCAAAGATTCATTTTTTTTTTTTTTTGGTAAAATGGAAATAATTATCCCTCAGTTCAGTTCAGTTCAGTCACTCAGTCGTGTCCGACTCTTTGCGACTCCGTGAATGGCAGCACGCCAGGCCTCTCTGTCCATCACCAACTCCCGGAGTTCACTCAGACTCACGTTCATCGAGTCAGTGATGCCATCCAGCCATCTCATCCTCTGTCGTCCCCTTCTCCTCCTACCCCCAATACCTCCCAGCATCAGAGTCTTTGCCAATGAGTCAACTCTTCGCATGAAGTGGCCGAAGTACTGGAGTTTCAGCTTTAGCATCAGTCCTTCCAAAGAACACCCAGGGCTGATCTCCTTTAGAATGGACTGGTTGGATCTCCTAGCAGTCCAAGGGACTCTCAAGAGTCTTCTCCAACACCACAGTTCAAAAGCATCAATTCTTCAGCGCTCAGCTTTCTTCACATACTCTTCACCAAATTGTTATAAGAACTCATTAAGAACAGATAAGATGCTGTTAAAGATTTGTATACATATTAGACATTATATATCAGACATTGGATATAAGTAACATTTGTTGCAGAATCTTAATGATGAGTGATGCACAAAAAAGAAGATAATAAACATATAATTTTTACCATTCAGAAATAGTCACTGTTAACATTCTGTGGCATACACTGTCAGGTATTTTTTGCTCTTATGAATATGAAGCAGTTGCTGTCAGTACCCCACCTGTATTCCTCCGTTCAGACTGTTTCACTGAGTGCCAGAAGACTTTCAACTGCCAATGTATGCCTCTTTTTATGTGTGTGCTGTTGTCCTGATGGCTTTTTTAGGAGCCACAAGAAGGCTGCTCTGCTCAGGAAAGAGACAGGGACAGGCTGGAAGTGCCTGGAAATTAGCACCTCCTAGGAGCAGCCTTTAAGCCACGACTGATCCGACTTGGAGTATATTATTCCATCCCCCTTGCTCCTTGGGTGGGACATTTCTGTGTTCTGGTCTGTTTCCCTGTATGATTAAGCTCCAGTTGTTCACTGCAGTAGCTGGTTTGGTGACATACTTTTATAGGGTGCCTTTCCTTGCCTGTGTCACTCTCTATACTGCCCTAATAAATAAATCGCCTTCTTATTCTTTTCTCCTGGTCTACTTCTGAGGCAAGCTCAGAGTTACATGTGAAAGAGCATGGTCTGACCTACAGTAGTTGTTCATTATATCCATTCGGATTCTTGTTTTATATAGAAGAAAATCTAAGATTGGGTATGTGGTTGAGCAAGGGTTTGAACCCATAGGTTTGATTCCATGTTATTGTTTTAGACAGTAAAGAATCTACCTGCAGTGCGGGGTACCCAGGTTTGAACCCTGGGTTGGGAAGATCCCCAGAAGGAGTGCATGGCAACCCACTCCAGTATTCTTGCCAGGAGAATCACTATGGACGGAGGAGCCTGGCAGGCTACAGTCCATAGGGTTGCAAAGAATTGGACATGACTGAGCAACTAAGCACTCTTGTTGTTTAGCTGCCAAGTTGTGTCTGATTCTTTTGTGACCCCATGGATTGTAGGCTGTCAGGCTCTTCTGTCCATGGGATTTCCCAGACAAAAATACTGGAGTGGGTTGCCAATTCCTTCTCCAGGGGATCTTCCCTGACCCAGGGATTGAACCCACATCTCCTGCATTGGCAGGCAGATTTTTTTTTTTTAAACCACCGAGTCACCAGGGAAGCCCTTGGCACCATAGCCTGAGCTTTAAAATACTGATGCCTTTGGAAATAACAGCCTCCTAACTAGTGTTTTCTACTCTTGGTTCTACTATCTTTGAGTATTGTAGATTAAATTATGTACTCTGCTTAGAAATTTGCAAATGTTTTCCACTTCACTTTAGTAAAACTGAGAGTTCGTATAATAGCTATAGGGTTATACATGATTTGGCTTTCTGCCTCATTTCCCATGATTTTTCTCTCCCTCACTTTGCTCCAAGCATACTGGCTTCTTGGCTTTTCTTATAAATTGCTAACCATTCTCATGCCTCAGGACCCTTGCATTTGCTCTTCTGTGTTCTTAAGCCTGTATCTGCATGGCTTATCCTCTGTCTCTTTATGTTTCTGCTTAAATGTCACCTGCTCAGTGAGGCCTTCCCTCGCAATCCTATTTACAACTGTATTTTCCCTGTGCTAGTCTCCCATGTTCCTCATTTTCCCTTTCTTGTTTTATTTATTTATTTTTTTCCATACTACTTAGCATCTTCTGATATACTATATTTCATTTTAAAGACTTCTTTACTGGGCTAAAATGTAAGCTCTTACAAGAACATTATTATTCACTACTGTGTTTTTAGTGCCCCAAACAGTGGCCTCAGTAAATATTTGTTGAATGATGAATGAATAAGATTCATGCTGATGAGTATTATCATTGAATGCCAGAGGAGTAGAGATTCCCTACCAAGTAGTTTTTCTGAATCTCAACATTTTTTGCTGGCTCTGACCAGTTGTTGTATCCTTATGGTTTACCCATTAAAGCTGTAATTGGGTTTTCTGTCTCAGTGACATGATGACACATTACAGCAGCTGCTTGGACTTAAGAGAATTCAGTTTTGATAGGCTGTCCAGTGCTGTTGAGTGTGCTTTCAGTATTCTAATTTGTTTTGGGCTTTTAGAATTTCCTTTGAGACTTTCTTTCACTTCCCTTGAATGCTGACTCTCAGATTCTCTCATGCAGCTTGACTCTTTTCTTAGTGATATTTATCTCAACTTATTCAGGCACCTCAGGTTTTTTTTTCTCCTTCTTTTTCCTCTCACTGTCTCTGTCAGAGAGGATTTATTACACTTCAATCTGCTTTCTCATACCCTGTCACAGATATTTGGATATAATTGTCTAATGGTCTCATGAATAAGTTTTCCATTCAGAACCTGAGTTTTGGCACTCATCAATCTGTCCTCTCTGTATGCATTGTGTAACTCTATAATTGAAGAATAAATTGTGTGGAAACTCAGTACTGCCTATGACCTATGAAGTACAATTTACTGTGGCGAGTAGATGAGAACTGTTGTTTTAAAATGGATATATTCAGTTTAGTTTTTTTTTTTTTTGAAAATGAAACACATTTGGATCATTTAGGTTGATAATGTGGTAGTACATTTTGATAATATAACTTTAAATCACACCTTCAGATCTAGTTTTTTGTTTTTTTTTTTAAACTTTCTTTCTCTGATTCACTTACATAATTTTTCATCAGTTGGTATGATTCTGGACTCAATACTTTGCTTTCATTTTCCTTTGGAGTTACCCTAACTTATAGTGCTTGAAATGGTGAAGGTCATGGGCTATGGATTCAGATAAATTGTATTTGAACCCATTTCTGTCAGTGATTATCTCTGTAACCTTGAACAAATTACTCAACCTCCCTGAGTCTCAGTTTTGTTATTTGTATGTAATATGAGAATAATAATAATGATTCCTACTATATTGAGTTGTTACAGAGATTAGTAGCAGTGCATATGAAATATTTGACATCGTGTTGGGCAGATGGTAAGAATTCAAAAGGCAAAAGAACCAGAAATCAAATTCCCAAAGTCTGTTGGATCAGAGAGAAAGCAAGAGAGTTCCAGAAAAACATCTACTTCTGCTTTATTGATTACACCAAAGCCTTTGATTGTGTGGCTCATAACAAACTGTGGAAAATTCTTAAAGAGATAGGAATGCCTCCTGAGAAATCTGTAAGCAGGTCAAGAAACAACAGTTGAACCGGACATGGAACAATGGACTGGTTCCAAATTGGGAAAGGAGTATATTGTTACCCTGCTTATTTAACTGCTATGCAGAGTACATCATGCAAAATGCCAGGCTGGATGAAGCACAAGCTGGAATCAAGATTGCAGGGAGAAATATCAGTAACCTCAGATATGCATATGATACCACCCTTATGACAGAAAGCAAAGAGGAACTGAAGAGCCTCTTGATGAAAGTGAAAGAGGAGAGTGAAAAAGATGGCTTAAAACTCAACATTAAAAAAACGAAGATCATGACATCTGGTCCCATCACTTCATGGCCAATCGATGGGGAAACAATGGAAACAGTGAGAAACTTTATTTCCTTGGGCTCCAAAATCACTGCAAATGGTGACTGCAGCCATGAAATTAAAAGGCGCTTGCTACCAACCTAGACAGCATATTAAAAAGCAGAGACATTTTTGCCAACAAAGGTCTGTCTAGTCAAAGCTATGGTTTTTCCAGTAGTCATATATGGATGTAAGAGTTGGACTATAAGGAAAGCTGAGTGCTGAAGAATTGATGCTTTTGAACTGTGGTGTTGGAGAAGACTCTCGTGAGTCCCTTGGGTTGCAAGGAGATCCAACCAGTCCATCCTAAAGGAATTAAGTCCTGGGTGTTCATTGGAAGGACTGATGTTGAAGCTGAAACTCCAATACTTTGGCCACCTGATGTGAAGAGCTGACTCATTGGAAAAGACCCTGATACTTGGAAAGACTGAAGACAGGAGAAGAATGTGATGATAGAGGATGAGATGGTTGGATGGCATCACTGACTCGATGGACATGAGTTTGAGCAAGCTCTGGGAGTTGGTGGACAGGAAAGCCTGGTGTGCTGCAGGCCATGGCATCACAAAGAGTTGGACACAACTGAGCGGCTGAACTGAACTGAAGAATTCAATGCTTGTTGTTTTTAAATATAAACACAGAATACACGTGTGTATTGACTAGGAGCAATCTGCATGCTTTCTCCATTCTCCATGTAAACTTTAATCCCACCCCCCTGCCCATGTTTTTTATTTGCTTTTAGGTCCCTAAGTGTTATTACATAGAATAGTTATTAAATAATTCAGAGGACAGACTCTTAGGCATAGGGACTTCTTGTCTATGCTGTATTTTTTTGTTTATTAGTTGCTTATTCTTTAGAGACCATGGTCTCTTCTTTATATAAGTTAGACTCATGTTAGGGCATTCTATTCATATCATCCATTTTAGGAAAGAAAAATTTAAAATCCAGCATAAAAGTGGAAGAAGTAGTTCAAAGCAAACGATGCTTCATTCAGTTCAGTTGCTCAGTCATGTCCAACTCTTTGCATCTGCAGCACACCAGGCCTCTCTGTCCATCATCAACTCCCAGAGTCCACCCACACCCATGTCCATTGAGTCAGTAAGGCCATCCAACCATCTTATCCTCTGTCGTCTCCTTCTCCTCCTGCCTTCAATCTTTCCCAGGATCAAGGTCTTTTCCAATGAGTCAGCTCTTCACATCAGGTGGCCAAAGTATTGGAGTTTCAGCTTCAACATCAGTCCTTCCAATGAGCACCCAGGACTGGTCTCCTTTAGGATGGACTGGTTGGATCTCCTTGCAATCCAAGGGATTCTCAAGAGTCTTCTCCAACACCACAGTTCAAAAGCATCCATTCTTTGGCACTCAGCTTTCTTTATAGCGCAACTCTCACATCCATACATGACCACTGGAAAAACCATAGTCTTGACTAGATGGACCTTTGTTGGCAAAGTAATGTCTCTGCTTTTTAATATGCTGTCTAGGTTGATCATAACTTTCCTTCCAAGGAGTAAGCATCTTTTAATTTCATGGCTGCAATCACCATCTGCAATGATTTTGGAGCCCAGAAAAATAAAGTCAGCCACTGATTCCACTGTTTCCCCATCTATTTGCCATGAAGTGATGGGACCAGATGCCATGATCTTAGTTTTCTGAATGTTGAGTTTTAAGCTAACTTTTTCACTCTTCTCTTTCACTTTCATCCAGAGGCTCTTTAGTTCATCTTCACTTTCTGTCATAAGGGTGGTGTCATCTGCATATCTGAGGTTATTGATATTTCTCCCTGCAATCTTGATTCCAGCTTGTGCTTCCTCCAGCCCAGCATTTCTCATGATGTACTCTGAGGACTATCTTAATCTACTACCTGTATTTCTACCTACTCAGGAAACTCAGTGGTAGAATACATGGATTGTCATTCAGCAGTTTTTAAAGTGCATTGAATTTTTCATTGTTTTCCCTCTTCCAGCACTGTTCTCCATCTAGGCGGAAAATATATAATTCCTCTTGAATTTCCAAGGATTTTCTATAGTCCTTTGTTAGAGGATCTCTTTACAGTCCTAAGATTGTTAATTTGGGTGTAGAATCTATATAACAAGAATTGTTTTTCTTTTTTACAGCCTCTTAGACATGCTATTCTCCATAGTGACTATATCAATTTACATTCCTACCAACAGTGCAGGAGGGTTCGCTTTTCTCTATATTCTCTCCACCATTTTGCTGTCCTATTTTTTGAGAATCTCTCTTCTCTTGTTTTCATTTGTACAACTTTTCTTAGGTCTTCTTTAAATAGGTGCCGTCCTGTGGTCTCCTCACACATACGGATTCCTCTATTGTAGAACCTGTGTAACAGTTTTGCAAGTGTCTGTTAGTCTGTGGACTCCATTTGACAGCATTCCTTTCACAGAAACTATCATATTAATATTTATATCCTTACTCTCTGGCAAAATTATGGCTCAGTAAGAGTGGAATAATTGGAATAGTTGGAAAATTTAATATAAATAAATTCTTGTTCATTTGCAGTCTCCTTTGAAGGCTACAGTTCTTTTAAGCCATTCAGTGATAGTGTTTGTAGGACCTACACCTTTGGTCTTCTGAATTCACCTCTATGTAGTCTCCTGGAGTCATCTTACTTTCTTCTATTTTATTCCTATATATGCCAACAACTCTCATATATTTATCTCTAATACTTATCTCTCACCTGAGGTCAAATTTGTATTTCTATCTTCTAGGTATCTTAACCTGAATCCTCCCCCTGTGCTTAATCCAGAGTAATTTAGGGGCTCCAGAGCTTCCTTTTTAATAAAACTGTTCAAGCTACACTTCAGTTTCTTTCTTTTTATGTCTATAAGCCTCTATTACTGCCAAGCTGAAAATGAGCAATCAGAGGCTTGAAGCTTTATATAGTTCTTCTCTCCCGTCACCCACTGTATCCCATAACTCATCAAAACCTTAGAAATATCTCTTGCCTTGACCTCTAGTTCTCTATCTTCATGCCAGTGTCTTTTTTCAGGCCTCTCTCTTCCTTTTTATTTGGCCATGTGGCATGTAGTATCTTAATTCCCTGACCAGGGATTGAACTTGGGCCCTCTGCAGTGGAAACACAGAGTTTTAACCATGGGACTGCCAGGGAAGTCCATCTCTCTCTCCTTTGGCCTGGAGTATTGCAATGGCTTATCACACTTGGTCTTTTTGCCAGCAGCTTCTTCCCACTGCAGTCTGTCTTCCACATGTCTGCCTGAAGCACTGTCTCTTCAAACCAATAGACTCAAGCCATCATCCTACTGAAAGAACTTTGTAGGTTTTCACTTCTTCCTTTCACCATGTGATATTAACGTATTTCTCCAGTTGCATTTCCCATATAGCACCAACATAAACTCTAGACTGTCGTCCCATTCAAATTCACTTTTCCCCTAAGCCAGATTCTTTTATGCTCTGTGTCTATATCTTTGTCCTCTCATTTGCCTGTTATCTCATTTGCCTTTGTCCTCTCAGTTCAGTTCAGTCGGTCAGTCGTGTCCGACTCTTTGCGACCCCATGAATCGCAGCACACCAGGCCTCCCTGTCCATCACCAACTCCCAGAGTTCACTCAGACTGACGTCCATCGAGTCGGTGATGCCATCCAGCCATCTCATCCTCTGTCGTCCCCTTCTCCTCCTGCACCTAATCCCTCCCAGCCTCAGAGTCTTTTCCAATGAGTCAACTCTTCACATGAGGTGGCCAAAGTACTGGAGTTTCAGCTTTAGCATATTCCTTCCAAAGAAATCCCAGGGCTGATCTCCTTCAGAATGGACTGGCTGGATCTCCTAGCAGTCCAAGGGACTCTCAAGAGTCTTCTCCAACACCACAGTTCAAAAGCATCCATTCTTCGGTGCTCAGCCTTCTTCACAGTCCAACTCTCACATCCATACATGATCACAGGAAAAACCATAGCCTTGACTAGACGGACCTTTGTTGGCAAAGTAATGTCTCTGCTTTTGAATATGCTATCTAGGTTGGTCATAACTTTCCTTCCAAGGAGTAAGCGTCTTTTAATGTCATGGCTGCAGTCACCATCTGCAGTGATTTTGGAGCCCCAAAAAATAAAGTCTGACACTGTTTCCACTGTTTCCCCATCTATTTCCCATGAAGTGAAGGACCGGATGCCATGATGTTCGTTTTCTGAATGTTGAGCTTTAAGCCAACTTTTTCACTCTCCACTTTCACTTTCATCAAGAGGCTTTTGAGTTCCTCTTCACTTTCTGCCATAAGGATGGTGTCATCTGCATATCTGAGGTTATTGATATTTCTCCCAGCAATCTTGATTCCAGCTTGTGCTTCTTCCAGCCCAGCATTTCTCATGATGTACTCTGCATATAAGTTAAATAAGCAGGGTGACAATATACAGCCTTGACGTACTCCTTTTCCTGTTTGGAACCAGTCTGTTGTTCCATGTCCAGTTCTAACTGTTGCTTCCTGACCTACATATAGATTTCTCAAGAGGCAGGTCAGGTGGTCTGGTATTCCCATCTCTTTCAGAATTTCCCACAGTTGCCTATTATGCCCTTCTCAGCTTTTTCTACCCAACTTAAATGTTACCTCTTTCATGAAATCTTTCCTGACTATTCTATCACTCTGTTCTTTATTAACATTTTATCCAATTGTGTTCATGTATCTATTTCACACTAGATTATTGAGAATATGGAACTTGCTTTAATATGTTCTTCAATACCCAGGCCTTATTCAATGATTTACTGCTAAATAAATGTCTGTTGAATTAATATAGTGACTGCATATTAAGTTACATTTTCTCAGCTTTTGGAGAAGTTAACAATTGTTTGAACCTTCTTTAGCGCTGAGCTGGAGATGCTCACACATTTCTGTGTTTTGGCAGGGTCAGGGCCTGACATCTGCTGCGGGTGGCACAGACATCAGTGTTGTCTTTTGCTGTCACTCACCTGCTGTGTGTTGCTTTAGCTCCCAGAGCTTCACGCTTTTCATCTGAAATTGGCTATTGCTCTGCTCAGTGGCTTATAAAAAATTTTAGATGGGCTAATGCTTTTTAATCTGTTTCTTTCATTTGTTTTTAAACTACCTTCAAGTATACAAGTCTAATAGTTTTTTTTGAACTTTTAAGCAAAAGATAGATTGCAGCCATGAAATTAAAAGACACTTACTCCTTGGAAGGAAAATTATGACCAACCTAGACAGCATATTAAAAAGCAGAGACATTACTTTGCCAACAAAAGTCCATCTAGTCAAGGCTATGGTTTTTCCAGTGGTCACGTATGGATGTGAGAGTTGGACTGTGAAGAACGCTGAGTGCTGAAGAATGGATGCTTTTGAACTGTGGTGTTGGAGAAGACTCTTGAGAGTCCCTTGGACTGCAAGGAGATCCAACCAGTCCATCTGAAAGGAGACCAGTCCTGGGTGTTCATTGAAAGGACTGATGTTGAAGCTGAAGCTCCAATACTTTGGCCACCTGATGTGAAGAGCTGACTCATTGGAAAAGACCCTGATGCTGGGAAAGATTGAGGGCAGGAGAAGAAGGGGACGACAGAGGGTGAGATGGTTGGATGGCATTACCTACTCAAGGGACGTGGGTTTGGGTGGACTCCAGGAGTTGGTGATGTACAGGGAGGCCTGGTGTGCTGCAGTTCATGGAGTCGCAAAGAGTTGGAGATGACTGAGCAACTGAACTGAACTGAAAAGACATAGAAGCAGAGCAAACAACCTGCCTTATGCTCATTTATAGAATTTTTTTCTAGAATTTGTATGTTCTAAACATTGTTAGATTTTAATACCCATTGTTATGCATTTATTGAGCTCAGAATAACATGGCTCCTTTCCAACATTACTGGCTTGAGAGGCAGTAAGAGCTTGCCCTTTTGCACGTGTTGGTCAGAAATTAGCCGATATTCATGATTCACTATCGAGGTCATAAACAAAATACTTGGCTTCCTGACAGCTGCATAAGTTACATTGTTCACCATCCACAGCTGCCAGACTTAGAATGGTTACTGGCAGCTGACAAAGCTTGAATTCATACAGTGCCCTTCCTAAAACTTATTTTTGAGAATGTTATACATTGATTACAATTAAATTGAGAGCTCACTAGTAGCATATGTATTTAAGTGGGAAAACTAAACCTAACACTTATGATTTTTCAGATAAATTGAGAACTTCTCCTGGTCCAAAGTATTGCCTGATTTTTGGACTGGTTAATTCTGAGGTGAAATGGACTAAATACCATCTTTTGTTTTCTTACTAGAAAAACTGCTTGAAACTAAGGCAGTTAATAAAATGTGGTGAGAAAATTATGGAGAAAGCTTTGCAATAGTTGACGTGCTGGAAAGTTCTTCACAAAGAGGAAATGTTTCCATTAAAATTGAAGACTTTTCACTAACTTTTTGTTTTTTGGTTAGTTTGGTCGCCTTTCTGCTTTCTTTCTGGCCCTTTCTCTTTCCTCCCATTATAGTTCCTTCCTTTCCCTCCTTCTTTTTCATAAATAGTAATAATCTTTTTTTGTGTGTGTGCTAGGCACTGTATTGGACACTGTGACAGTTACAAGGGCAAATAAAAAGATAAACTCCCTCCTTTTAAATGATCTAATAATTTAATGAGGGAAAAAAAGGCCTATATACATATCATGTAGAAGAGTGGACAAAGTGGGAACCAAGTGTTAGGGAGAGTTTTAAATGTGGGCTGACTCTAAAACTTCCCGCACATCTAATATATTTCAAACTAGAATAGTGATGTGGAGAGGTCACTTTAATGTAGTTTAATTATTAAAAACATTTTTTAAGCTAAAACTTCTTTATATAGAAGTTCTAGATAGAAGTAAACTTACTTTATTTCATTAGAGGATATTACTTTTCAAAAAGTAAGAGTATGTAACAATGGGATGAGTATCATAATGAATACGATGGAAGTATGAAAATTGAATTTTGAAAATGGTTGGCCTGGGATGCTGTAGAATATATTTCTGCTCTGGCTTGTAGTTTGAAGTAAATAATCCTTATATATTCTTACGTCTCTCTTATTTTATCACTCATAACTCAGAAAGCTAAAACATAAGGTGGTTGTAATATTTGTTAATGTTCAGCCATACACACAAACTGCACAGTACTTGATACTAGAATTCTCCTTAATTCTTTATATTGTTCTCTAAGTATTGTGAAATTATGTGTTTTCCAGATATTGACAGGAGATTTATCCCTCTCCCTCACCATGCATGTGTGTGTATGCATGTATAATGTATGTATGTTGTGTATCTATAGAGAGAGGGAGAAATATATCTGGGAGAAATAATGGGGGTAGTTTAATTTTAGATCTTAACAGTCTGATCTATGTCAATAGTCATTATAGTTTCTATGTATTATTTATCATGCATTTACTAGGTGCCAGGAATTGTGCTTCACATATATTATTTAATCTCACAATGTCCCTATGAATTCATTCTACTTTACAGTTAAAGAACAGTGAAGGAAAAAAATGAGAAAAAGCACATTAGAAGTCATTAGGAGTGCTGTCTCTGGAACTAGGGTACCTGCATTCAAATCTCAATTCTATCACTTATTAGCCATGGTGTTTTATCAAGCTACTTCATCTCTCTAAATGTGTTTTCTTATTTTTAATGTGGAATCAATAGTAATACTTATACGTGGAGTTAGTATGAGGGTTAAACAAGTTAACATATTAAAGTGGTTAGAAAAACAGGTGTTATGTAAGTGTTTTTATTACAAGCCTGAAATCAAACAACTAGAAAGTAGTAGGCCACAGTTTTAGGATTCCAAGGCCTGTGGTTCTTTCACAATTTTATATTGCTTCCCAGACATATCCGATCGGATCACAGAATTTAAAAAGGGAAATTGTCAATGATTGACGAAATTTCTGTTTATTTGTTGAAGAAAAAAATCTATAAAAAGATTCTAATTTAAAGGACTACTTTTCCTTGGGAGTGAACTCTGGCATCTCAAGGCCTATTAGTACTAAGCAGCTGTGAACATGTCGCTTTTCAGGGACTTTGGAGTAGAATGAAGAGGAACTGTTATTGTGAAAGTGAATTACTATGTTTCTTCTTCAATAGGGATTTGAAATTTTGCTAGTTCTTAGGATCTTCCTGAGTTTGAGTTTAGTTTTCTCTCCCCAGCTGTTCAGAGCACCTGTTATTTCTATGGGTCTGCTTTCTTTCTCTTCTCTTTCAAAAATCCTTTCTGGCCTCAGTGGTGGTGGTGTCATGGGGATAGCCTTTTAAAACCACCACTTTCACAGCCTCAGCACAGTTTGCCTAAGAGGTATTTTAGGGATGAAGTCATAAAGAATGTAATGATGTGAACAGGCCAGAATATTTGGTTTGTGACTTCCCTTGTGGCTCAGCTGGTAAAGAATCTGCCTGCAATGCAAGAGACCTGAGTTTGATCCCTGGGTTGGGAAGATCCCCTGGAAAAGGGAAAGGCTGGAGTATTCTCCACTACAATATTCTGGCCTGGAGAATTCCCTGGATCTGTAGACCATGGGGTCACAAAGACTTGGACACAACTGAATGACTTTCACTTCACTTCACCTTGGTTGGATCTTGTGTGAGCAATTAAAATCCGTTTTGGAATTCTGATGTTTATCATTGAGGCTTCCCAGGTGGCTTCCCTGCCACTGCAGGAGGCACAAGAGATACAGGTTTGATCCCTGGGTCTGGAAGATCCTCTGGAGGAGGAAATGGTACCCACTCCAGTATTCTTGCCTGGAAAATTCCATAGTCAGAGAAGCCTATGGTGGTCTATAGTCCACGAGGTTGCAAAGGTCCAGACACAACTGAGCATCTGAGCACAGTGTGTTCATCATTAGACTGGAAGTTCCTTACCTACAGGTTTGCTGTGAAAGTGAAACTGAAAGTGACTCAGTCATGTCCGACTCTTTGCGACCCCATGGACTGTATAGTCTATGAGATTCTCCAGGCTAGAATCCTTTCTCCAAGGGATCTTCCCAACTCAGGGATCAACCCAGGTCTTCTGCATTGCAGGTGGATTCTTTACCAACTGAGCTACCAGGGAAGCCCAAAAATACAGGAGTGGGTAACATATCCCTTCTCCAGTGGATCTACCTGACCCAGGAATCGAACTGGGGTCTCCTGCATTGCAGGTGGATCCTTTACCAGCTGAGTTACCAGGGAGAAATCAATTTTGGTTATAATTCTCATTTCTATTTGTTCATCCTTGTACAGAGCTTTATAAAATTTAGAGGAAATAACTCCCTGACTCTGTTAAATATTAGTAAGAGATGTTTTTATTTAGAATTCCTTTTAGGTGAAGGATAAAAAGTGAGTGGGCTGGACCTATTTTTTTTTTTAATAAATAGTTGCTTTATAGCCATTTCAGTTGCACCTTCCACTGACAGGAAAGAAATGCCTGTGGTGCATAATGGTGTGCTGCAGCCTGGACTACAGCGCTCATCTCTTATCTCCAATTCAAGCACATCTTGGGATTCCAAAAAACAACTCCATCAGGGTTTTCTGCTAAAATATTGTTTGAGTCAGATTAGTTAATATATTTATCACCATTCCTGTATAAGACAGTTTTGTTATCCTATATTTTCACAGATGCAAAACTTGAAACTCAAATTTGGCCAGTAAATTACTTATGATAAGTCAGGAAATTAAGGCATTGTAGAACTATAACAAATTTGTTGACATAAAGAACAGATTTATTTTGTTAAGCCATTGTAAATAGAGGGCAGGGCATGGGGAAAGAGTGTGAAAAGGGAGAAAACCTACATTTATTGAGTTCTTACTGTGTGCTAAGAATTTAGCATTTTTGGCCTCATTTAATTCTCACAATAATCCAGTTACCTAAATATTATGATCTTCATATTAGAAATGAGGTGACTGAAATTAAGATTCAATAGTTTACCTCTGTTTTATTTATATGTATATATATACATATTCCCAGTTTTATTTATTTATTTATTTTTTACTTTACAATATTGTATTGGTTTTGACATACATTGACATGAATGTCATGAATCTGCCATGGGTGTACATGTATTCCCTATCCTGAACCTCCCCCTCCCACCTCCCTCCCCATCCCATCCCTCTGGGTCATCCCAGTGCATCATCCCCGAACACCCTGTCTCATGCATCGAACCTGGACTGGCGATTCATTTCACATGTGATAATTTACATGTTTCAATGCCATTCTCCCAAATCATCCTGACCTTGCCATCTTCCACAGAGTCCAAAAGACTGTTTTGTACATCTGTGTCTCTATTGCTGTCTCGCTTATAGGGTCATCGTTACCATCTTTCTAAATTCCATATATATGTTTTAGTATACTATATGGGTGTTTTTCTTTCTGGCTTACTTCACTCTGTATAATAGGCTCCAGTTTCATCCACCTCATTCAGTTCAGTTCAGTCGCTCAGTCGTGTCCGACTCTTTGCGACCCCATGAATTGCAGCACGCCATGCCTCCCTGTCCAACACCAACTCCCGGAGTTTACTCAAACTCATGACCATCGAGTCGGTGATGCCATCCAGCGATCTCATCCTCTGTCGTCCCCTTCTCCTTCTGTCCCCAATACCTCCCACCTCATTAGAACTGATTCAAATGCATTCTTTTAAACAGCTGAGTAATATTTCATTGTGTATATGTACCACAGCTTTCTTATCCATGTGTTTGCTGATGGACATCTAGGTTACTTCCATGTCCTGGCTATTATAAACAGTGCTGCGATGAACATTGGGGTATACGTGTCTCTTTCAATTCTGGTTTCCTCAGTGTGTATGCCCAGCAGTGGGATTGCTGGGTCATATGGCAGTTCTATTTCCAGTTTTTTAGGAATCTCCACACTGTTCTCCATAGTGGCTGTACTAGTTTGCATTCCCACCAACAGTGTAAGAGGGTTCCCTTTTCTCCACACCCTCTCCAGCATTTATTGCTTGTAGACTTTTGGATTGCAGCCATTCTGACTGGCATGAAATGGTACCTCATTGTGGTTTTCATTTGTATTTCTCTGATAATGAGTGATGTTGAGCATATTTTCAAATGTTCGTTAGCCATCTGTATGTCTTCTTTGGAGAAATGTCTATTTAGTTCTTTGGCCCACTTTTTTGATTGGGTCATTTATTTTTCTGGAATTGAGCTGCAGGAGCTGCTTGTATATTTTTGAGATTAATTCTTTGTTGCTTCGTTGCTATTATTTTCTCCCACTCTGAAGGCTGTCTTTTCACCTTGCTTATAGTTTCCTGTGTTGTGCAGAAGCTTTTAATTTTAATTAGGTCCCATTTGTTTATTTTTGTTTTTATTTCCAATATTCTGGGAGATGGGTCATAGAAGATCCTGTTGTGGTTTATGTTGGAGAGTGTTTTGCCTGTGTTTTCCTCTAGAAGTTTAATAGTTTCTGGTCTTATATTTAGATCTTTAATCCATTTTGAGTTTATTTTTGTGTATGGTGTTAGAAAGTGTTCTAAATTCATTCTTTTACAAGTGGTTGACCAGTTATCGCAGCACCACTTGCTAAAGAGATTGTCTTTTCTCCATTGTATATTCCTGCCTCCTTTGTCAAAGATAACGTGTCTATAGGTGTGTGAATTTATCCCTGGGCTTTCTATTTTGTTCCATTGATCTATATTTCTGTCTTTGTGCCAGTACCACACTGTCTTGATGACTATGGCTTTGTAGTAGAGACTGAAGCCAGGCAGGTTGATTCTTCCAGTTCCATTCTTCTTTCTTAAGATTGCTTTGGCTATTCAAGGTTTTTTGTATTTCCATACAAATTGAGAGATTATTTGTTCTAGTTCTGTGAAAAAATACCATTGGTAGCTTAATAGGGATTGCATTGAATCTTTAGATTGCTTTGAGTAGTATACTCATTTTCACTATGTTGATTCTTCCGATCCATGAACATGGTATATTTCTCCATCTATTTGTGTCCTCTTTGATTTCTTTCACCAGTGTTTTATAGTTTTCTATATATAGGTCTTTTGTTTCTTTAGGTAGATATATTCCTAAGTATTTTATTCTTTTTGTTGCAATGGTGAATGGAATTGTTTCCTTAATTTCTCTTTCTGCTTTCTCATTGTTAGTGTATAGGAATGCAAGGGATTTCTGTGTGTTGATTTTATATCCTGCAACTTGAGAAACCTATATGCAGGTCAGGAAGCAACAGTTAGAACTGGACATGGAACAACAGACTGCTTCCAAATAGGAAAAGGAGTCCATCAAGGCTGTATATTGTCACCCTTCTTATTTAACTTATATGCAGAGTACATCATGAGAAATGCTGGGCTGGAAGAAGCACAAGCTAGAATCAAGATTGCTGGGAGAAATCTCAATCACCTCAGATATGCAGATGACACCACCCTTATGGCAGAAAGTGAAGAGGAACTCAAAAGCCTCTTGATGAAAGTGAAAGTGGAGAGTGAAAAAGTTGGCTTAAAGCTCAACATTCAGAAAATGAAGATCATGGCATCTGGTCCCATCACTTCATGGCAAATAGATCGGAAAACAGTGGAAACAGTGGCTGACTTAATTTTTCTGGGCTCCAAAATCACTGCAGATGGTGACTGCAACCATGAAATTAAAAGACGCTTACTCCTTGGAAGGAAAGTTATGACCAACCTAGACAGCATATTAAAAAGCAGAGACATTACTTTGCCAACAAAGACCATCTAGTCAAAGCTATGGTTTTTCCAGTAGTCATGTATGGATGTGAGAGTTGGACTGTGAAGAAGGCTGAGCACTGAAGAATGGATGCTTTTGAACTGTGGTGTTGGAGAATACTCTTGAGAGTCCCATGGACTGCAAGGAGATCCAACCAGTCCATCCTGACGGAGATCAGTCCTGGGTGTTCATTGGAAGGGCTGATGCTAAAGCTGAAACTCCAATACTTTTACCACCTCATGTGAAGAGTTGACTCATTGGAAAAGACTGTGACGCCGGGAGGGATTAGGTGCAGGAGAAGAAGGGGACGACAGAGGATGAGATGGCTGGATGACATCACCGCCTCCCTGTCCAGCCCGTGCTTGCTAGTGAGGAATTGAGCGTCTGGGCTGCTGCTCCGCTGGGAGTTGCTGTTAGGCAGGTAATCTGTGGGTTTTAATTATTTATTTTTCCTCCCAGTTATTTTGCCCTCTGAGTTTCCAAGGCTCGCCACAGACCCACCAGAGAGAGTGTTTCCTGGTGTTTGGAAACTTCTCTCTTTTTAAGACTCCCTTCCCAGGACAGATCTCCATCCCTACCTCTTTTGTCTCTCTTTTTATCTTTTATGTTTTGTCCTACTTCATTTTGAAGACAATGGGCTGCCTTTGTGGGTGCCTGATGTCCTCTGCCAGCATCCAGAAATTGTTTTGTGGAATTTGCTTGGCGTTCAAATGTTCTTTCAATGAATTTGTGGGGGAGAAAGCGGTCTCCTTGTCCTATTCCTCTGCCATCTTAGGACCACCCACTGTTTGATTTATAAATGAGGAGTTGAAATTTTAACCAAGGCAAGTCACTCAAGATGAGTGATGAATATTTTTGATGCTAGTTCCAATTAATTGTTTAATCAGTTGTCTTTGAGGACCTGTTTCATGCAATGCTGTCTAGAAAGCACTTCGTGGGAAACAGAGATACCACCAAAGATGGACTAGCATAAAATCTCAGACTTTCCACTTATTGTTGGACCTTGAACCATTGATTTACTCTCTTCACTCCTCAGTTTCTTCATCTTACAAGAGGAATAATATCTTTTAGGATTGTTGTGAGCATTAAAGTTGATGTACTTGGTACTCTGTTGAAATTTCATACAAATTATCATTATGGGACTCACTATTTAGCAAGGGGTAAAAAACCACAAGTGCACATATAACTAAGAGCCATTAATAAGAAGTATCTTCAAGAGATAAAAGTTCTAAGAGAAAGTTTACTTCAGCCTGATCCTGATTGAAAGGGGAGAACCAGGAAAGTCTTCATAAAGGAGGTAGCATTTTGAACACTGAAAGTCTGGGAGAATTTGGATATGGGAGAATAGCATCTGAAATAGAAGTAGCATATTTAAGAAAGCATGAGAGGTTTTCAAGGCAAAGAGTGGGTCTAATTTGGTTGAACTGTAGGGATCTCATAAGGACCTTATAAACTGTAGGATTGGAAAGATCAGTTAGCTTTAGGCTGTGGATAAAAGGAGATAGAGCTTTATTCTGCAAGCAGAAGGGAACTATTACTAGTCTTGAGCTATTCTTTTTCTTATGACCCTTTGTATTTCTGTGTTGTCCTTTGTGATCTCTCTATTTTCATTTCTAATTTTGTTGATTAGATTTTTCTTCCTTTGTTTCTTGATGAGTCTGGCTAATGGTTTATCAATTTTTTTAATCTTCTCAACAAACCAGCTTTTGGCTTTGTTGATTTTTGCTATGGTCTCTTTTGTTTCTTTTGCATTTATTTCTGCCCTAATTTTTAAGATTTCTTTCCTTCTACTAACTCTGAGGTTCTTCATTTCTTCCTTTTCTAATTGCTTTAGGTTTAGAGTTAGGTTATTTATTTGACTTTTTCTAAAACACATTGTTATTACTAAAATTTTAAGTATTAAATTTTATTTGAAATACTGAAATAGGACATGTGTGCTGGTTGATTTTAGAAAATTGGACACTCTACTTACTATGTTCTAGTTTTTGCAGAATCCTTCACCCATCCAAGATCCTTTTAAATATTAGTAACAGCCATTTTGATTTAGAAATCTTTTTAGGCAAAAAATGCAAAGTGGGTGGGCTGGGCCTATTTTTTTAAGTAGCTGCTTTGCATGCGTACTCTGTTGCTCAGTTGTGTCCTACTCTTTGTGACCCTTTGGACTGTAGCCCACCAGGCTCCTCTGTCCATGGTATTTTCCCATCAGGAATATTGGAATGGGTTGCCATTTCCTTCTCCAGGAGATCTTCCCTACCCAGGGATTGAATTTGGGTCTCCTGCATTGCAGGCAGATTCTTTACTGCTGAGCCATCAGGAAACCCCCCAAGAGCTGTTTTATTGAGATATAATTCATATGCCATACAAATCACCTTTTAACGTGTAAAATTCAATGATTTTATGAATATTCACAGAGTTGTACAGCGATCATCACTATCTAATTCCAGAACGTTTTCATCATTCCTCACAGAAATACTCATACTCCTTTCTTTAGCACCTTGGCAACTACTAAACATTTTCTGTAGATTTGTCTGTTTTAGATAAATGGAGTCATTTAATAAGTGATTTTTTTTTTAATAAGTGATCTTTTATGACTGGCTTTTTTCACTTAGCGTAACATTTTCAAGGTTCATCCACATTGTAGCATGCATTAGCACTTTATTCTTTTTAATTGCAAAATATTATTTAATGGATAGATATACTACATATTGTTTATCCATTCATTAATTGATGGACATTTGGGTTGTTTAAAAAATTTTACTGTTATGAATAATAATTTGTGTGCAGGTTTTGTGTGTGGACATATACTTTTATTTCTCTTGAAGTGTGTACTTAGTAGTAAGATTCCTGGTAACTCTGTTTAACATTTTGAGGAACTGCTATATTTTTCCAAATCGGCTGCAGCTTTTTTGCCCATACCAATGTCTTTCCAGTTTCTCCATATCCTTACCAACACTTAGTTTTGCTCATCTTTTATTGTAGCCATAATTTTTTGGTGTGAAGTGTATCTTATCATCATTTGATTTGAATTTCCCTACTAATGATGTTGGACATCCTTTCATATACTTGTTGACCATTTGTATGTCTTTGGAGAAATATCTGTTCAAATATTTGCCCATTTAAAATCAGGTTGTTTGTCTTTCTGTTGTTGGTTTGTAATAGTTCTCTATTTATTCTTGATAATGTACCCTACTCAAATACATTATTTGTAAATATTTTCTTCCATCTGTGTTGCATTTTGATTTTGTTGATCTTTTCATTTGAAGCACAAATTTTGATGAAGTCTTTTTGTTTTTTCCTTTGATGGCTTGTGCTTTTCATGTCATATCTGAGAAACCATTGCCTAACCCAAGGTCATCAAGGTTTATACTTAGGTCTTCTTCTAAGAGTTTTATAGTTTAGGTTATTACATGTAGGTCTTTGATCCATTTTGAGTTAATGTTTACATGTGTTGTGAGGTTAGGGGTTTAGAGTCATTGATTTATTTGTGAACATTTAGCTTTCTCAAGACTATTTGCTGGAAAGGCTATTCTCCCCACAATCTTATTCAAGATTATTTTGATTATTCTGGGTCACTTGCATTTACACTTGAATTTTAGGATCAGCTTGTCAATTTCTGCAAAAAACAAAACAAAACAAAACAAATCTGAGATTTGTATAAGGTCATGTTGAATCTGAAAATTAGTTTGGGGAATATTGCCATTACAACAGTATTATGTCTTCCAATCCATAAATATGAATTGTCTTTACATTTCTTTAATTTTTTTAACAATGTTTTGTAATTCTCTACAAATGGAATTTTAAAAACTTTTTTTTATGTTACTCATTGCTAGTTTATAGAAATGCAGTTGATTTTTATATATTGATCTTGTGTCTTGCAACCTTTTAAACTTGTTCTTTCAGTTTTATTGTGTTTGAATTTCTTAGGATTTTCTGTGTACCTTAGGATTTTCATGTCACCTGTTGCTGGAGGTAATTTTACTTCCCACTTTTCAATCTGAATGTCTTTTATTTCTTTTTCTTGCCTTGGTTAGAACCTCTAGCATAATTTTGAATGGAAGAGAGAATGAACATTCTTGTATTATTCCTGGTCTTAGAGAAAAATCTTTCAAAAGTATGATGTTAGCTGTGAGTTTTTCCTGGGTACTCTTTATGTTAAAGGAGCTAGGTCTTGATTTTTTTTTTTTTTTTGAGTTCCCCCTTTTTTTAAAAAAAAAAACATTGAAGTGACATGTAAAAATTGGAGTTTTCAGACATAAATCTATATTTATGGCTTCTCTTGAAAAGATATATCTTTTCAAAAAGATATAAAAGTGACAAAAGATATAACAGTGACAACATTTGGCTCACATCTATACATGGCTGCAATGACTAGGGCCTCCTTTAGGTGAATGGCTATACTCTTTAACTTTGTGTCTGTGGCAGTTGGATTAGGGGATCTCTTATTTTGATCAGAGATCTGGATAATTTACAAGTTTAAATCAGTTAGTAACAATTCTGGACACCTATGAATTGAGTCATTACTAAGGTTATCCTCAGTAACTTTTGTAGAAATTAACTGGCTTTCAGTGTGCAAATACAATTTGATGTATAATGTATAATGTTTTTTTGTACCTTTCTTTTTTATAGTCAACTTTAAATATTCCTGCATTCATTATCATTGACCAGAGTTTACTTTCATGAAAAAGAAAACTTGTATGGAATTCACTTGGATGCAGGGATTTGTAAAAATCAAAAATTGAGGGAGAATTTGAATGCAGTAACATTGTAGTATATCATTGGAATAACCACTCTATGTCTGGTAAACTTTTTGCAAAGAAAATGTCTATCTTTTTTATATCTGTAGAATCTAGCACAGTGTCTGGCACTTGGTTGCCTCACTAAATTTATGTTGAGTGTATATTACCTGTTGGTAGTATGTAGATGAGGATTTCTTATGTGTGTAAAATTCCAGGGACAATAGTTTATGAAAAATCAAGTGAAGTACTTCTATGTTTTGATGATACATAGGAAATAATGTTTACCTTCTTTTATGTAATTATTCCATGAATATAATTTGTTGGTGATAGGGCTAATAAGCAGAAAACTTGATATTTTGTGACATAGTAAAACAAAGAGCTACTGATTTTTTTAATTAAAAATATTTTCTGTAGGTGAAACCTATGGCTGTTAATATTTAGCGTTTTAGGGAGTTAGGTGAGGATAAACTCTTTGTCATGTCCTATATGATGTTGCAGAGGGAAATAATGGCCAGGAGATATCTTTGGAATGTCTACAATATCTTTGCCAACCACTGACTCTAGGCTTCTGTGTTGTGGAAGAGCCTGAATTAGATAGTTTTTATTTATTTCCTGGAAGTAATATACCCTGATTGCACCAGTTGCCTTTATAACATTTATGTTTCATCCTCAGTGGCACCTAAATGGCTTTGACATTTGTGTTACATCCCAGAGTGCACATCTTAGAGCTCAAAGAAGAGAATTGTGCTGGGTAGCCGTCATATATTCCATGGAGCAATTGGTGTGAAAGCAAATTATATAGTTTCTTTCCCAAATTAAGCCAGCCTTCTTTTTGGAGGAACATGTAGGGAGATAGAGCAAGGGGGTGATTTTTAAAATTAATTTTATTTTTGGTGATTTCAGTATTACATGCTACATATTTTTGAAAAGATCTTGTTTAAACCTAAAGACAGGATTAAAAGTCAGCTGTTAGGAAGGAGTGTCTGTGGCCATATGTTTGGTAAGCTGGTGGGAGCAAGAGACACAGCTGGGGATTCAATCAACTAGTAGCAGATATTTCAGTTTAGAAGTACAAGTTCATCCCATTCTTCTAAGCACTTTCATGGAGTCCAAGGAAGTTCTCATTCACTGTAAGTTAATTTATTTTTCTATTGACCTACTTATGGTAAATGGGACATGGCTGGTAATTTGAAATATTACCTTGATCATATGCTGACAAATACTGAGTCCTGGCACGCTCATATATTGTTGATTTGCTTGTTCTCTGTACTAACTAAAACCATTTTTACATTTATGATTATAAAATCAGGGATTTAAGTGCTGAGAGGCAGCTGAAAAATTCTCTAGTGACTTGGAGCTTTACTAAGAAATTATATATGTGCATTTCTCTTGTGAAAATGCCTGTATTTTAATTTGATTAGTAACTTCATGAAAAGATACATTAAAACTCATATGTGTTACAAACTTGTAATCTGATTAGCAATTTTGTTGTGATTTGAGTACTAGATTGCAAAATATCTTAATGGTATGTATTGAATATTGATCTGCCTAGCTAGGAACTTGGAAGAAAATGTCTTTTTTTCCTAAAATGATGTTTCCTATGTGATTGAGTTAAAGTAGCTGCAAACTAGTTAAAGTAGCTAGTTTTCTTTGTACTAACATAAGTTAGTTCATATTTTTTCTTCTAACATATATAAAGTTATTTTAATAGCTCAGGATGGTGATGAACTTGATAATTAATCATTCTTTAATTACTAGTGATTAAAT
The DNA here is from genome assembly GCF_032452875.1 of Bos javanicus. Taxonomy (NCBI): domain Eukaryota; kingdom Metazoa; phylum Chordata; class Mammalia; order Artiodactyla; family Bovidae; genus Bos; species Bos javanicus. Next base: position 10,333,760 of record NC_083896.1, read on the forward strand.
GAAGTGCTATAAATATACTGAATAATTTATGTAGCTTATCTCATTTGGTAACTTTAGGAGATAAGTGATAATTTTCACTATATATATGAGGAAATTGAGATCAGAACACTTAAAGTTTCCCAACTTATACATGCTAGAGTGGGATTTATATCCCTATCTATATGTTTGTCAACCTGATCACAAAGTTGACGCTATTAACTGTTAATAGATTGTACTCCATGAATAATCACACGGCACACAGTAGTATTGCGAGTTCATGTCAACCAAAGGAATGGAAACACATTCAGGATGTAGAAATTGTTTCTTCAGCTTCTGTTTGAATTGTTGGGAATTGTCACTAAGCTCATTTCAGAGGCAGAGAAGAAAGGACAACATTTTCCATCAGGTTTCTGTAAATCATATTGATTCTGCTGTCTTTACAGTGGTGCGATAGTGGCATCATGTATTAATCTACATTCCAGAAAAATGTGCCCCATAGAGAGAATGTGTGGGAACAGCTGGGAATGGCAGCTGTAGGTAGTAAACACAATGAGACAAGCCTCAGAGTTCAGCCCCTTCTTTCTGCATATATCCCCTTTGTATATAAAAAGGAGGAATTAATTATGTGTGCATACACACACACACATTGTACTTAGCAAAGAAACAGAAGCATCATGATATTGATATTTGTTTTTAGAATGTTGATGCAGAAAGTACCTCCTTTGGGGACTTAGTTCAGTCACTAAGGAAAATGAACAAATTTGAATGAATTTGCTTTCAGAGTAAGGAACAATGTCTTTTTTAGTGCTCTATTCCCAAAGTACTTGTAACAAATTCATATGCATGCATGCGTTGCTCACTCATGTCTGACTTGGTGACCCCATGGACTGTAGCCTGCCAGGCTCCTCTTTCCATGGGATTTTCCAGACAAGAATACTGGAATGGGTTGCCATTTCCTTCTCCATTTAAATGTATAAGGCTTAATAAATATTTGCTGATTGATGGATTGATTGCCCTGTCTCACATGGCTGACAGTGGCTCAGGCTATAACCTGAGTCTTCTGACATTCAAGTTCAGTGCTTCTCTTATCACACTGAGCTGCTTATGTTCCCAACTCAAAATAGTAATTGCTATCTTATTTTGAAAGAAGGAAATTAAAGCTTTAAGAGGTTAAGTAACTGGCCCAGGTTCACACAGATATGCCATGGCTGAAGAAGGTCTTAAAGCCTAGTCTGCTTGATGCTAGAATTTTTGTTCTTAGATGCCACACCACACTGCTGCTTTCTAGAACATGAACTCACATCTTATGGATGTAATTTGTACTAGTATCTTAAAGCCCTCTACAAAAAGAGAGACTGCAATCTCATTTTTGACACATTACCGTTGAGTGGTTAAGAATGAAGATTCTGTAGCCAGATTCAGAGTTTAAATTCCAGCTCTGCTACTTCACATGACCTTGGCTGAGGTTTTTCTATGGCTCAGATTCATCATCCACAAGTGGCGGTAGTAATAATACCTATCTCATGGAGTTGTTGAGACCAAATAAACATGAGGGGCTTAGAACAGTGCTTAACATCCAGTAAGCCTCACATGCATTATTATTATTACCTTGAGTGTTAATTTCCACTGGGAAAATTTTTTCTCGTATCCAGTGGAGCTTAATCTTGTTGTCCACTCTTGGTCTATCCTCTGGAGAGACAAAGACAAGCAGGGTATCACTCTCATTGCATACTACAATCTTTATTTAATTATCATGATGAAGTTATTTTTCACTGTTTTCTAACAGGTTTCTTAATCTTTAAACAAATACCTGACTTCTTCAGTTCTTACACTACAAGGAATTTTCTGTATTTAAAGCAGGAAATAACATGAATACTTAGAGGAAAAGAGCATTTATTTTCATATGGTGTTCACAGGACAACCAAATTTATTATTATAGCAGGGGTTAGTATTTTTTTACATTACCTTGAAGGAACACGTATTGTCTTGCCTAAAATTAAGCTGTGTCTTATGGGTGATATAGTGAATAAACATTGGACTTAGAATCAGAAAACCTGCTTTCATGTCTCAGTTGACATTTATCCGTTGTGTGTTCTTGGAGGAGGGAGTCCTATAAGCCTCTTTCAGTCTCAATTTCCTGAACTGTTAAAGAACATAATGGTGACTGCTGTGGTTATTTCATAATGTTTGGTGTTAACCAAATAATACTTTATTTTTTTCAAGGCCCAGATTCAAATACCACCATCTCAGTGAAGCCTTCTCTGATCCCATTAGTTAGATTACATCTCTACTGTCTCTGTATTCCTATAGCACTTCTCATCTCTACAATATTCCATTTCTTTGAATCAAACAGGTGATATCTTTCACCGGATTATAAGCTCTTTGTGTGTACATTCCTCTTTGTTTTCCATAAGCTGTCTGATATAGTGCCTTGTGTCTGTGCTCTATTACATTTATGCAGTGGTACTTTGTAAACTGAAGTATATACAAATGTAAAATATGACTAATATCTACTTATATTTGAACTCCTCTTTCTCATGGGTTTATTTGCTAACTTACAGTAATGCAAATTCCATGTCTAATCAGACTTTTCTCTGCATCTCCCAATACCTTATCTTGGGAAGCATCAACTGGGAGCATGATTAAATTTTTATTAGGTTCCTGAATGCAAGTTGTATTGTCCTAACTACTGTCCAAATCAAATCGTCATGGTTTCTGCTGTACAAGAGCACAGTCAAAAATAATCAAATGTCTGCATGCAAGTTATATTGTCCTTGATAAATTGAATTAAATAATCAGACCAGTGATTTCTAGCCTTGTAGAATAAGGAAGAAACACTTGTATGAATGCTCTTACAATAGACTGCTCAAAACTATTGAAAAACAAAACCACACTGGTTGAATCCATAACAGTTTTTATTCCCTAGAATTATAACTGAAATGAGTAGTTTTAAATTTGGCCGTTTGGTCTAAGTCCATTATGTAAGAAACGTTCACATCACTTCTTTTTATTTGGGGAAAATCTATGGGTATTAAACTTAATGTAAGTTTTTTATATCATCCCCTGGCAGTTAGATAATAGATTTTGCCTGTCCTGTAATATTTTACAAGATCTTAAAGTTACTCTTCTGTGAAATTTGATCAGTTTGGTCAGACATAAGGATGTTTTTATTAAGTCTCATTGTGGTTAGAGAAGCAAGACCTTTATGTGTGAATGTAGAAAATATGTTTTAAAATATAAAAATAAAAGTATAAAAAAGAAAGGAAACAAACAAAGGGGAAACAAAGGGAAAAGAAAGGAAAAGAAGTGAAAAGAGGGCCTGGATGTTTATATTTGTTAATTTGTTCTAAACTAAAAGTGTATATGACATGTGAAGTTTAAATGTTTGTAAATGATCGAATGAAATCTTATCAGCTCAAAAGGCCTAATATATCATCTAAGTCCTTAAAATAGAAGAGTATTTTGGGTTTGATGATTATGTTTTCAGAGGGTTATGTGTGTATGAATGTATGTGCATAAAAGAAATAGCACAACCATATTTAACAATTGACAGTTATTAGGAGTTTATATAACACAGTACTGTAAGCATTTTACATTTAATCCTCTCAACAACCTTGAAATGTAGTTGCTATTATTATTTCCATTTTGTAGATGAAGAAATATAGAAGTTGAATAACTTGCTGAAGATCTCACAACTAGTGAGTGGAAAGCTCTTTATTTGGTCTTCCTGATGATGGCAATAACATTTAATTGAAGTTTTCAGTTAGGGTCTAATCCATCATGAAATCTTGCTCGTTAGAGACATTTAGTAATTTAGAATTTATAAAGTCAATAAAAATAACTCCCTCTCAATGGGATGTGAAGGATAAATTATTTATTACAGAGTTTAATATAATTATATACACTAAATCCTAAATAATATGTATGGGGGTTCTGCTATGTAATGTTATTTATTTTCCACCAAGAAATTGGTGAAAATATTTATGTCTGGCTGAGAAAAATGGCACTATATTAGTCTGATGTAGGTTTTACCTTGCATTCCTATTGTTTGCCTTCTATATCTATACTGCACTGGTTCCTCATTGTTCTACAGTGACATGAATGCTTCATTGTATCTGAAATTTCTGTAAAAACAACAAAGAATTTTTAGCTTCTATACTTCAAGCTCAGATTTCCCTGCAATTCTTGATTTAGAAAAAATTAAAATGTACTGAGAAGTTGAAAGAGTAGCACAAAAAACACACATATACATTCTTAGATTGTACATGTGTGCATGCTATGTCCCTTGAGTTGTGTCTGACTCTGCGACTCTAAAGACTGTAGCCCACCAAGTTCCTCTATCAATGGGATTCTCCAGGCAAGAATACTGGAGTCGATTGCTGTGCCCTCCTCCAGGGGATCTTTCCAACCCAGGGATCAAATCCATATCTCTTACATCTCCTGCATTGGCAGGTAGGTTTTTTTACCACTAGCACCATCTGGGAAGCACATTCTTAGATTACCCAATTGTTAATATTTGGCCAAAGCATGCCTTCTCTCTGTTTGTGTATATATTTGCTGAGTAATTTGAAATTTAATTGCAGATATCATGACATCTTAATGCTCCAGCATGTATCTCCTAAGTATACAAAAGTCTCTGTCAGAATACCTTGATCACATTTTCCGTTTTCTCCTTTTTATAGATGTATATGATTATTGCTTGTGGTTTTTTTTTTCATTTTTGAAATGTTTTATGTTTTCTTGGACCAACAATGACAGAGGATTCTTTATAGGCAGGGTAGGTACTTGGGTACATTGCTAGATTCCTGTGTTTGGGTACCCTCATTTATTGGTGTAGTAGAGTACATTTGGGGCTTCCTCCATGGGATTACAGAGAGTTGGGCATGTGAAGCTACTTAGCACAAAGTGCATTTTAAAAGTATTTGGTACTACAGATGAATGTATGTGCAAAACAGATTCACAGATAAAGAAAACAAACTAGCGGTTACCAAAAAGGAGAGGGAATGGAGGAGGGCAAATTAGGAATTTGAGATTGAAATACAAGCTACCATGTATAAAATAGATAAGCAACACAGATATATAGCACAGGGAATTATAGCCATTTTCCTGTAATAACATTTAATGGAATGTAGCCTGTGAAAATACTGAATCACTATGCTAGATACCTGAAACTAATATAATATTGTAAATCAACTATACTTCAATTAAAAAAAAAATGGTGTTTTGTTTGGGGTAGGGGTGGGATTGGTGTACTTCCGATTTTGTTCTTCTCTTTTGTTTGTATAGGGCCGTTAATTTACACCACTTGCTTCCTTCTTTCCTTATAATGCCACACTTCCAGGAGACTTCACCTTCCCAGTTACCTTTCTCTCTCTGCTCCAGAAGTGGATTGAACCTTCACTGAATTTCTGCAATTCTTATATAATTATGTCCTGACTTGATTCTTACCAATCTCTGCCTTCTGGCTGCAGGAGATGAGAGTGTCTTTCTACATTGCTAGGAAGTTCTTCTGGCTTTCACAGTTTGTCTTAGTTTGTGATTAATGACTCTGAGCTTTGCATTGTCTTTCTTCAAAGCTTTGATTGCACTCAGTAACATCCATTCAGATCTTTTGTTCTTATAATTATTATTTCCTCTAAACCTCTTGCAAGACTGAGATATTGTACCTGCCAGTGTATTTCCTCCCACTGGTTTTTCATGCCAGCTGACTACAGGTGAAAGTTTTAACAATTCCAGGAGTTATTATCAGTTATTCTGCTTACCTGCCTCCAGTATCGATGTTCTCATTGCCAGCTGGCTGGTGGGTGCTACAGCTCAAAAATTCAATTTTATAGTTTACTTTTTTTTTTTTTTTTAGAATACCCCTTGTGCCAGCTCTCTTAAGTCAGTGGCCCCAGGAAACAGATTAAGGGATTGAGAATTTTCATATCAGAAACTTTCTTGAGGCATGCTCTCAGAATACACTTATGAGGGAGTAAGGACATAAGAAGGCAAGTGATGAGTTGAACTGATAAGTGGTTACTAAACAGTTCTCAGTTGATGACTATGAGCCTTGGAGCTTAGATTTTAGCTTATCCTAAATTGAGGCAAGGTGACCAGATCACACTTTGACCCGTCATTGGATACTGGATACCTGTGGGGAAGGGATGTGACTCTGAGTGAGAGAGCTGTCTTTGAGGTGAGGGCAATTTCTAGGAAGGGACTCAAATGTGAGCTGTTAGTAGTCAACAAAACTGGCAGCTGGAGATTTGAGGGCCTTTGTTCTGATGGAGAGATGTAGGTTGTTCACTACAGTCTACACTAGAAGATGTAAGAGAGAAAGTAGGAGGACCTATCAAAAGGTCAGTGAAATACTTTAGATAATGATACCCTGGAGTTTGGGAAAACAGTGGAGATAGCAAGAGGTAGTTGGATTGGGATATATAATATTTCAAAGCATTTGATGATGGATAAGATGTCAGAGGAGAGAGGGATAAAGGTTGTCTTTTAAGATTATGGCCTGAACAATTGTAAGAATAAAGTTGCCTCATCAATTTAATGAGAAGTGATGGCTAGTGTATTTTGTTTCTTTAAAGCAGTTGTGTTAGCTGAAGAATATAGCATCTTTTAAAAGTAATTTCTAGTTGAAAAGAATATGGGCTTATAACTTTCTGTTTCTACAATATAAATTGCCAAAATGATCGAATTAGAAATTTAAAAATAGAATAGACTAATAACCTTGAAATAAAACTTTGTCAAAGAATTATCTTTATTTATTTATTTATTTTTAATGAAATAAACTTAGGTAGGATTAAATACTTTAAAACTTTCCAAAATAGGTAATTCTCATGAAAAATACCTATTTCCAAAGGAGTGGAATAGCAGGAAATCTTTCTAGCTTTAAGAAAATAGCTTAACTCTGTCTGATATCTAAACGGAACACAGAAAACACCAAAAGAAGAAAATACAGATTAATCTCACTTGCGAATGTCAATGAAAAATCCTAAACAAAGTACTAATAAATTCTAACTCAAGAGTATATCGAAGATGTCAACAAAATGCTAGCAAAGGTATTCCTACTTTCATCTCCCCCAGAAACATCATTTTGAATAACTGTCTACACATGAAATAATTTCATAGGAGCTAAGGATTCTAGATGAAGGAATATATTATAGCACCTAGATGAAGCACAGAAATAAGAAAGAACATACTGAGAGGGGTAGGAAAGAGATTCATACCCATTAACCCTCCCCTAAACCAGAGCAACCTAGACAGCATATTAAAAGCAGAGACATCACTTTGCCAACAAAGGTCCATCTAGTCAAAGCTATGGCTTCTCCAGTAGTCATGTATGGATGTGACAGTTGGACTGTAAAGAAGACTGAGCACTGAAGAATTGATGATTTTGAACTGTGGTGTTGGAGAAGATTCTTGAAAGTTGCTTAGATTGCAAGGAGATCCAACCAGTTCATCCTAAAGGAAATCAGTCCTGAATATTCATTGGAAGGACTGACGCTGAAGCTTAAATTCCAATACTTTGGCCACCTGATGTGATGAACTGACTCATTGGAAAAGACCCTGATGCTGGGAAAGATTGAAGGCGGTAAGAAAAGGGGACAACAGAGGAGGAGATGTTGGATGGTATCACCGACTCGATGGATGTGAGTTTGAGTAAATTCTGGGAGTTGGTGATGGACAGGGAAGCCTGGCATGCTGGAGTCCATGCGGTCACAAAAAGTTGGACATGACTGAGTGACTGAACTGAAGCCAGAGCAGCCCAGCCCAGAGACAGGTCCCCTGGCATTGGGCTCTCTGTGGGCTCCCAGGAACCCAGGCACTTCTCCTTCTGGTGCCTGCTTGCTCCAGCAGCCCCAGTAGGCTCCAGTAGCCTCAAGCAGTGACACTAGGCTGAAGATGAGCTCCTGTGAATCCAGGCCCCTGGCTCACCCTGGTTCCTGTTTGCTCCAGCAGTCCAGGGTGGCTCCTGCAGCTCTTGGAAGATACTATAGGACTAGGCTCCTAGTGGAGTCCCATGAATTGTTGAACCATGTGAACCATGACCACATGACTGACCTTGGTATCTACCAGCTTCAGTGTCATAAGCAGTTCCAATGGGTCCAGACTTTCAGAGGGCTCCTGTGAACTCAGGCTATCTATCCGAGGTATTGGCTGGCTCCAGCAGTCCCAGACAGCTCAGTGACACAAGGTGGCTCTCAGTTCCACACAGTTTCTTAAGCTCCAGGATTCCAGTGGGCTTCCACAAACCCAGACTCATGACCCATCCCAGTACTGGCCGTTGGTTACCTTGGCTGTGGCAGAAAACTGTGCCCTCAGACTCCCAATTAATGCATGCAAACCTAGGGCTCCAGGACACTTTGAACCCAGGGTGTCTGTGGGGTCTGGCAGCAGGGTGATTACCACTATCTCAAGCTTTCAATTCACCTCAGAACTGGACTTCCCACGGACTCCAGCAGCAAACTTGCTTTCAGACATTACCAGACTGCCTACCCAGAATCTCTGGACAAGTTGAGTGATGAAGTGCTTCACCTACTGAAGGCAATCTGTACAGAATAGAAGAGATTCTTGAATGCATAGACATCAATGCAAGGCCACAAGGATCTTGAATAATCAAGGACACATGACATCACCAAAACAATCTAATAAAATTTCAGCGACTGACCTAAAGAAATAGAGATTTATGAGCTGACTGATTATTCTGAAGAGCTCAGAATAATCCTATTAAAGAAATTCAGCGAACTAAAAGAAAACACAGACAACTAAATGAAATTAGAAAAAAAAATACATGAACAAAATGAGAAGTTTGACAAAGAAATAAAAACCACTAAAACAAAAAAGCAGAAAGCTAAGAGTTGAAGATTATCATGACAGAACTGAAGGATTTAATGTAGGCTTTCAACAACAGACTTAAACAAACCAAAGAAAGAATTAGTGAACTAAAGACAAGTTATTTGAAATCATATAATGAGAGAAGATATGGAATAGTGGTAAAGAAACAGTTGGGATATTACTTGAGTCTCACTAGAATAAGAGAGTGGGAAAGAAGAAGAGAGTTCATTAAAAAAAAAAAAAAATAGCTGAGAATCCCCAAATCTGGGGAGAAATTTAGATATTCAAGTTCATAAAACTAATCAGTCAAAATTTCAACCCCAAACAGTTTTCACTAAGGTACATTGTAATAAAACTGTCTAATATCAGGGACAGAGAGAGAATTTTTAAAAGCAGGAAGAGAAAAAATATTCTCACATAAAAGGAAATATTCATATGGCCGCCAGAGGATTTCTCAGTAGAAATCTTTCAGGCCAGGACAGAGTGAGGTGATGTATTCCAAGTGCTGAAAGAAAAAAAAAAAAAACCACACAGCTAACCAAGAATACTTTACCCAACAAAGTTGTCTCTCTGAATTGAGCAAGAGATAGTTTCCCAAACAAAAGCAGAGAGAGTTTGTCACATCTAGACTTGCTTTACAAGACATGCTGAAAGGAGTTGTTCAAGCTAAAATTAAAGGGTGCTAATTAGTAGCAAGAGAACAAGAAAGTATATCATGCTGGTAAAGGTTAATTTGTTGTCAAATTCAGAATATTCTAATATTGTAAAAAGGTGGGGATAGTAATCGTTTAACTCTGGTGTAAAGGATTAAACAACAAAAGTATTAAAAAGAACTATAACCACAATAATTTGTAAATGGATAAATAATATAGGAAAAGGTAAATTATTAAAACAAATTATTAAAGACAAAAAGGATAAAGCTTTGTATGTGATTAAAGTTATATTGTAATTAGTATAAAGTCAATTTTTGTAACTAAAGAGATGTTTTATATAAGCCTCATGGCTTACAAAGCAAAAATGTTCAGTAGATAAAGCATTACAAGATAAAGAAAATGTCCTCAAGATGGTAGAGAAGTAAGATGGGGAGATTACCTGCCTCCCCATAAATACATCAAAAATTCATCAGAATATAAAACAAATCCTACAGCACAACTTCTAAATGACAGCAGAAGACCCCACACCTCCAGTAAAAGGGAATCAAAGCATGCAGTTACAAAAATAAAAATAAAAAAATAAAAAATCAACCTAGAAAGAAAGACAGTACAATAGGAAGACAGAAACAAGGTAACTACAAAAAGCCAGAAAAGAATAAGATGGCATTAATCAACCGTACATATAGGTAATTACTTTCAGTGTATTTGGTAATTGGATTAAATTCTGTAATCAAAAAACATAAAATGGCTGAATGGATTAAAATACAAGACCCAACTGTATGCTGTCTCTACAAGAGACTCATTTCAGCTTTAGGGACACGCAGAGATTGAAAGTGAAGAGGTGGGAAAAGATATTCCATGCAAATAGAAAACAAAAGAAAGCATGAATACCTGTATTTACATCAGACAAAATGGTTTAAGTCAAAAACTGTAACAGGAGACAGGTATTAATATAATGACAATTCAAGAGTGTATATAATTATAAATATGTATTCATCAAGCATTACAGTGCTTAAATATATTAGGCATAAATGGTAACTGATCTAAAGGGAGAAATAAACAAGGATACAATAATAGCAAGGGATTTCAATACCCAAATTTCAACAATGGATAAATCATTCAACTAGGAAATCAATAAAGAAACGTTAGACTTGAGCTGTATGTTAGACCAAATGGAAGTCATGGACATATAATAGAACAGTTCATTCAACAGCAGCAGAATACACATTCTTGTCAAACTTACGGGGAACATTCTCTGGGATAAATATATATTAAGCCAGAAAACAAGCCTTAGCAAATGAATGATAATTGAAACCACACCAAGTATCTTTTCCAACCAAAATGGCACAAAATTAGACATCAGTAACAGGAGGAAAACTGGAAAGTTCACAAATATGTGAAATCAAGCAACACACTCCTGAATAATCAATGGATCAAAAAAGCAATTAAAAAGAAATTTAAAAATTCTTGAAACAAAAGAAAATAGAAATACAACATACCAAAACTTATGGGAATTAGAAAAGCGGTTCTAAGAGTGAAGCATTTAGTGATAGATTCTTAGATTAAGAAAAAGGAAAGGTCTAAAATAAGCAACTTACCTATATGCCTCAAGGAACTAAAGAAAGAAAAAAGTAAGTCCAAAGTTAGCAAAAAGAAGGAAATTACAAAGATCAGACCTGAAATAAATGTAATGGAGAGAGGAAAAAGATCAATAGATCTAAGAGCTGTTTTTTGGAAAAGATAAACAGTATTGGGAAACTCTCAGCTAGACTAAAAAAAGCAAAGAGAAGACTCAAAATCAGAAGGGAAAGAGGAGACATTATAGTTGATACAGCAGAAATACAATGGTTCATGAGGCTGCTATGAACAGTTATGTGCCAAAAAACTGGAATGACCTAGAAGAAATTAATAAATGCAGAGAAATGTACAACATGCCAAGATACAATCATGAAGAAATAGAAAATCTGAACAGACCAATTACTAGTAAGAGAAAAAAAAATCTCCAACAAAGAGAAGCCCAGACCAAATCGTGTCCTAGTGAGTTCTACTAAACATTTAAAGAAGAATTAGCACCACTCCTTCTTAAGCTCTTCCAAAAAATTAAAGAGAAGTGAACACTCCCAGACTAATTTTATAAGGACAGCATTAACCTGACACCAAAACCAGGTAAGGACATGAGAAAATAAAACTTTTACAAGCTAATATTCCTGATGAATATAGATGCAAAAATTCTCAAAAACAAATACTAACAAGCTGAATTCAATAGTATATTGAAAGGATAATAACACCATGATCAAGTTGGATTTATCCCTAGGTTGCAAAGATGATTCAACATATGCAAATCAGTAAATGTGATACACAACGTTAACAAAATGAAGGATAAAATCATGATTATTTCAATAGATGCAGAAAAATCATTTGGCAGAATTCAATATCCTTTCATGATAAAAACTGTCAACACACTAAATATAGAAGGTATGTCAATTCAGTTCTGTTCAGTCACTCATTTGTGTCCGAATCTTTGTGACTTCATGGACTTCCGCACCATTGGCCTTCCTGTCCATCACCAACTCCTGGAGTTTACTCAAACTTTTGTCCGTTGAATTGGTGATGCCATTCAACCATCTCATCCTTTGTCATCCCCTTCTTCTCCCACCTTCAATCTTTCCCAGCATCAGGGTCTTTTCCAATGAGTCGGTTCTTTGCATTAGGTAGCCAAAGTATTGGAGTTTCAGCTTCAGCATCAGTCCTTCCAACGAACACTCAGGGCTGATTTCCTTTAGGACGGACTGGTTGGATCTCTTTGCAGTCCAAGGGACTCTCAAGAGTCTTCTCCAACACCACAGTTCAGAAGCATCAATTCTTTGGCACTCAGCTTTCTTTATAGTTCAACTCTCACACCCATATGTGACTACTAGAAAAACCATAGCCTTGACTAGATGGACCTTTGTTGGCAAAGTAATGTCTCTGCTTTTTAATATGCTGCAGCAGGTTGGTCATAACTTTTCTTCCAAGGAGTAAGCGTCTTTTAATTTCATGGCTGCAGTCACCATCTGAAGTGATTTTGGAGCCCCAAAAATAAGATATGCACCTCAACATAATAAAGGCTATGTATGAGAAACCTATGGTACACAACGAATTCAACAGTTAAAGTTTAAAAGTTTTTCCACTAAGATCACAAAAAGTCAAGGGTGCCTACACTGACCATTCATATTCAACACAGGATGGAAGTTTTAGCCAGAGTAAATAGGCAAGAAAAAGAAATATAAAGCAATCAAATTGGAAAGAAAAAAAGTAACACTCTCTCTGTATGTGATAAGACCTTTTATACAGAAAATCTTAATGACTCTTAGAAAAAACTGTTACAGGTAATCAGTGAATTCAGTAAAATTGAAAGATATAAAAGCAACATGCAAAAGTCAGTTGTGTGTTTATACACTAACAATGAGCTACTGAAGAAAAATAGAGAAAACAATGCCATGTGTAAAATCATCAAAAAAGAATAAAATGCTTAGAAATAAATTTAACCAAGGAGTTGAAATATCTGTACACTGAAAATTAGGACACTTTAGTGAAAGAAATTGAACATACAAATGAATGGAAAATATTCCATATTTATAGATCAAAAGAATTAATGTTAAATGTCCGTATGTCCAAGTCCATCTATAGATGCAATTCAATCCCTATCAATATTCCAGTGACATAGTTCACAGAAGTAGAAAAAGTAATCCTAAAATTTATGTAGAGCCACAAAAGACCATCATGAATAGACAAAGTAGTCCTGAGAAAGAAGAACAAACCTGGAGGCATCACGCTTTCTGCTTTCCAACTATTTTACAATTCTCTAGCAATTAAAACAGTATAGTACTGGCATAAAAACAGATGCATAGATCAATGGAACAGAATAGAGAATGTAGAAATAAGCCCATATATATACAATCAACTGTTGTTTGGCAGTAGAGCCAAAAAGACTCAGTAGAGAAAGGATAGTCACTTTAATAAATGATGTTGGGAAAACTGGATAGCTACTTGTTAAGGGATGAAATTGAACTCCTTACATCTCTCACAAACTAACTCAAAATGAAGACTAAAACTGTAAAGCAACTAGGAAGGAATCATAGGGGAAAGTTTTCTTGATTGGTCTTGGTAAAGATTTCTTGGATATGACCAAAAAAGTGCAGGGGGCACAAGAAGAAATAAACAAGTAGGACTATATGAAGCTAAACATTTTCCACACAGCAAAGGGAACAATAAGCAAAATTAAAAGGCGTACTGTGGAATGGGAGAAAAGATTTGCAAACAGTATTTCAGATAAGAGGTTAGTATCCAAAATATATGAGGAAATTATGCAACTCCATAGGATAAAAACCAAACAATACAATTAAAATGTGGACAAAGGAATAGTTTTCCAAAAAAGACATACAGCTAGCCAACAGGCACATGAAAATGTACTTGAATTACTAATCATTGTAGAGATGCAAATAAAAATCACAGTGAGATATTACCTCACACCTATTATCAAAAAGACAGGAGACAGTGATTGATGAGGCTGTGGAGAAACAGGGAATGGCTGTGCACTGTTTTTGTTGGTGGGGATGCAAATTGGTACAGCCACTATGGAAAACAGTATGGAGGCTCCTCAAACAGTTAAAGATAGAACTGCTGTCACATTTAGTACTCCCACTTTTGGGTATATATCCCAAGAAAATGAAAACACTTTTTTTGTTTGTTTGTTTTTGAACTATAGTTCATTTACAATGTTGTATTAGTTTCAGGTATACATCAAGTGGTTTATATATATATATATATATATATATATATATGGAGGAGAAAATGGCAACCCACTCCAGTACTCTTGCCTGAGAAGTCCCATGGACAGAGGAGCTGGGAGGGCTACAGTCCATGGAATTGCAAAAGAGTTGGATATGACTTAGTGGAGAATGAAAAAGTTGGCTTAAAGCTCAACATTCAGAAAACAAAGATCATGGCATCCAGTCCCTTCACTTCATGGGAAATAGATGGGGAAACAGTGGAAACAGTGTCAGACTTTATTTTTTGGGCTCCAAAATCACTGCAGATGGTGACTGCAGCCATGAAATTAAAAGATGCTTACTCCTTGGAAGGAAAGTTATGTCCAACCTAGATAGCATATTCAAAAGCAGAGACATTACTTTGCCAACAAAGGTCCGTCTAGTCAAGGCTATGGTTTTTCCTGTGGTCATGTATGGATGTGAGAGTTGGACTGTGAAGAAGGCTGAGTGCCGAAGAATTGATGCTTTTGAACTGTGGTGTTGGAGAAGACTCTTGAGAGTCCCTTGGACTGCAAGGAGATCCAACCAGTCCATTCTGAAGGAGATTAGCCCTGGGCTTTCTTTGGAAGGAATGATGCTAAAGCTGAAACTCCAGTACTTTGGCCACCTCATGCGAAGAGTTGACTCATTGGAAAAGACTCTGATGCTGGGAGGGATTGGGGGCAGGAGGAGAAGGGGACGACAGAGGATGAGATGGCTGGATGGCATCACTGACTCGATGGACATGAGTCTGAGTGAACTCCGGGAGTTGGTGATGGACAGGGAGGCCCGGCGTGCTGCAATTCATGGGGTTGCAGAGTCGGACACGACTGAGTGACTGAACTGAACTAGTGACGGAGTATGTACACGTGTCCTTTACACATAGCCTGTGCAGTTTTGCTCATCTCATCTCTCTCACATACATATATGTCTGTGTGTGTGTGTGTGTGTATATAATTTACCAGATTCTTTTTCATTATAAGTTATTATAAGATATTGAATATAGTTCCATGTTCCAAGTATCATCCCTTGTTGATGTATAAGATATATCTATCTTATATACAGTAGTGTGTCTCTTAATCCCAAACTTATAATTTATCCCCACCTTTCCCTTTTGGTAACCACGAGTTTGTTTTGTATGTCTGAGAGTCTCCTTCTGTATTGTAAATAAGTTAATTTGTATCATTTTTTTAGATTCCACAATAAGTGATATATAATAATTTGTCTTTCTCCGCGTGACTTACTTCATTTAGTATAATTTCTGGATCCATCCATATTTCTGAAAATGGCTTTATTTCATTATTTTTTTATGGCTGAGTATTATTATTTTGTATGTATGTGTATAAATACGAATACACACACACACACACATATATATGCCACTTCTTAGGTTACTTCCATGTCTTAGCTATTATAAATAGTGCTGCAGTGAACAATTGGGGTGCATATATCTTTTTGAATTAGAGTTTTTAGTTTTTCTGGATATATGCCCAGGAGTGGGATTGCTGGATCTTTTGGTGTCTTTTTTTTTTTTTTTGGTAAATCTATTTTTAATTTTTTCAAGGAACCTCCATACTATTCTTCATAGTGGCTGCACCACCAATTCACATTCCCACCAACAGTGTAAGAGGTTTCCCTTTTCTTCACACTCTCTCCAGCATTTATTATTTGCAGACTTTTAAATGATGGCCAGTCTGACTGATGTGAGTTGATACTCACTGTAGTTTTGATTTGCAATTCTCTTAAAATTAGTGATGTTGAATATTTTTTTGTGTGCTTGTTGGCCATCTGTATGTTTTCTTTGGCAAAATGTCTTTAGTGCTTCTGCCCATTTTTTTGATTTTTTTTTTTTACATTGAGCTATATGAACTGTTTGTATGTTTTGAATATTAATCCCTTGTTGGTTGCATCATTTGCAATATATTTTTCTCCTGTTATTTAGGTTTTTTGTTTTGTTTATAATTTTATTTGCTGTGCAAAAGCTTTTAAGTTTAATTAGGTCCCATTCATTTATTTTGCTTTTGTTTCCATTACTCTAAGAGATGTGTTCAAAAAATACTGCTGTGATTTATGTAAAATAGTATTCTGCCCATCTTTCCCTCTGGAGTTTTATAGTATCTGGTCTTACATTTAAGTCTTTAATTCATTTTGACTTTATTTTTGTATATAGTGTTAGAGAATGTTCTAATTTTATTCTTTTATATGTAGCTCTCTAATTTTCCCAGCACCACATATTGAAGAGACTGTATTTTCTTCACTGTACCTTCTTGCCTCCTTGGTCATAGATTAATTTGTCATAAGCATATGGGTGTATTTCTGGAGTCTCTGTTCTGTTGAGTTAGGTGTCGGTTTTTGTGCCAGTTCCATTCTGTTTTGATTATGGTAGTAGTATAGTCCGAAGTTAGGAAATGTGATTCCTCCAGTTTTGTTCTTCCTTCTCAAGATTGTTTTGGCTGTTCAGGATCTTTGTGTTTCCATACAAATGTTAAATTTTTGTTTTAGTTCTGTGAAAAATGCCAGTGGTAATTTGATAAGGATGCATTGAATTGCAATGCAATCCCTATAGATTGCTTTGGGTAGTAAGGTCATTTAAAGGATATTGATTCTACTAATCTAAAAACACAGTATATTTTTCCATCTGTGTTGTCTTCAGATTATTTGTCAGAGTATTACAGTTTTCAGAGTACAAATCTTTTGTCTCCTGGATAGGTTTATTCTTAGCTATTTTATTCTCTTTGATGTAAGGATAAATGGGACAGTTTCCTTAACTTATGTTTCTTATATCTTGTTATTAGTATATAAAAATGCCAAAGATTTCTGTGTATTAATTTTTATTCTGCTTTACTGAATTCATTAATGAGCTCTAGTAGTGTTCTGTTAGTGTCTTTAGAATTTTCTATGTATAGTATCATGCCATCTGCAAACATTGACAGTTTTCTTCCTTTCTAATTTGATTTTCTTTTTCTTCTATGATTGCTATTGCTAGGACTTCCAAAAGTATGTTGAATAAATGTGGTAGGAGTGGGCATCCTTGTCTTGTTCCTGATTTCAGAGGGAATACTTTCAGCTTTTCACTATTGAATATGATGTTAGCTGTGAAGAGGGAACAGTCTCTTAAGAAGACTTTGCATTTCTATATTCGTTGCAACTTTATTCACAGTATCCAAGACCACCTAAGTGTATATCAATAGAGAGGATATATAATGAAATATTATTCACTATAAGAAAGAAGGAAATCCTGCCTTTTGTGACAACACAGATGGAGCTTGAGTGAATGATGCTATGAAATAAGTCAGACAGAAAAAGACAAATACTGTTGCTCTCACTTATGTGTACGTGTGTTAGTCACTCGATTATGTCTGACTCTTTGCAACCCCATGGACTGTAGTCCTCCAGGTTCCTCTGTCCATGCGATTTTCCAGGCAAGAATGCTGGAGTGTTCTGCCATTTCCTCCTCCAGGGGATCTTCCTGGCCCAGGGCCCTGGTCTCCTGCATTGCAGGCAGATTCTTTACCATCTGAGCCACCAGGGTAGCTCTCACTTATATGTGAAATCTAAAAGAGCTGAACTCCGAAGTAGAGAGCATAATGGTGGTGTTGAGATGTTGGTGAAAGGGTACAAAGTTCTAATTACTGGATGATAAATCTTGGAGAGCTAATGTGCAGCCTGATGACTGTAATTAATAATACTATACTGTCTTGAATTTTTCACCACACATACAAATAGTAGTTATGTGAGGGAATGGAGGTGTTAACTAACCTTATAGTCATAGTCACTTTGCACTATATATGTGTATCAAATCATTACATTATACATCTTAAACTTACATATATTATCTGTTAGTAATATCTCAGTAAAGCTGGTGTGAAAGTCACTCACTCGTGTCTGACTCTTTGCAACCCTATGGACTATACAGTCCATGGAATTCTCCAGGCCAGAATACTGGAGTGGGTAGCCTTTCCTTCTCCAGGCAATAAAGCTGGGAGGAAAAGTAAACTGTAAAAAACACCAAGGAAGATTTATTCTGCAAATGCAATTGTAGTTACTATTAGGAAATTTATTGTGTAAAATGGTAATGGCACAAAGAAAATAAGAAACAAGTTTAATAGGTAGTAATCCTAGCTTATGTTTTTTGAATCCTGTAGTGAGCTGTGTTTTAAGTACTATTTTAAATGATGTATATAATTTACATACAAACCTAATGAGGAAGATAGTCTTTTTATCTTCATATTTTAAAAGAGAAAAATGGAAAGATGCAAATAGTTTAGTAACTTTCTCAAATTCTATAAACAGAAAAATACCAGTAATATTAAAGCACTGTGCTAGGTTGCCTCCCAATAAATAACAATAATAATGCTATACTGTTTATAATTAGCTGACATTTATCAAGTGGCTACTATGTGCCTCACACTACTATAAGCACTTTGCATTAACTCATTCTCTCTAAATGATATGATGCACATATTATTGTTATTGTTCCCATTTTATAGATAAGGAAAATAAGATAAAGGTTAAGTAAATTTCTCAAGATCAGCCCCATACTTAATCGTGAGTGAGAATTTGATCCATGTAATCTACTCTTATACCAGCTATTATACCACCTCTGAAACACTTTGACCTTCATTATAGATAAACAAAAGAAAACAATGCAAAACCAACCAATCAACCAAAATCTATGTTAAGTTAAAGGGATTCTCCCTTACACTATTTTTTTTTTAAATCTATCAAAAATTACTTACTATATTTTACTTCCTGGAGTTTTTTTAAACACTAATTGTATTAACATTAAACTTAGTAATAGGGTATAGTTACATTAAATGAACACCATCATTAAAACAGCTTTTCTGCAGATATACTATAAAAGATGTGAAAGCTATTCTGTGAGAAGAGGAAAGCCATACTGATTCACACTTGAGATGAAATCATGAAGAGTGAATTTATAAAAAAAAATTAATTGGTGATTTCAAAACAGTTTAATAAATACATCTTTAATAATTGTATTTTTCAAAGATTATGAAAATAAAAGGATCCACGAGTGAAAATATATTAAAACATAAACAATTTTCATGATGGTGGGAATGAAAATAAGTTCAACATTCTGGTTATATATAAATAAAAAATTTAAAAATACTTTAAGTCTCTTATCCAACAAATACCATAGAAATTAATGTTAAGAGCAAACATTTATGCATAAGAATGCTAATTTAAGCATATTTGTTTATAATAGTAATTAATATTAAACACTATTTGAATGTTGAACAGCAGGTTATTAGTTTTTAAATTAAGCTACATTCATTTTATGGAGAAAGAAATGGCAACCCGCTCCGATATTCTTGCCTGGGAAGTCCCATGGACAGAGGAGCCTGGCAGGCTACAGTCCATAGGCTGCTGCTGCTGCTGCTGCTGCTGCTGCTGCTGAGTCGCTTCAGTCGTGTCCGACTCTGTGTGACCCCATAGACGGCAGCCCACCAGGCTCCACTGTCCTTGGGATTCTCCAGGCAAGAACACTGGAGTGGGTTGCCATTTCCTTCTCCAATGCATGAAAGTGAAAAGTGAAAGTGAAGTCGCTGGATCGTGTCCGACTTTTAGCGACCCCATGGACTGCAGCCTACCAGGCTCCTCCATCCATGGGATTTTCCAGGCAAGACTACTGGAGTGGGGTGCCACTG
Organism: Bos javanicus; assembly: GCF_032452875.1. NCBI lineage: Eukaryota > Metazoa > Chordata > Mammalia > Artiodactyla > Bovidae > Bos > Bos javanicus. The sequence goes on from NC_083896.1 coordinate 10,353,677, forward strand.
CCTTCTCCGGTCCATTGGCTTTAGTTTAATTAGTTCAGTCGCTCAGTCGTGTCCAACTCTTTGCGACCCCATGAATCGCAGCACGCCAGGCCTCCCTGTCCATCACCAACTCTGTGAGTTCACCCAGACTCACATCCATCGAGTCAGTGATGCCATCCAGCCATCTCATCCTCTGTCGTCCCCTTCTCCTCCTGCCCCCAATCCCTCCCAGCATCAGTGTTTTCCAATGAGTCAACTCTTCACATGAGGTGGCCAAAGTACTGGAGTTTCAGCTTTAGCATCATTCCTTCCAAAGAAAGCCCAGGGCTAATCTCCTTCAGAATGGACTGGTTGAATCTCCTTGCAGTCCAAGGGACTCTCAAGAGTCTTCTCCAACACCACAGTTCAAAAGCATCAATTCTTCGGCGCTCAGCCTTCTTCACAGTCCAACTCTCACATCCATACATGACCACAGGAAAACCATAGCCTGGACTAGATGGACCTTTGTTGGCAAAGGTCCTTTTGAATATGCTATCTAGGTTGGTCATAACCTAGATAAAATGAAATTAAAAGAGTAAGTGTCTTTTAATTTCATGGCTGCAGTCACCATCTACAGTGATTTTGGAGCCTCAAAAAATAAAGTCTGACACTGTTTCCACTGTTTCCCCATCTATTTGCCATGAAGTGATGGGACCAGATGCCATGATCTTCGTTTTCTGAATGTTGAGCTTTAAGCCAACTTTTTCACTCTCCACTTTCCCTTTCATCAAGAGGCTTTTTAGTTCCTCTTCACTTTCTGCCATAAGGGTGGTGTCATATGCATATCTGAGGTCCATAGGCTACATGTCCACAAAGAGTTGGACATGACTTAGCGATTAAACACATACATTCATTTAATGGGCTGTGTTCATTTAATAAAGACACTAACTGACTGAGATTGGACTCTTGTCCTGAGTTTCTCCTGTTTCTAATGTCTCTTTCAAACTTATGACTTAGTTTTAATTGATTTTGGCATAATAACACTCTAGAGTAAATAATTTTGTTGATAATTTTTCTTTTAAATAGTCATTTATTAATTATCTTTTTTTTTAACAAAGAAGAAATAAGTCATTGCTTTTAGTTATGGAATGAGGTATAAGAGAAACAAGTTGGACAGGAATGGAACTGGTATTTGTAAAGATAGGGTGAAATAATGAATATTGAAGGGCTGAATTATTTTGTCTAATTTATGTTCCCTTTAGAGGAGGGACGAAAAAATAGAATTCATATTCCATTTGTGTGGTTTATTTGGGAGATGATCCCAGGAAGCCCCACAAGAACAGTGAGGAAGTTAAGACAGGGAAGGTAGGTACCAGTAAAGGGTGCATTGTTAAGCTGCTTTCTTAGTCACAGTGAGGAACTCGGGAGTCAGTGTAGCATCAGCCAGCCTCAGTTATTCTCTGTTACCTCCTCCAGTGACAAAACAGCTAGAATATTTATATACCAACTTCTGTTGCTAAGGGATAGTTAAGGTTTGCTCTTTAATGAATGTTTATTGTTTCTTTGGCACTCTCAGCCTGTCCTCCACAGTGACAGAGGGGGTGCTGGTTCCAGAAAACTTCTGAAGTCCTTTGGAAGAATGACTTGCACCGTAATGATGAGGCCAGAGGGGATATGGTTAGGGTTTTGAGTGTCTGCTGCACCATCCTAACAACATCTTTTTAAATAGATGACATCCACAATTTGACAAGTTAGTTGTTTTTTCCTGTTAGTAGAATAACAACAACAGAATCTCATCACAATATTTGTCTATTAAGGAGAATTTGAAGAAGCAGCTTAGCTGGACCTCAATCAAGATGCTTATTAACTGAAGACATGAAATCATCTTGCTGTAACTAGTTCATCTATAAATTATTGGTTCTCAGAAACAATTGCTAATACAATTGTTTCTGCTTGTGGGTAAATCTTCTATTAATAATGGGGAACATGATTTGTTTTAAGATCAGAAGGGACTAGACTTACTTTTAATCTTATGAGCCAGTCATCTGCAAACCATATGAAAAATGATACTGTCAACTTGTAATATACAAACTAGAATTTCCTTGCATTGCATGGGAAGAGGGACTCTGAATTTATCTTCAATTACTTCTTGTTATATTCTGACAACCGTATGAAAAGATAAATGAACATTTCCATGTTTTATAAGCATTAACATTCTAAAACATTTAAAAATTGTTCCAAGTGGCTACATGCTAGCATGATGTCTGGTACACAGTAGGTACTTATAAGTTACTTTTTGAAACTCAATTTCCATTAGCACTGAACTCTATGGATTAGATTAATCTATTCTTTTATTCTGCAAATATTGAGTATCTACAACATGTCAGTGCTGATTTAGTATTTTAGCTAGACGGATGTCTGTGTATTTTTTGGCACAGATAAATAAGTTAAATCATTTAGTGATGTTATACAACATATTTAACCATAGGAATATCCTACATGCAGAGGAAATCTTCAGATACTTTAGATACTTGTTTTTCTCTCTAAACCTATTCCTCTATCTATTCAAGCCTCCCTTCCTTTCCATTCCCCTTTATTAGGCTAGTGGTTTGACAGCTTGCTTAATAGGAGAATAACTCATTAAACTTTCTGGGCAATTTACAGATTACAGAGAGAGGGTGGTGCTTCCCTGGTGGCTCAGATGGTAAAGAATCTGCAATGCAGGAGACCGGGCTTCAATCCCTGGGTTGGGAAGATCCCCTGGAGAGGGAAATAGCTACCCACTCCAGTATGCTTGTCTGGAAAATCCCATGGGCAGAGGTGCCTGGCAGGCTACATTCCAAAGGTCCACAAAGAATTGGACATGACTGAACAGCTAAGCACCTCCAAGCACTGTATACTTTTATTCTAAAACCTTTATTTTCTGAATTTATTTGAAACCTGTGTTGAAAATTAGATCATGGGATCTTTGAGTTGAGAGAGGACTTTGTCCATTTAACCAAATCCTCTGTGCAAGTTCAGGAATCCTCTGTATAATAATGCCCTGGATATAGTCTTTTGTTCTGTTTTAGTACAAACAAGGAGCTCATATGGAGGGGATGTGTCTCTGATGGTTTTCCTCATGTTGAGCTAAAGTATCTGTCCTGCTCTAAGTTCCACCTTCTAGAGAATATCTGGTTGTATAATTTACTTCTTTCACATTATAGCTCTTCATTATAGCTCTCACTCTCATTTCTTCCTTCTCAAGTCTTTTCTTCCCTCAACTGAAGTATCTTTAGTTCTATCAGTTGTTCCTCATGTATTTTCTAGGTAATCATTCTAGTATCTTTCTTCTTGATATATCCAAGTTTATGAAGTGTTGTACTCAAAACTGAACTTTGAGTGTGGTATATGCTGTATAGAGTAAGATGATGTGCTCTTTTCATCTGAATACTGTTGTCTCAAAAAGAAACTACTACTCTTGCTTAGGCAGTAATCATGGTAGTTAAGAGTGGACTTAGGAATCAGATTACTGCCTTTGGATTTTGGTAATCCCCTTTTCTAGGAGTTGAGGTAATGTCTTAATCTTTCTAAACTTCTCTTTCCTTGTCTATAAAATGAGAGAGGTTAATTTTATGTGTATGGTTAATTTTATGTAAATGGTTAATTAAGTGCATGGGGTTAATTTTAATGCCTATCTTATAACAAACTCATGTAGATTTTAGGATTGAATGAGATAATATAGATTAATCTCTTGGTGCATTACTATTAGATGGCTTCCCACCTCATGTAGGGCAAAATCCATAATTTTATCATGGTCAATAAACACTATGTACAGTTTATCCTCTGTTATTTCTCTAAATTCACATCTTATGTTCTCTTCCTTGTTTGGTCTGTTCCAGACACTTTGGACTGTACTGCTCGTTGATTCACAGGGCAAATTTCCACCTTACTCTGGTTCTTGTCTCAGTTACCTGCATGGCTTACTTCCTTACCTCCTTTAGATCTTTACTTAAATATCCCTTACTCAATGAGGCTTTCCCTGGCTATCATCTTGCTTAAAATTGCTAACCTAATCATTCTTCTCTCCCCCAATACCCTCCACATCCCTTCCTGGCTTGAGTTTTTCCTCATCATGTAACACCAACTCTCACTGATGTGTTTAACTTATTTATGTGTTTATTGTCTGTGTCCTATGTCCCTGATCCTTGTCCCTGACAAGGATGTTAGTTTCATGAAGGTAGGAAATTTTTTTTTTTTCTTTGTCTGTATTCTTCACTGTTGTAGCCCTGGAACTCAAAACAGCGGTTGTCATAGTATTGCTATTCAGTAAGTCTGTACTAGTGGACTTGGGACGGTGATTTTAACAGATTTAACAACGAAGATTTTTTCACTCAGATGTATTGCTTCCCATAGGATTCATCTAGTGCTTAGATTTAAATGAATCAAAATCTAGTCTCTGTTAAGTGGTCATTTGGGTGGAAGACTGGCAAAACTCCATAGAATTATACAAAAATTATACAAAAATGTGTAGATTTTGTTCAGACATCTCTGATGTCTTCACCTTGCCTGGCATACCTGGCACGGGTGGGGATGTTCTGAGTCTTAAAGTAATCATTTTTATCTGTTGTGTCATGGTTTTAATAAATTGATCTGAAGATCTTTAACTTAAGTGTCTTCAGTCAGATCTTTCATCTCTTTAGAAGGTATTAATTTTTTAGTCAAACAAAAACAAATTCAGATTTCTCCAATAATCTTTACAGACTGTTCACTGTCCTTATACATGTATGTTTGGTTATGAATTTCCAGTCACCTAATATCTACATTCCAGCAATTTAACATCTACAAGTACAGACTGTGGAGCAATATAACAATGAGTCAGACAACCTAAGTTCTACCATCTACTAACAGTGTGACAACCAGGTATTTTTTTGTTTTGTTTTTACTTCCCTGTAAAATAAATAGTATATATGGAGAAACAGAAAGTAGTAAATATACAAAATAGAGTGGTGTTTTTCTTTAATTAACCAACATTTCCTTCTAATTAATGTGTTATTAGTTCTTTTATAAAGTTTACTAATGCAAGTCATTATGGTAGATTATTGTAATGGCAGTATACAAATGATATAAAGTTTTTTTAAAAACCTTAATTTTGGGGAAACACTGGCCTTTAGAATGGCATCCAGAATTCTCTTTGTGGTTTTTCACATTCCAGGCAGCCTAAACTTGACCCTGTTCCCTCTTGACCCTAAATGTTTTAATGCCTCTTATGTCACTGCTCCTGTAGTTCATCGTCTTGTGATAGCTCCTCCTACCATATCAATCCTAAAGGAAAGCAACCCTGAATATTCAATGGAAGGATTGATGCTGAAGCTGAAGTTCCAGACTTTGGCCACTTGATGTGAAGAACTGACTCATTGGAAAAGACTCTGATGCTGGAAAAGATTGATGGCAGGAGAAGTGGACGACAGAGGATGAAATGGTTAGATAGTATTATCTAACTCAGTGGACTCAATGGACATGAATTTGAGCAAACTCTGGGAGATAGTGGAGGACAGGGGAGCCTGGCATGCTGCAGCAGTCCATTTTGTCACAAAGAGTTGGACATGACTTAGTCACTGAACGGCAATGAAACCATATCTGTTTATACAAATTCTGTCATTGTAAAGCTCAGCTTAGGCTTCTCTAGTGTCTCAGACCGTAAAGAATCTACGTGTGATGCAGGAGACCACATTAGATCCCTAGGTTGAGAAGATCACCTGGAGAAGGGAATGACTACCTACTCCAGTATTCTTGCCTGGAGAATTCCATGGACAGAGGAGCCTGGTGGACTATAGTCCATGAGATTGCAAAGAGTTGGACACAGCTGTGTGACTCACACACACACACACATAGATCAATTAAGTGCTGTATCTCCTCTGCAGTCTTTTTTGACCCCCCTATGATGATAATCAGTTTCCATTTTAACTTTACATAGTAACTTGGGACTTCTGTGAGTTTCCTGAAATAAAATAGTATACATCAGCAACCCCTGCCCCCAACCCCACTGCTTCCTATAGCTTATCTCCTGCTCTTCCCTCTCACTGGCTTCAACAGCTCTGATTTTCTTCTTGCTCCTTGAACATGCCAGGAATTCTTACAGTTCAATTTTTACTTTCTGTTTCTATTGCCTGGATGATTTTTTTTCCTTCAGATATCCTTTTTTTAAAAAAATATAAATTTATTTATTTTAATTGGAGGCCAATTACTTAACAATATTATATTGGTTTTGCCATACATCAACATGAATCCACCATGGGTGTACACATGTTCCCCATCCTGAACCCCCCTCCCACCTCCCTCCCATATCATCCCTCTGGGTCATCCCAGTGCACCAGCCCCAAGCATCCTGTATCATGCGTCAAACCTGGACTGGAGATTCATTTCACATATGATAATATACATATTTCAAGGCAATTCTCCCAAATCATCCCACCCCCGCCCTCTCCCACAGAGTCCATACACTGTTCTATACATCTGTGTCTCTTTTGCTGTCTTGCATACAGGGTTATCGTTACCATCTTCCTAAATTCCATATATATGTGTTAGTATACTGTTCTGGTGTTTTTCTTCCTGGCTTACTTCACTCTGTATAATAGGCTCCAGTTTCACCCACCTCATTAGAACTGATTCAATTGTATTCTTTTTAATGGCTGAGTAATACTCCATTGTGTATATGTACCACTGCTTTCTCATCCATGTGTCTGGTGGACATCTAGGTTGCTTCCATGTCCTGGCTATTATAAACAGTGCTGTGATGAACATTGGGGTACACGTGTCTCTTTCAATTCTGGTTTCCTCAGTGTGTATGCCCAGCAGTGGGATTGCTGGGTCGTATGGCAGTTCTATTTCCAGTTTTTTAAGGAATCTCCACACTGTTCTCCATAGTGGCTGTACTAGTTTGCATTCCCACCAACAGTGGAAGAGGGTTCCCTTTTCTCCACACCCTCTCCAGCATTTATTGCTTATAGACTTTTGGATCGCAGCCATTCTGACTGGCGTGAAATGGTACCTCATAGTGGTTTTGATTTGCATTTCTCTGATAATGACTGATGTTGAGCATCTTTTCATGTGTTTGTTAGCCATCTGTATGTCTTCTTTGGAGACTGTCTATTTAGTTCTTTGGCCCACTTTTTGATTGGCTCATTTATTTTTCTGGAATTGAGCTGCAGAAGTTGCTTGTATATTTTTGAGATTAATTCTTTGTCAGTTGGTTCATTTGCTTTTATTTTCTCCCATTCTGAAGGCTGTCTTTTCACCTTGCTTAGAGTTTCCTTTGTTGTGCAGAAGCTTTTAATTTTAATTAGGTCTCATTTATTTTTGCTTTTATTTCCAATATTCTGGGAGGTGGGTCATAGAGGATCCTGCTATGATTTATGTTGGAGAGTGTTTTGCCTATGTTCTCCTCTAGGAGTTTTATAGTTTTTGGTCTTATGCTTAGATCTTTAATCCATTTTGAGTTTATTTTTGTGTATGGTGTTAGAAAGTGTTCTAGTTTCATTCTTTTACAAGTGGTTGACCAGTTTTCTCATCACCACTTGTTAAAGAGATTGTCTTTTCTCCATTGTATATTCTTGCCTCCTTTGTCAAAGATAAGGTGTCCATAGGTGCGTGGATTTATCTCTGGGCTTTCTATTTTATCACATTGATCTATATTTCTATCTTTGTGCCAGTACCATACTGTCTTGATGACTGTGGCTTTGTAGTAGAGCCTGAAGCCAGGCAGGTTGATTCCTCCAGTTCCATTCTTCTTTCTCAAGATTGCTTTGGCTATTCGAGGTTTTTTTGTATTTCCATACAAATTGTGAAATTATTTGTTCTAGTTCTGTGAAGAATACCGTTGGTAGCTTGATAGGGATTGCATTGAATCTATAGATTGCTTTGAATAGTATACTCATTTTCACTATATTGATTCTTCTGATTCATGAACATGGTATATTTCTCCATCTATTTGTGTCCTCTTTGATTTCTTTCAACAGTGTTTTATAGTTTTCTATATATAGGTCTTTTGTTTCTTTAGGTAGATATATTCCTAAGTATATAGGAAAGTTATGACCAACCTAGATAGCATATTCAAAAGCAGAGACATTACTTTGCCAACAAAGGTTCATCTAGTCAAGGCTATGGTTTTTCCTGTGGTCATGTATGGATGTGAGAGTTGGACTGTGAAGAAGGCTGAGCACCGAAGAATTGATGCTTTTGAACTGTGATGTTGGAGAAGACTCTTGAGAGTCCCTTGGACTGCAAGGAGATCCAACCAGTCCATTCTGAAGGAGATCAGCCCTGGGATTTCTTTGGAAGGAATGATGCTAAAGCTGAAACTCCAGTACTTTGGCCACCTCATGTGAAGAGCTGACTCATTGGAAAAGACTCTGATGCTGGGAGGGATTGGGGGCAGGAGGAGAAGGGGACGACAGAGGATGAGATGGCTGGATGGCATCACTGACTCGATGGATGTGAGCCTGGGTGAACTCCGGGAATTGGTGATGGACAGGGAGGCCTGGCGTGCTGAGATTCATGGGGTTGCAAAGAGTTGGACATGACTGAGCGACTGATCTGATCTGATTCCTAAGTATTTTATTCTTTTTGTTGCAATGGTGAATGGAATTGTTTCCTTAATTTCTCTTTCTGTTTTCTCATTGTTAGTGTATACGAATGCAGGGATTTCTGTGTGTTGATTTTGTATCCTGTAACTTTACTATATTCATTGATTAGCTCTAGTAATTTTCTGGTGGAGTCTTTAGGGTTTTCTATGTAGAGGATCATGTCATCTGCAAACAGTGAGAGTTTTACTTCTTCTTTTCCGATCTGGATTCCTTTTCTTTTTCTGCTCTGATTGCTGTGGCCAAAACTTCCAAAACTATGTTGAACAGTAGTGGTGAAAGTGGGCACCCTTGTCTTGTTCCTGACTTTAGGGGAAATGCTTTCAATTTTTCACCATTGAGGATAATGTTTGCTGTGGGTTTGTCATATATAACTTTTATTATGTTGAGGTATGTTCCTTCTATTCCTGCTTTCTGGAGAGTTTTTATCATAAATGGATGTTGAATTTTGTCAAAGGCTTTCTCTGCATCTATTGAGATAATCATATGGCTTTTAGTTTTCAATTTGTTAATGTGGTGTATTACATTGATTGATTTGCGGATATTGAAGAATCCTTGCATCCCTGGGATAAAGCCCACTTGCTCATGATGTATGATCTTTTTAATGTGTTGTTGGATTTTGACTGCTAGAATTTTGTTAAGGATTTTTGCATCTATGTTCATCAGTGATATTGGCCTGTAGTTTTCTTTTTTTGTGGGATCTTTGTCAGGTTTTAGTATTAGGGTGATGGCGGCCTCATAGAATGAGTTTGGAAGTTTACCTTCCTCTGCAATTTTCTGGAAGAGTTTGAGCAGGATAGGTGTTAGCTCTTCTCTAAATTTTTGGTAGAATTCAGCTGTGAAGCTGTCTGGACCTGGGCTTTTGTTTGCTGGAAGATTTCTGATTACAGTTTCAATTTCCGTGCTTGTGATGGGTCTGTTAAGATTTTCTATTTCTTCCTGGTTCAGTTTTGGTAAGTTGTACTTTTCTAAGAATTTGTCCATTTCTTTAAAGTTGTCCATTTTATTGCCATATAATTGCTGATAGTAGTCTCTTATGATCCTTTGTATTTCTGTGTTGTCTGTTGTGATATCTCCATTTTCATTTCTAATTTTATTGACTTGGTTTTTCTCCCGTTGTTTCTTTGTTTCTGGCTAACGGTTTGTCAGTTTTGTTTATTCTCTCAAAGAACCAGCTTTTGGCTTTGTTGATTTTTGCTATGGTCTCTTTTGTTTCTTTTGCATTTATTTCTGCCCTAATTTTAAAGATTTCTTTCCTTCTACTCACCCTGGGGTTCTTCATTTCTTCCTTTTCTAGTTGCTTTAGGTGTAGAGTTAGATTATTTATTTGACTTTTTTCTTGTTTCTTGAGGTATGCCTGTATTGCTATGAACCTTCCCCTTAGCACTGCTTTTACAGTGTCCCACAGGTTTTAGGTTGTTGTGTTTTCATTTTCATTCATTTCTATGCATATTTTGATTTATTTTTTGATGTCTTCTGTGATTTGTTGTTTATTCAGCAGCGTGTTGTTCAGCCTCCATATGTTGGGATTTTAATCAGTTTTTCTCCTGTAATTGAGATCTAATCTTACTGCATTGTGGTCACAAAAGATGCTTGGAATGATTTCAGTATTTTTGAATTTACCAAGGCTATATTTATGGCCCAGGATGTGATCTATCCTGGAGAAGGTTCTGTGTGCTCTTGAGATAAAGGTAAAATTCATTGTTTTGGGGTGAAATGTCCTATAGATATCAATTAGGTCTAACTGGTGTGTTGTATCATTTAAAGTTTGTGTTTCTTTGTTAGTTTTCTGTTTAGTTGATCTATCTATAGGTGTGAGTGGGGTATTAAAGTGTCCCACTATTATTGTCTTATTGTTAATTTCCCCTTTCATACTTGTTAGCATTTGTCTTACATATTGTGGTGCTCCTATGTTGGGTGCATATATATTTATAATTGTTATATCTTCTTCTTGGATTGATCCTTTGATTATTATGTAGTGACCTTCTTTGTCTCTTTTCATAGCCTTTGTTTTAAAGTCTATTATCTGATATGAGTATTGCTACTCCTGCTTTCTTTTGGTCTCTCAGTTCAGTTCAGTTCAGTCGCTCAGTCGTGTCTAACTCTTTGTGACCCTATGAATTGCAGCACACCAGGCCTCCCTGTCCATCACCCACTGTTTTTGCGTGGAATATCTTTTTCCAGCCCTTCACTTTCAGTCTGTATGTGTCCCATGTTTTGGGTCTCTTATAGACAACATATATAGCAGTCTTGTTTTTGTATACATTCAGCCAGTCTTTGTCTTTTGGTTGGGGCATTCCACCCATTTACGTTTAACGTAATTATTGATATGTATGGTCCTGTTGCCATTTAATTTATTGTTTTGGTTCGAGTTTATACACCCTTTTTGTGTTTCCTGTCTAGGGAAGATCCTTTAGCATTTGTTGGAGAGCTGATTTGGTGGTGCAGAATTCTCTCAGCTTTTGCTTGTCTGTAAAGCTTTTGATTTCTCCTTCATATTTGAATGAGATCCTTGCTGGGTACAATAATCTGGGCTGTAGGTTATTTTCTTTCATCATTTTAAGTATGTCCTGCCATTTCCTGCTGGCCTGAAGAGTTTATATTGAAAGATCAGGTGTTATCCTTATGGGAATTCCCTTGTGTGTTATGTGTTGTTTTTCCCTTGCTGCTTTTAATATTTGTTCTTTGTGTTTGATCTTTGTTAATTTGATTAATATGTGTCTTGGGGGTGTTTTGCCTTCGGTTTATCCTGTTTGGGACTCTCTGGGTTTCTTGGATTTGGGTGATAATTTCCTTCCCCATTTTAGGGAAGTTTTCAACTATTATCTCCTCAAGTATTTGCTCATGGTCTTTCTTTTTGTCGTCTTCTTTTGGGACTCCTATGATTCGAATGTTGGGGCATTTAATATTGTCCCAGAGATCTCTGAGGTTGTCCTCATTTCTTTTATTTTTCTTTTTTCCTCTCTGATTCATTTATTTCTACCATTCTATCTTCTACCTCACTAATCCTATCTTCTGCCTCCGTTATTCTAGTATTTGTTCCCTCCAGAGTGTTTTTTATATCATTTATTGCATTATTCATTATAGATTGACTCTTTTTTATTTATTCTAGGTCTTTGTTAAATCTTTCTTGCACCTTCTCAATCTTTGTCTCCAGGCTATTTATCTGTGATTCCATTTTGTTTTCAAGATTTTGGATCATTTTCACTATCATTATTTGGAATTCTTTATCAGGTAGAGTCCCTATCTCTTCCTCTTTTGTTTGGTTTGGTGGGCATTTATCCTGTTCCTTTACCTGCTGGGTATTCGTCTGTCTGTTCATCTTGTTTATACTGCTGTGTTTGGGTTGGCCTTTCTGTATTCTGGCAGTTTGTGGAGTTCTCTTTATTGTAGAGTTTCCTCCCTGTGGGTGGGGTTGTATGGGTGGCTTGTCAAGATTTCCTAGTTAGGGAAGCTTCTGTCGGTGCTCTGGTGGGTGGGGCTGGATTTCTTCTCTCTGGAGTGCAATGAAGTGTCCAGTAATGAGTTATGAGATGTCAGTGGATTTGGGGTGACTTTGGGTAGCCTGTATATTGAAGCTCAGGGCTGTGGTCCTGTGTTGCTGGAGAATTTGCATGGTATGTCTTGCTCTGGAACTTGTTGGCCCTTGGGTGTGCTTGGTTTCAGTGTAGGTATGGAAGCGTTTGATGAGCTCCTGTCGATTAATGTTCCCTGGAGTCAGGAGTTCTCTGGTGTTCTCAGGAATTGGACTTAAGCCTCCTGCTTCTGATTTTCAGTCTTATTTTTACAGTAGCCTCAGGACTTCTCCATCTATACAGCACCGTTGATAAAACATCTCCTTTCGAAGACAATGGGCTGCTTTTCTGGGTGCCTGATGTCCTCTGCCAGCATTCAGAAGTTGTTTTGTGGAATTTACTCAGCGTTCAAATGTTCTTTTGATGAATTTGTGGGAGAGAAAGTGGTATCCCCATCCTATTCCTCCACCATCTTAGGACTGCCCCCTCCAGATATCCTTTTGACTTGCCCCTGATTTTACTTGACACCTACACTAATAATTAATTGTCTGAGAGGCCTTGTCTGACCATCCTAGTGAAACAGCATCCCTAGATCACTCTCAAATTCTTTCTTTATTTTTTTTTTAAACTATATAGTTCCCTGGTATTGTGCTGTGTATTAATGCATTTTTATGTCTGCCATCTGTCTCACATATAGAATGTAAGTTTCAAGAGGATAGGAATATTGTCTGTTTTGTTCATGGATCAATTCTTTTCAAGAAGAGTATGTGACACTTGGGCTTCCTGGGCGGCTCAGTAGTAAAGAATCCCTCTGCAATGCAGGAGACTCAGGTTCAGTCCCTGTTTCAGGAAGATCCCCTGGAGAAGGAAATGGCAACCCACGCTAGTATTCTTGCTTGGGAAATCCCATGAACAGAGGAGCCTGGCAGGATACAGTCAATGGGGTTGCAAAAGAGTTGGACATGTCTTAGTGACTAAACAACAACATGTGACACTTAGTAGGTATTCAGTAAATATTTTCTGAATGAATTGAATAATGGATGAATAAATAGAACTGGCTTTACTGACATAGTTTCCTACCTTCCCACCATCATGGGAACATTTGAAAATTGTCTGAGTTTGAATTCTCAACCCTCTTATTAATGCCCTATTTAAATAGGAATTTAATGAGCAGAAAAAAATGTATACATGAAAACTGATACTAGTGTGTTTAAGAGAAAAACTGAATATAGAAACTGTAATTCCTCGTTTTATACAAATCCCACTCTGTTGGATGTCCTTCTCATCACTCACAGCAATTAGAATGTATCAGCTACTGTTAATGCTTCTGTTATTGTTATTTCATTTCTGATGTCCGTCACCTGTTGGAGAACTGCCCTCAGCCTGTTGGATACCTCCTTTCTGCTCCTTCCTCCTACTGGAGGCAGCTCTTAACCAGTGACTTAACAATGTGACTTTATAAATACTTCAGGCCCTGGACCCCTTGGAAGGACTCCATACATGTTTTTGTACTGTTTTCAGAGCCCCCCATGGATTTCAACTAAAGATAACACCTGTAAGATTGTGCTAAATATTGTACTCTTGTGGTGTGGCCTCTTTCAAGTCTTGCTTTCCTACTCCTCTACAATGCTTTTCTAAGAACACACTTTTTAGTAACTAATTTTCACATGAATTCTATTTTCAGGGTCTACTTCTGGGGAATCAAATCTCATGCAAAGGGAGGAGGTATGTTTTATTTTTTGCAGATTTCTTTTTTTTAAATCTTATTTTACACTGGAGTATAGTCAGTTAGGAGAAGGCAATGGCACCCCACTCCAGTACTGTTGCCCAGAAAATCCCATGGATGGAGGAGCCTGGTAGGCTGCAGTCCATGGGGTCGCTAAGAGTCGGACACGACTGAGTGACTTCACTTTCACTTTCCACTTTCATGCACTGGAGAAGGAAATGGCAACCCACTCCAGTGTTCTTGCCTGGAGAATCCCAGGAACGGAGAAGCCTGGTAGGCTGCAGTCCATGGGGTCGCACAGAGTCCGATGCGACTGAAGTGATGTCGTTGTCGTCGTTGTCGTCGTCGTCGTACTAGTAGTAGTAGTATAATACCCAGTTAACAATGTTGTGATAGTTTTCAGGTGGACAGGAGAGAGGTTCAGCCATTCATATACATGTATCCATTCTCGCCCAAACTTCCCTCCCATCCAGGCTTCCACATAACACTGAGTAGAGTTCCCTGTACTGTACAGTAGGTCCTTGTTGGCTATCCATTTTAAACGTAGCAGTGTAACATGTGTGTCCCAAACTCCCTAACTATCCTGTCCTCCCATCCTTCCCTCTGGCAACCATGAGATCCTTCTCTAAGTCTGTGAGTCTGTATCTGTTTTGTAAATAAGTTCATTTTTACCATTAAAAAAAATATTTCATGTATAAGGATTATCATATGATATTTGTCCTCTGAGTTACTTCACTCAGTATGACACTCTCTACCTCCATCCCTAATGCTGCAAATGGCATCTCATTCCTTTTAATGGCTGAGTAACGTTCCATTTTATATGTATACCACATCTTTTTTATCCATTTCTCTGTCGATGGACATTTAGGTTGTTTCCATGTCTTGGTTATTGTAAACAGTGTTGCAGTGAACACTGGGGTGCTTTATCCTTTTGTACCATGTTTTTTTCCTCCAATATATGCCCAGGAGTGGGGTTGTAGGGTCATATGGTAGCTTTATTTTTAGATTTTTAAGGAACTTCCATAGTGTTTTCCATAGTGGCTCTGTCAGTTTACATTCCTACCAACAGTGTGGGAGGGTTCTGAGAGTGGGTATCTTTATGAGTTGGCTTTCCCATTGGCCTGTGCTGTGAACTAGCTAGCTTGGAACCTTGTCTCTTCTTCTTCTCTGAGAGTTCAGATATGAGTAACATCTGTGGTTTTTCTAGGACCCAGAGGAAACTGGCTGTATCCTTGTCTGTGTACTTGCCTTCTTAGATATTTGAAATCTTCTGTTTTTCCTATAAACTTAATAGGAGAGAAAAAGGGGAAATGGAGTTTTGTGTTTGTGTGTGTGTGGTAGGGGTGGGGCAACTAGTAGGCATCTTTTCCTTTTTTTCCAGTAATTTACTTCTCTATATTACTCTCCCCACCCCACCCCAATTCAAAAATCATTAGAATTTCACCTTCTTCTGTTCACCTGTTTCTCCCTTCCCTATAATATTTCCTCTGTCATACTATGTCCTTTATCAGTGAAGAGTATTGTCTAAGCTGTCAGTTCTCTGATTATAGTTCAGCATAATTACAACTACGTTAAGCAATTATTTGTTATGCATGTTACCTCTAGTTGATTGTGAGGTGCTTAAGGGGAGGATACATGACTTACTGATCTTGTCTTTCCCATGGTGCTCAACATAGGATTTGGCATATGATTAAATATTTCTTAAACAAATTATTGTGATTAGATTCATATTAAAAGGGCATATATTTGAGTAAGGTTTTTTTCCCTAATCTTATCATGCCCTCATCTCCTAAAAGAATAATTATTTTCCTCTTTGAATTTGAAGACTTATGGTTTGTTTTGTTAATTGCTTGTTGAAAGCCTTAAATTAATCTGCTTATACTTGATACTTTGTGGAATTTTATAGAGTAAAGACTCATTTGTTGAGTGGAGATTTTTCTGTTCATCTAATGCTAATTACCACCCATCATTGAACTATTCTAGAGCTTGAAGATGTATTTCATTAAAGAGATTCTAAAGTAAACTTCACTCTTTGGGACATCAGGTTAAAAGCCAGCTTAATGAGATGGTTAAATTATTAGTGTAATAACACCTTTGCATAGTCTGAAGATGATCAAGGTGTCATCTGCTTTTTACTCAGTAACTTGCTGAAATTGCATTCTTGAAAGTTGTTTAAATTTTTAATTCTTATATGAGCAAATGGAAAAATCTAGCCGAGTTTGTCTAGTTAACACTCTGAACTCACTACTAAAGTTCAGAGTAGTTAGTTCTGAAATAGAGACTTAGATACAGAGACGAAAAACAGTGATTAACTTTGAAAAAACAGTGCCTTTTTTTTTTTTTTTTTTACAACCAAGGCAGCCAACAAGAAGTTGTTAATATTTCAGCTATTATGTTACTAAGAGAAGTACAATCCCTCCTTAAGTTGTATCTGTGCACATTCAACTAACAATTATTTAGTAAATACCTACTACATAAGAGCCACAACTATGCTGACTGTTCAAAAGAATTGAAGATCCAATGTCAGGTTCCAGTTAGGAGCTTACAGTTTAGTGGGAAGACATTACTTGAAACAACAGTGAACTTTATAAGTTAGTATGTAGAAATGCTACATTATACTGGCTCTGATTATTATTCCTTTAGCTGTTTTAGTTTAACACTTCATTGTTTCTTGCTTATTGTCACAGTCATATTCAGTGCATGAAGGATAGTTATGCTCATTTATATGTTGTCCAAGTGAGTGAATAAATGAATGACTCAGAATATAAAGACTATAGAAAATTAGAGGGGAATATGGGGTCAAAAAATGAACATCATGGCATCTGGTCCCATCACTTCATGGCAAATAGATGGGAAAACAATGGAAACAGTGACAGACTCTATTTTCTTGGACTTTAAATCACTGCAGATGGTGACTGCAGCCATGAAATTAAAAGATGCTTGCTCCTTGGAAGAAAAGTTATGACCAACTAGACCACATTAAAAAGCAGAGACATTACTTTGCCAACAAAAGTCCATCTAGTCAAAGCTATGGTTTTCCAAGAAGTCATGTATGGATGTGAGAGTTGGACCATAAAGAAAGCTGAGCACAGAAGAATTGATGCTTTTGAACTGTGGTGTTGGGGAAGACTCTTGAGAGTCCCTTGAACTGCAAGGAGATTCAACCAGTCCATCCTAAAGGAAATAAGTCCTGAATATTCATTGGAAGGACTGATGCTGAAGCTGAAGCTACTATACTTTGGCTACCTAATGCGAAGAACTGACTCCTTGGAAAAGACCCTGATGCTGGGAAAGATTGAAGGCAGGAGGAGAAGGGGATGACAGAAGATGAGATGGTTGGATAGCATCACCGACTCAGTGGACATGAGTTTGAGCAAGCTATGGGAGT
The DNA here is from genome assembly GCF_032452875.1 of Bos javanicus. Lineage (NCBI taxonomy): Eukaryota > Metazoa > Chordata > Mammalia > Artiodactyla > Bovidae > Bos > Bos javanicus. Next base: position 10,370,885 of record NC_083896.1, read on the forward strand.
TGGTGATGGACAGGGAAGCCTGACATGCTGCAGTCCATGATGGTCACAAAGAGTAGGACATGACTGAGCAACTGAATTGAACTGAACTGATGGGGTCTGGAGTAGTCAGTAAAAGTATTAATTAGATTGAAAGCCACATGCAAAACTTTAGTAGAAATGGGGCAAACACATTAAGGGGGCTGTGGCTGTCCATGAAAATTCTCAGAACTACAGCACTACAGGCTTAATAATAATAAAGCCATATTTATTTTGGTTTCATATCTTTGTCTGAATTGTAGCTTTTCCCCCTCCATTGTGGTAATCCACAAGGTATATCACAACTCTGCAGTTTCTCTCTGAGGAATGAGGGGTCTGAGACCTATAATAGGAAGATGAGCACATAAAATATCTTTCTTTGAAAACCAGTAGAGCTTATATGCAGGAGAGCTGAAGGGCAATAGAAAACCAAGACTTTACTCTTAAAAGTGTGCCCAAACCTACACATTCTGAGTCCCAGGAGCTTGAAGGGTGCTGGGCTCAGACCCACTTAGTGATCTTAGAGAGTCCCTGGAGAGACAAAGGGCAGCTGGGAGTCCTCCCAGGGAATGTGGTGCTGGTGGCAGCAATTTTTGTGATCTTGTTCTATAGGGCTGACACCTATGCTGGTGGGAACCATTTTGGAATCCTCCCTTTAGTCTATTAGTGCCGGAGGCCTGCCCGCCCACTGTTGTTCCCATGGAAGTCACTGGCCACATAGCCAGCTGTGTTGGGGCCTATCATGCCCAATACCATGCCTGCAGCAACCACTGGCCAGGGGGCAGTCCTGTCTTCCAGCATGCCCACAGCATTTGGTTCCACAACAAGAGAAGGAAGCACACAGCTGACATAGGTAATAATCCTGAAACATCTGACTCTAGTGGCCAGAGGGGAACATGCTGCTGGGTCCCATGTATGCTTAGTCGCTTAGTCATGTCTGACTCTTTGCAACCCCATGGACGATAGCCTGCCAGGCTCCTCTGTCCACGGGGATTCTCTAGGCAAGAATACTGGAGTGGGTTGCCCTGCCCTCCTCCAGGGGATCTTTGCAGGGATCGAACCCAGGTTTCCTGCATTGCAGGAGGATTCTTTACCATCTGAGCCACCAGGGAAGACATATATACATATTTATATATATATATAAGGTCACTTCTCCAAAACCAGGAGGCATACAGATCTACCTAATACATACAAATAAACACAAATAATTAGGCAAAATTGGGAGATAGAGGAATATATTCCCAACAAAAGAACAAGATAATACCCAAGAAAAAGATAAATGAAGCAGAGATAAGCAATGTACCTAATAGAGTTCAAGGTAATGATCATACAGATGCTCACTGAACTTGGGAGAAGAATGGATGAACACAGTGAGAACTTCAATAAAGAGTTCAGTTCAGTTCAGTTGCTCAGTTGTGTCTGATTCAGTGAGACCCCATGGACTGCAGCACACCAGGCTTGCATGTTCATCACCAACTCCTGGAGCTTACTCAACTCATGTCCATCGAGTCAGTGATGCCATCCAACCATCTCATCCTCTGTCATCCCCTTCTCCTCCCGCCTTCAGTCTTTTCCAGCATCAGAGTCTTTTCAAATGAGTCAGTTCTTTGCATCAGGTGGCCAAAGTGTTGGTTTCAGCTTCAGCATCAGTCCTTCCTATGAATATTCAGGATTGATTTCCTTTACAATTCACTGGTTGAATATTCTTGCAGTCCAAGAGACTCTCAAGAGTCTTCTCCAACACCACAGTCAAAAGCATCATTTCTTTGGTGCTCAGCTTTCTTCACAGTCCAACTCTCACATTCATACATGACTACTGAAAAAACCATAGCTTTGACTAACTAGACGGAGCTTTTTCAGCAAAGTAATGTCTCTGCTTTTTAATATACTGTCTAGGTTGGTCATAACTTTTCTTCCAAGGAGTAAGCAACTTTTAATTTCATGCTGCAGTCACCATCTGCAGTGATTTTGGAGCCCCCCAAAATAAAGTCTATCACTATTTCCATTTTTTCCCCATCTATTTGCCATGAAGTGATTGGACTGGATGCCATAATCTTAGTTTTCTGAATTTTATGTTTTAAGCCAACTTTTTCACTCTCCTCTTTGACTTACATCAAGAGGCTCTTTAGTTCTTCACATTCTGTTATAAGAGTGGTGTCATCTGCATATCTGAGGTTATTGATATTTCTCCTGGCAACGTGATTCCAGTTAGTGCTTTATCCAACATTTCCTGCATATAAGTTAAATAAGCAGGGAGATAATATACAGCCTGGACATACTCCTTTCCGGATTTGGAGCCAATCTGTTGTTCCATGTCCAGTTCTAACTGTTGCTTCCTGACCTGCATACAGATTTCTCAAGAGGCAGGTCAGGTGGTCTGGTATTCCCATCTCTTTCAGAATTTTCCACAGTTTATTGTGATCCACACAGTCAAAGGCTTTGGCATAGTCAATAAAGCAGAAATAGATGCTTTTCTGTAACTCTCTTGCTTTTTCGATGATCCAGCGGATGTTGGCAATTTGATGTCTGGTTCCTCTGCCTTTTCTAAAACCAGCTTGAACATCAGGAAGTTCACAGTTCACAAATTGCTGAAGCCTGGCTTGGAGAATTTTGAGCATTACTTTACTAGCGTGTGAGATGAGTGCAATTGTGTGGTAGTTTGAGCATTCTTTGGCATTGCCTTTCTTTGGGATTGGAATGCAAACTGACCTTTTCCAGTCCTGTGGCCACTGCTGAGTTTTCCAAATTTGCTGCCATATTGAGTACAGCACTTTCACAGCATCATCTTTCAGGATTTGGAATAGCTCAACTGGAATTCTGTCACCTCCACTAGCTTTGTTGGTATTGATGCTTTCTAAGGCCCACTTGACTTCACATTCCAGGATGTCTGGCTCTAGGTCAGTGATCACACCATCATGATTATCTGGGTCGTGAAGATCTTTTTTGTACAGTTCTTCTGTGTATTCTTGCCATCTCTTCTTAATATCTTCTGCTTCTGTTATGTCCATACCGTTTCTGTCCTTTATCAAGCCCATCTTTGCATGAAATGTTCCCTTGGTATCTCTGATTTTCTTGACGAGACCTCTAGTCTTTCCCATTCTGTTGTTTTCCTCTATTTCTTTGCATTGATCGCTGAAGAAGGCTTTCTTATCTCTTCTTGCTATTCTTTGGAACTCTGCATTCAGATGTTTATATCTTTCCTTTTCTCCTTTGCTTTTCAATTCTCTTCTTTTCATAGCTATTTGTAAGGCCTCCCCAGACAGCCATTTTGCTTTTTTGCATGTCTTTTCCATGGGGATGGTCTTGATCCCTGTTTCCTGTACAATGTCATGAACCTCATTCCATAGCTCATCAGGCACTCTATCTATCAGATCTAGGCCCTTAAATCTATTTCTCACTTCCACTGTATAATCATAAGGGATTTGATTTAGGTCATACCTGAATGGTCTAGTGGTTTTCCCTACTTTCTTCAATTTCAGTCTGAATTTGGCAATAAGGAGTTTATGATCCGAGCCACAGTCAGCTCCTGGTCTTGTTTTTGCTGACTTTATAGAGCTTCTCCATCTTTGGCCGCAAAGAGTATAATCAGTCTGATTTCGGTGTTGACCATCTGGTGATGTCTATGTATAGAATCTTCTCTTGTGTTGTTGGAAGAGGGTGTTTGTTATGACCAGTGCATTTTCTTGGCAAAACTCTATTAATCTTTGCCCTGCTTCATTCCGTATTCCAAGGCTAAATTTGCCTGTTACTTCAGGTGTTTCTTGACTTCCCACTTTTGCATTCCAGTCCCCTATAATGAAAAGGACATTTTTTTGGGGTGTTAGTCCTAAAAGGTCTTGTAGGTCTTCATAGAACCGTTCAACTTCAGCTTCTTCAGTGTTACTGGTTGGGGCACAGACTTGGATTATTGTGATATTGAATGGTTTGCCTTGGAAACGAACAGAGATCATTCTGTCATTTTTGAGATTGCATCCAAGTACCGCATTTCGGACTCTTTTGTTGACCATGATGGCTACTCCATTTCTTCTGAGGGATTCCTGCCCGCAGTAGTAGATATAATGGTCATCTGAGTTAAATTCACCCATTCCAGTCCATTTCAGTTCGCTGATTCCTAGAATGTCGACATTCATTCTTGCCATCTCTTATTTGACCGCTTCCAATTTGCCTTGATTCATGGACCTGACATTCCAGGTTCCTATGCAATATTGCTCTTTACAGCATCGGACCTTGCTTCTATCACCAGTCACATCCACAGCTGGGTATTTTTTTGCTTTGGCTCCATCCCTTCATTCTTTCTGGAGTTATTTCTCCACTGATTTCCGGTAGCATATTGGGCACCTACTGACCTGGGGAGTTTCTTTTTCAGTATCCTATCATTTTGCCTTTTCATACTGTTCATGGGGTTCTCAAGGCAAGAATATTGAAGTGGTTTGCCATTCCCTTCTCCAGTGGACCACATTCTGTCAGATCGCGCCACCATGACCTGCCCATCTTGGGTTGCCCCACGGGCATGGCTTACTTTCATTGAGTTAGACAAGGCTGTGGTCCTAGTGTGATTAGATTGACTAGTTTTCCGTGAGTATGGTTTCAGTGTGTCTGCCCTCTGATGCCCTCTTGCAACACCTACTGTCTTACTTGGGTTTCTCTTACCTTGGGCGTGGGGTATCTCTTCACGGCTGCTCCAGCAAAGCACAGCCATTGCTCCTTACCTTGGAGGAGGGGTGTCTCCTCACCGCTGCCCTTCCTGACCTTCAACGTGGGATAGCTCCTCTAGGCCCTCCTGTGCCGGCATAGCCACGGCATGGGGTTGGTCTTCCCGGCCACCACCCCTGGCCTCGGGCGTGGGGTTGCTCTACCCGGCCACTGCCCCTGACCTCAGACGTGGGGTGACTCATCTCATTGCCGCCCCTGACTTCGGACGCTGAGTATCTCCTCTCAGCCGCGCCCCCTGACCTCAGACGTGGGGTAGTTCCTCTCGGCAGTTCCTGCGCCGTCGCAGTCTGGCACTCTCGGCCGCTGCCCCTGACCTCGGACATGGGGTAACTCCTCTTGGCCGCCGCTTTTCGGGCATGGGGTCCTCCCAGCTTCTGCCCCTGACCTCGGATGTGTGGTAGCTCCTCTCGGCCGTGCTTAGTGCACCCAATGGAGTATTATTCAGCCATAAAAATAATGAAATTCTACTTAGAGAATACTAAGCTTAGTGAAGTAAGTCAGAGAAAAAACAATACTATATAATATCATTTATATGTGGAATCTAAAAAATGATACAAATGAACGTATATGTGAAAGAGAAACAGGCTCCAAAACGGAAACAAACTCACCCACATTGGAAGCAAACTTGTGGTTACCAAAGGAGAGAGGGAAGGGTTGGGATTAATAGATATAAACCATTAGGTATAAAACAGTTAAGCAAGAGAGATAGCACAGGAAATTATGGCTGTGCTGTGCTGTGCTTAGTTGCTCAGTTGTATCTGACTCTTTGCGACTCCATGGACTATAGCCTGCCAGGCTCCTCTGTCCAATGGGATTCTCCCGGCAAAAATACTGAAGTGGGTTGCCATGCCCTCCTCCAGGGGATCTTCCCTACATAGGGATCAAACTCAGGTTTCCTGCATTGCAGGCAGATTCTTTACTGTCTGAATTACCAAGGAAGCCCAAGAATACTAGAGTGGGTTAGCCTGTCCCTTCTCCAGGGGTTCTTCCTGACCCAGGAATTGAACCAGGGTGGATTCTTTACCAGCCAAGCTACCAGGGAAACCCTGGAATTATGGCTGTTATCTTGTAATAACATATAATTCAGCATAATCTGCAAAAATACTGAATCACTATACTGTACACCTGAAGCTAGTATAATATTGTAAATCAACTATAATTTAAAAAACCTCCTAACAAAGCTAGGACCAGTCAACTTTATAGGTGAATTCTACCAAGCATTTAAAGAGGAATTAATACCTATTCTCCTCAAACTATTTTGAAATACTGAAGAAGGACCATCACTCTCAAATTTATTCTATGACACTAGAATTACCCTGATAGCAAAACCAGAAAATGGTACCATGAGAAAAGAAAATTACAGGCCAGTATCACTGATGAACATATATTTAAAAATTCTCAACACAATACTAGCAAATGAACTAAAAATTCATTGAAAGGATTGTAGAACAGGATCAAGTAGAAGCTATCACAGGGATGCAAGAATGTTTCAGTATCTGCAAATCAATCAAAATGATACATTACATTAACAAGATGAAATATAAAAATCATATGGTCATCTCAACAGATGCATGAGAAGTTTTTGATGAAATCCAAAACCAATTTATGATAAAAACTTTCCAATAAGTGAGTACAGAGGAATATATTTCAAAAGAACAAAGGCCATATGTAAAAAATATACAATTAATATCATATTCAACTGAGAAAAGTTGAAAGGTTTCCCTCTAAGATCAGGAGATCAGGAACAAAACAAGGATGCCCACTCTTGCCACTTCTTTCAGCATACTATGGAACATCCTAGCCATAACAATCAGGCAAGAAAAGAGAAATAAAGGCATGTAAATTGGAAAAGAAGTAGTACAACTGTAACTGTTTGTAGGTGGCATTATATTATATATAGAAAACCCCAAAGACTCTACTGAAAAGCTATTAAAATTAATACATGAATCCAGTAAAGTTGCAGGATGTAAAACTAATATACAGAAATCTGTTTCATTTCTAAACACTAATAATAAACTATCAAAAGAAAAATTAAGGAAACAACCCCACATACAATTGCATCAGAAAGAATAAAAATAGCTAGGGTTAAACCTACCTAAGGAGATGAAAGTTCTGTACTCTGAAAACTTTAAGACAATGATGAAAGAAATTGAAGACACAAACAGAAAATTGTACTCTGCTTATGGATTGGAACAATTAATATTAAAATGTCCATGCTACCCAAAGTAACCTAGAGATGCAATATAATCCCTATCAAAATATCAATGGTATTTTTCACAGGTTTAGAAAAAAGTCCTAAAATTTGTATGGAGTCACAAAAGACCTTGAATAGCCAAAACAGTCTTGAAAAAGAAGAACAAATATGGAGGCATCATGTTCAATGATTTCAAACTATGCTGCTGCTGCTGCTAAGTTGCTTCAGTCGTGTCCGACTCTGTGCAACCCCATAGACGGCAGCCCACCAGGCTCCCCCGTCCCTGGGATTCTCAAGGCAATCACACTGGAGTGGGTTGCCATTTCCTTCTCCACAAAACTGTATTAAACAAGACAGTATGGTTCCAGCAGAAAAACAGACACATAGATCAATTGAACAGAATAATGAGCCCAGAAATAAGTCTACACTTACATGATCAATAAATCTATGACAGAGAGGCTAGAGTATACAGTAGACGTTTGAACAGTGGGGCGTTAGGGTCACTAGCTTTCTGTGCAGTCAAATATCTGAGTATAACTTTATGGTTGACCCTCTGTGTCTGTGGTTCTGCACCTACAGATTCAACCATTTATAGTGCACTACTGTAGTATGTAGTTAATGAAAAAATCCATATTTAAACAGAACTACACCATTCAATCCTGTATGGTTCAAAGTTATGGTTCAAAGGTCACCTGTATAATAGGGAAAAAACAGTTTCTTCAACATGTCCTGTTGGGACAACTTGTTAGATATGCACAAATGAATAAACCTGTATCACTTTTTCATAACATATACAAAAATAAACTGAGAATGGATTAAAGGCTTCAGTATAAGACCTGAAAACATAAAGCTCCTAGAAGAAAACATAGGCAGTAAACTCTTGACATTGGTGTTAGCAATGTCTTTTTGCATCTTTCTCCTCAAGCAAAGGCAACAAAAGTAAAATTAAGCAAATAGGACTATAGCAAATAAAAGCTTTTACACAGTAAAGGCAGCCTTTAACAAAACAAAAAGGCAACCTACCAATTGGGAAGAGGTATTTACAAATGATATGTCTGATATCTGATACAAGATACCCAGTGGTATATTTTAATATCCAAAATATAGAAAAAAATCTCAAAGTGCTCAGTATCAGAAAAACAAAAAAACAACCACCAAATTAAAAAAAAAAAAAGCAGAGGACCTGAATACATATTTTTTTTCTGAAGAAGACATACAGAGACCCAACACACCCGTGAAAAGATCCTCAATATCATTAATCATCAGGGAAATACAAATCAATACCACAATGAGATATCACTTCATACCTGTCAGAATGGCTTTCATCAAAAAGAAGGACAACAAACAAGTCTTTGGGAAGTTGGGGAGAAAAATGAACTCCAGTATACTATGTTGGGAATGTAAATTGTGCTAGCCAGTGTGAAAAATGGTGGTTCCTCAAAAAATTAAAAATAGAACCACAATATGATCCAGCAAATTCATTTCAGGGTATCTAGCTAGAAAAAAAAAAAACACTAATTGAAAGAGACATATGTACCCCTATGTTCATTGGAATATTATTTACAATAGCAACATAGATATCCATTGATAGGTGAATAAATAGAGAAGATGTGTGTGTGTGTGTATGTATAGTACATTCATATATTTATCATGAAGAATATAAATATTCCTCAGCCATTAAAAAGTAAATCTTGCCATTTGCAACAACATGGATGGATATAGAGGGAATTTATGCTAAGTGAACTAAGTCAGACGTAGAAAAATACTGTATCATCTCTCACATATATGTGGAATCTAAAAACAAAACAAATGAAGCAAAATATGAATAAACTCAAAGATTCAGAGAACAAAATTGTGATTGCCAGAGGGAAAGGGAAATAGATGAAATAGGTGAAGTGGATCAAGAGATACAAAGTTCCACTCATAAGTAAGCCATGGAATGTCATGTATAACATATGTAACATAGTCAACAGTATCATAACAATTCTATATAACAGATGGTTACTAGACTTATCAAGGTGATCATTTCTTAAGTTATATAAAAGGAGAAGCACTATATTGTACACCCAAAAGTAGTATAATTACTGTTGTTGTTGTTCAGTCACTCAGTCGTGTCTGACTCTGTGATCTCATGGACTGTATGCCAGCTATACCTCAATTGAATGAAGGAAAATAAGTAGCTTCTTTTCTTTAAAATATTCTATAAGGTATTTCATTCATTTAGTCTGACAATCCCCTATACTTCAATTATTCTGTCAGTTGAGTAGTTTTTGTAAAACAGAATCGTGATCAAATTATTCCTTTGTTAAAAGCCCTTAATGATTCCCTATGATTTTAAGATAGAACTTGATGTTCTTAGAGGAAGGAGAGAATGAGATTATGAGGCTTAGTTATATATCAGACACCATCCTAAGTGCTCTGAATCCTTTAAGAAAGAGCTTCCCTGGTGGCTCAGATGGTAAAGTGTCTGCCTACAATACGGGAGACCCGGGTTCAATCCCTGGGTTGGGAAGATCTCCTGGAGAAGGAAATGGCAACCCACTCCAATACTCTTGCCTGGAAAGTCTCATAGACAGAGGAGCCTGGTAGGCTACAGTCCATGGGGTCACAAAGAGTCGGACATGACTGTGCAAATTCACTTTCACTTGTCACTTTTCATCCTAAGTGCTTTCCATATAATGTAACATATAGGTATATAATTAATTATAATTATTTAAAATAATTCTTACAACTTTCTTATGTGGTAGATACCATTATTAATCCTATATGTGTGGAGGAAAGGTCAGGTTAGATAGATAAGCCAATTGATCATAGGGGTAAAATGTGGTAAGGCTGGTATCCCAAGTCCAGATAGTGAAACTCCAAAGACCAAGGTCTAAGCCACTACATTATACTGACTCCTGAGAGGAGATAGATGTCTAATGGCATCAGGTTAAAATACCTTGATACATCCGTCATATTACATGAAGACTGTCTAATTAAAGTGAAAGTTGGTGGCTGCCAGTGTTTACTTCTGTGATTCCTTTTTTTTTTTTTTTAATGTTTCTTTAGCTAACAACTTTCATTCTGTTATTTTTAAGAAGTAATTTATGGTCAAGTGCCATGCTCTAGAAATCATTTCTTTCCTCATTCCCTTGTTCTTTCTTTTCTCTCCTTTTTTCCTTTCTTCTTTTCAAGTACTTTTTCATATCTCTTTATGATCCACTGATCTCCATTTCAGGGTTTAATCCTCAGAGACTGATCCTTTTTCTCTATTTATTTTCTTGGAGGTAACCTTTGTTATAGTAGCTAAGAACATAGATAGAATTTTGAGCCAGACTGCTTGGTTTGAATCCTGAAATTCCGATTTGCTAGCTTTGCAACCATGGGTCTTTCTGTGTCTTATTATCTTCATCTGTAAATTGGAGGTGGTGGGGGTAATAGTATTTACTTCCCAGGTTTGTTGGGAGGATCAAATATAATAGTCATTAAAACAGTGCCTGGTATGTGGTAAAGACTACATATACAGTTGTTGTATATTCTGTGAATCCTACAAGAAAGAGCTTTTACCTGAATTATGAATTATCCATTATTGACATGTAAGAGTGTCAGGGAAAGAGGAAGCCAGTAAACTAGATCAAAAGAGTTATAGTCATAAGAGAGAAATAAAACCAATTTCAGTAGTGCTGCCTCCAGCTAATAGAGAGGGGAGATGAAAGGAGTCTAAAAACGTTGCTCTCAAACCTCACCCTTTTGGGGCTGTACATAGGGAGAGGGAAACAGGCTGCTCTGTAACTTGCCTTCCCACCTACCCATTTAAAAAAATCATCAAATAGTAATACTAATAGTTGCAATTTATTGAGTGCCTATTTGGTGCCATTTTTCACAGGAAGATGAGGCCTAATTAAGTTCTGTAAATTGCCAAATATTACACATTGGAATCTGAAGCATAACTTAGAGACTGACTTCTGAACCCACAAAATTTCCAGCTGAAGGCCTCGTTTCCTGTCTTTTAACCACATTCTGGAAACACACTATCCAGGAATGGGGAGGAGTGATTGAAATAAAGTTTACTGGACAAGGTGAAAATAATAATTATATATGTTATATATAAAATCTATAATTCTCTTTTGGTTTCAGAAATATTTCAAGTGCCTCAATGAATGAGTATATAGGATTGGTCAAAAAGTTCATTTGGGTTTTTCTGTAACATCATATGAGCTTTCTGGCCAACCCAATGCATTTAATAAATTTTAATTTAGGGGCTACCATGTACTAGGTGCTGCTCTAGATACAGGGCATACCATAGTAAACAAATAGGCATGATTCCTGTTCTCCTGGAGCTCTTAGGTACAAAGAAAAGAATGCTGTCTCTTTTGTAGATACAAAGAAAATGTGAGAGTATCAATCTCTAGTACATGCTCAAGGAATAAATTGTTCCCATAGAACAGAAACTCGCACCATTCTTTGTCATGAATAAACAATTTGTGATTCTCTTATTTTGAATGACTCACTAGCATAGATCTACTTCAGACTTGCAAAAATGGACCTCTATGTCATAATAATTCCATAAATATTTTTTTTTTTGTTCTCTGGGAACTTAAATTTTCTACTTGGATTCTTATCTGTCAGTATCAAATATAATTCCCTTTCTTCCTCATTATGCTTAAAAAAGGATGAATTCTGTTATTCCTCAGTTTGAAGCAATTCAGACTACACAGTATCACACTGTGTTAATGGTAAAAATGCTTCTGAACAGGAGAAATTATTCAGCAAGGGCTTTATATAAACAAGAGCAAGAAATGCTGTAGAATTGTGATGAGCTACAGCAGATGAAGATAAAGAGGATTCTGTGTATTTATACCATAGTTTCTCAGAAAAAGGCACCAAATGTGGAGTTTGTGGCTCTCCTGCCTCTTTTCCTTGTAACTTGTTGTCTGAAATATGAAATTGGCTTTGATATGACTAAATGGATAGCCAAGTGGTTTGTAATGAGATTCAGATTCTTTCATCTCTAAGCTTCTGGTTCTAAAGAGACAAAGCTATTACTCTCTGATGGGTGTTTGGTGATCTGTGCAAGATGGGTCACGGCCCAGCTTCTCAAAGGCAGATAGATAGATCACTGGGAAACTGATAAATGGTGGGAAAGGACAATCTCATTAGCTAGCTCATTAACAATTTTGTTTTTAGAGAAACCCAAGGGTGACTAAACATGGAGATTAAATTCTCAGCTTTGGATAGTAAACAGGGCCACATTAGCAAGGCATTGTGAAAATTTCTTATCCTTAGCTTAGCTGAGCTGAGGTGTGGGATGGATTGATACTGTACTATCTAGAAAATTTCATAAACATTTCTTTAAAAATAAAAAATACAATTTTTTGTCTTTAAAGTTCATGCTTCTAATAGAAGTACAGCTTTTCCTTTATAGTTACGCACATAAATCTCACCACCATGTCCCAGGAGAAAATCTATTTTTACTGTATCAGCAACTAAGCTGTTCTGAGAAACCTATTTCTTTCAAAAATAGCAAGTAACAAATAAAATTTTAGGAAGAGTTTTGTTAAGTATTCTTTAATATGTTAAGTTCTCAAGGGTTATGTTTGACCATTATTTTTCAAGTTAGGTATTTTGGGAAAAAAAGCAAAATAGTAAAGAAAAATAAAAGATTACTCAAAATAATCCCCACCCCATTTCAGAATGTTTTAAAATAATTGAATGATCATCCACCATGTATTAGATTTTAATTTCATTAATACATTAGTCAAATCTTTAATGCCTAGAAAAATACTTTGCATGTAGTTGAAACTCAGTATATATTCAACCTTTCATTCAGTCAGTATTTATTGAGTATCTCCTGTGTGCTGGTTACTAAAGTTTTGGAGTATAATGTATTCAATAAAAGCCTCCTTATTCAATGGTGAGTATAAAACATATTCTCAAAATACCTTTTGCAAAAAACAAGATAGGTAGCATGATATAGAGTACTAGGCTGAAAATTCAAAGTCCTGGGTTATAATTTTTGAGCAGGACATGTTCTTTCTGTTTTGTTTTTCTCATTTGTTAAAGGAAGAGATGAGTAAATTGTTTCTCGGTTTTGTAGTGGTCTTTGTTCTAAGACATGTGTGAAATATGGAAGAGACTACCCCAAAATATTTGAGGAGTGAATATTCATTAATGTGTGTGTTGGGTGGGGGAGAAGATGAAGAAGAAGCAACAGAAGGGGAAAAAGTGGGGGAAAGTAGGGAGAAGAGAGGAGAGGAGTAAAGGGGAGGTGAGAGGAAAACGTGAAAACAGTGACCAGTCAATGCGGCATCTCCTGGGAATGATTTAACAGTTACTCAACACAATGCCAGCATGCCAAGAATTAAGCCAAAGACCAAAAATTATATTCAGCCCTTGGGGAAATCAGAACCAATTCAGATAATGAATATGACACATAACTGTCATAAAAGCTAAATGTATTGGTGCCTTCATGAGATGAAGCCCACAAATTATAAAAGTTGGAGGCATGGAATGCCTCTGGAAAGAAGGGGAAAGAAGTAATGTCTTTATGAGAAGGTGCAGCTGTGGACATTTGTTGACTTCCTTTTTGTTCTCTTCAGGTGGAAGAGTGGCCTTCATATATCTGGGTTTGCAGCAATTATATATATAATAAAAATAAATATCATGCTTAATGTGGTTGGCATATAGGAATTAATAAACACAAGTCATTTTGTCAAGTTAGTTGTAATTTATATCATATTTTTACTTTATGTCTTGGAATAATTATCTCAAGACAAGAGGTTGGTTGCTTTGGCCTTAAAATTTTGTGCTACCTAAGGATTAAAAGTTGAAAATAACTTTTACACTTCATGGATCACAGCCATGTTTGGCGAAGAGGCTTGCATAACTAAATAAAGCTATGAACCATGCTGTGAAGGGCCACCCAGGATGGATGGGTCATAGTGGAGAGTTCTGACAAAATAGGATCCACTGGAGGAGGGAATGGCAAACCACTCCAATATCCTTGCTGCAAGAACCCCATGAACAGTATGAAAATGCAAAAAGATATGACACCGAAAGATGAACTCCCCAGGTGAGAAGGTGTCCAATATGCTACTGGGGAGGAGTGGAGGGCAGTCACTAATAGCTCCAGAAAAAATGAAGAGGCTGGGCCAAAGGAGAAATGATGCTTAGCTTTGGATGTGTCTGATGATGAAAGTAAAGTCTGACATTGTAAAGAACAATATTGTGTAGGAACCTGGAATGTTAGGTCCATGAATCAAGCAAGGTAAATTGAATGTGGTCAAACAGGAGAAGGCAAGAATGAACATTGACATCTTAGAAATCAGTAAACTAAAATGGACAGGTATGGACAAATTTAATTCAGATGACCATTATATCTACTAATGTGGGCTAGAGTCCCTTAGAAGACATGGAATAGCCCACATAGTCAACAAAACAGCCTGAAATGTGGTACTTGGGTGCAATCTCAAAAACAGCAGAATGATCTCAGTTTGTTTCCAAGGCAAACCATTCAACATCACAGTAATCCAAGTCTATGCCCCAACCACTGATGCTGGAGAAGCTGAAGTTGACCAGTTCTATGAAGATCTATAAGACTTCTAGAACTAACACCTACCCACCCCCACCCGCCCCCCCCCAAAAAATGTTCTTTTCATCATAGGAGACTGGAATGCAGAAGTAGGAAGTCAAGAGATACCTGGAGTAACAGGCAAGTTTAGTCTTATAGTACAAAATGAAGCAGGTAAAAGGCTAACAGAGTTTTGTCAAGAGGACACACTGGTCACAGCAAACACCCTCTTCCAATAACACGAGAGATAACTCTATGCATGGACATCACTGGATAAATTAGTTTGATTATATTCTTTGCAGCCAAAGATGGAGAAACTGTATAGAGTCAGCAAAAACAAGACCTATAACTGACTGTGGCTCAGATCATAGCTCCTTATTGCAAAATTCAGATTTAAATTGAAGAAACTAGGGAAAACCTCTAGGCCATTCAGGTATGATCTAAATCAAATCCCTATGGTAATGCAGTAGATGTGATGAATAGATTCAAGGGATTAGATCTGGTAGACAGAGTGCTTTAAGAACTATAGAGAAGAGTTCATAGCATTGTACAGGTGGCGGTGACCCAAACCATCCCAAAGAAAAAGAAAAATGCAAAAAGGCAAAGTGATTGTCTGAGGAGACATTGCAAATACCTGAGGAAAGAATAGAAGTGAAAAACAAGGGAGAAAGGAAGAGATACACCCAACTGAATGCCGAGTTCCAGAGAATGGCAAGGAGAGATAAGAAAGTCTTCTTAAATGAACAATGCAAAGTAGAGGAAAACAATAGAATGGGAAAGGCTAGAGATCTCTTCAAGACATTTCATGCAAGGATGGGCATAATAAAGGACAGAAATGGTTAAGAACCTAAGAGAGGCAGAAGAGATAAAGAAAAGGTGGCAAGAATACACAGAAAAGCTATACAAAAAAAGATGTTAATGACTGGGATAACCATGATGGTGTGATCACTCATCTAGAGCCAGACATCCTTGAGTGTGAAATCAAGCTGGTCTTTAGGAAGCATCACTATGAACAAAGCTAGTGGAAATGATGCAATTTCAGATGAGCTATTTCAAATCTTAAAAGATGATGCTGTTAAAGTGCTACACTTAATATACCAGCAAGTTTGGGAAACTCAACAGAGACCACAGGACTGGAAAAGGTCAGCTTTCATTCCAATCCCAAAGAAGGGCAGTGCCAAAGAATGTTCAACCTACTGCACAATTGTGCTCATTTCACATGCTAGCAAGGTAACGCTCAAAATCTTTCAAACTAGGTTTCAACAGTACATGAACCAAGAAATTCCAGATATACAAGCTGGATTTAGAAAAGGAAGAGGAACCATAGATCAAACCAGAGTGAAAGGCTGGCTTAAAACTCAGCATTCAAAAACTAAGTTCATAGCATCTAGTCCCATTACTTCATGGCAAGTAGAACAGGAAAAAGTGGAAGCAGTGACAAATTTTATTTTCTTGGGCTCCAAAATCACTGTGGATAATGACTGCAGCCACGAAAGTAAAATGACTACTTCTTGGGAAGAAAGCTATGACAAACACAGCATATTAAAAAGCAAAGACATGACTTGGATGACAGAGTTTTGTATAATCAAAGCTATGGTTTTTCCTGTAGTCATGTACAGATGTATAAGAGTTTGAACATTAAAGTCGGCTGAGTACTGAAAAATTAATGTATGAATTGTGGTGCTAGAGAAGACCCTTGAGAGTCCCTTGGATTGCAAGGAGATCAAACCAGTTAATCCTAAAGGAAATCAACCCCAAATATTCATTGGAAGGACTAATGCTGAAGCTCTAATACTTTGGCCACCTGATGTGAAGAGCTGACTCTTTGGAAAAGACCTTCCTGCTGGGTAAGACTGAAGGCAAATGAAGAAAAGGGCAACAGAAGATGAGATGGTTAGATAGCATTACCGACTCAATGGACATGAATTTGAGCAAACTCAGAATTAGTGAAGGATGGGAAAGCCTGGTGTGCTACAGTCCACAGGGTTGCAAAGAGTCACTTAGCGATTGAACAACAACAGTAACTTTTCTTTTTTCCCTTTGGTTTTTTGGATATATAGTGGTGGGAGGACAGAGGAGAGGAGGCTAGAGAAAAAATGAATAACAGGAGAGCACCTAACAGTCCTCTTACTCCTCCAAGTGAAGTAGTGACTCTGTCATGGTTTAGTTTTTACAAGTGACAGTGCACAAGCAATGTTCTGTTATCAGTTATAGATTTAGGTACATAATTGTTTCTGTCAGTCATTTTTAATTAAGTTTTTATTTTTAAAATCTGAGTTGTCTACAAGAGACCCACCTCAAAACAGGGGACACATACAGACTGAAAGTGAAGGGCTGGAAAAGATTTTCCATGCAAATAGGGGCCAAAAGAAAGCAGGAGTAGCAATACTCATATCAGATAAAATAGACTTTAAAACAAAGGTTATGAAAAGAGACAAAGAAGGTCACTACATAATGATCAAAGAATCAATCCAAGAAGAAGATATAACAATTATAAATATATATGCACCCAACATAGGAGCACCGCAATATGTAAGACAAATGCTAACAAGTATGAAAGGAGAAATTAACAATAACACAATAATAGTGGGAGACTTTAATACTCTGCTCACACCTATGGATAGATCAACTAAACAGAAAATTAACAAGGAAACACAAACTTTAAATGATACAATAGACCAGTTAGACCTAATTGATATCTATAGGACATTTCACCCCAAAACAATGAATTTCACCTTTTTCTCAAGCGTACACGGAACCTTCTCCAGGATAGATCACATCCTGGGCCATAAAGCTAGCCTTGGTAAACTCAGAAAATCGAAATCATTCCAAGCATCTTTTCTGACCACAATGCAGTAAGATTAGATCTCAATTACAGGAGAAAAACTATTAAAAATTCCAACATATGGAGGCTGAACAACACGCTGCTGAATAAACAACAAATCAGAGAAGAAATCAAAAAAGAAATCAAAATTTGCATAGAAACGAATGAAAATGAAAACACAACAACCCAAAACCTGTGGGACACTGTAAAAGCAGTCCTAAGGGGAAAGTTCATAACAATACAGGCATACCTCAAGAAACAAGAAAAAAGTCAAATGAATAATCTAACTCTACACCTAAAGCAACTAGAAAAGAAAGAAATGAAGAACTCCAGGGTGAGTAGAAGGAAAGAAATCTTAAAAATTAGGGCAGAAATAAATGCAAAAGAAACAAAAGAGACCATAGCAAAAATCAACAAAGCCAAAAGCTGGTTCTTTGAGAGGATAAATAAAATTGACAAACCATTAGCCAGACTCATCAAGAAACAACGGGAGAAAAACCAAATCAATAAAATTAGAAATGAAAATGGAGAGATCACAACAGACAACACAGAAATACAAAGGATCATAAGAGACTACTATCAACAATTATATGCCAATAAAATGGACAACGTGGAAGAAATGGACAAATTCTTAGAAAAGTACAACTTTCCAAAACTCGACCAGGAAGAAATCGAAAATCTTAACAACCCATCACAAGCACGGAAATTGAAACTGTAATCAAAAATCTTCTAGCAAACAAAAGCCCTGGTCCAGACGGCTTCACAGCTGAATTCTACCAAAAATTTAGAGAAGAGCTAACACCTATCCTGCTCAAACTCTTCCAGAAAATTGCAGAGGAAGGTAAACTTCCAAACTCATTCTATGAGGCCACCATCACCCTAATACCAAAACCTGACAAAGATCCCACAAAAAAAGAAAACTACAGGCCAATATCACTGATGAACATAGATGCAAAAATCCTCAACAAAATTCTAGCAATCAGAATCCAACAACACATTAAAAAGATCATACACCATGACCAAGTGGGCTTTATCCCAGGGATGCAAGGATTCTTCAATATCCGCAAATCAATCAATGTAATACACCACATTAACAAATTGAAAACTAAAAACCATATGATTATCTCAATAGATGCAGAGAAAGCCTTTGACAAAATTCAACATCCATTTATGATAAAAACTCTCCAGAAAGCAGGAATAGAAGGAACATACCTCAACATAATAAAAGCTATATATGACAAACCCACAGCAAACATTATCCTCAATGGTGAAAAATTGAAAGCATTTCCCCTAAAGTCAGGAACAAGACAAGGGTGCCCACTTTCACCATTACTATTCAACATAGTTTTGGAAGTTTTGGCCACAGCAATCAGAGCAGGAAAAGAAATAAAAGGAATCCAGATCAGAAAAGAAGAAGTAAAACTCTCACTGTTTGCAGATGACATGATCCTCTACATAGAAAACCCTAAAGACTCCACCAGAAAATTACTAGAACTAATCAATGACTATAGTAAAGTTGCAGGATATAAAATCAACACACAGAAATCCCTTGCATTCCTATACACTAATAATGAGAAAACTGAAAGAGAAATTAAGGAAACAATTCCATTCACCATTGCAACGGAAAGAATAAAATACTTAGGAATATATCTACCTAAAGAAACTAAAGACTTATATATAGAAAACTATAAAACACTGGTGAAAGAAATCAAAGAGGACACTAATAGATGGAGAAATATACCATGTTCATGGATTGGAAGAATCAATATAGTGAAAATGAGTATACTACCCAAAGCAATTTATAGATTCAGTGCAATCCCTATCAAGCTACCAACGGTATTCTTCACAGAGCTAGAACAAATAATTTCACAATTTGTATGGAAATACAAAAAACCTCGAATAGCCAAAGCAATCTTGAGAAAGAAGAATGGAACTGGAGGAATCAACCTGCCTGACTTCAGGCTCTACTACAAAGCCACAGTCATCAAGACAGTATGGTACTGGCACAAAGATAGAAATATAGATCAATGGAACAAAATAGAAAGCCCAGAGATAAATCCATGCACCTATGGACACCTTATCTTTGACAAAGGAGGCAAGAATATACAATGGATTAAAGACAATCTCTTTAACAAGTGGTGCTAGGAAAACTGGTCAACCATTTGTAAAAGAATGAAACTCAAACACTTTCTAACACCATACACAAAAATAAACTCAAAATGCATTAAAGATCTAAATGTAAGACCAGAAGCTATAAACTCCTAGAGGAGAACATAGGCAAAACACTCTCCGACATACATCACAGCAGGATCCTCTATGACCCACCTCCCAGAATATTGGAAATAAAAGCAAAAATAAACAAATGGGACCTAATTAAACTTAAAAGCTTCTGCACAACAAAGGAAACTATTAGCAAGGTGAAAAGACAGCCTTCAGAACAGGAGAAAATAATAGCAAATGAAGCAACTAACAAACAACTAATCTCAAAAATATACAAGCAACTCCTACAGCTCAATTCCAGAAAAATAAATGACCCAATCAGAAAATGGGCCAAAGAACTAAATAGACATTTCTCCAAAGAAGACATACAGATGGCTAACAAACACATGAAAAGATGTTCAACATCACTCATTATCAGAGAAATGCAAATCAAAACCACTATGAGGTACCATTTCATGCCAGTCAGAATGGCTGCGATCCAAAAGTCTACAAGCAATAAATGCTGGAGAGGGTGTAGAGAAAAGGGAACCCTCTTCCACTGTTGGTGGGAATGCAAACTAGTACAGCCACTATGGAGAACAGTGTGGAGATTCCTTAAAAAACTGGAAATAGAACTGCCTTATGACCCAGCAATCCCACTGCTGGGCATACACACTGAGGAAACCAGAAGGGAAAGAGACACATGTACCCCAGTGTTCATTGCAGCACTGTTATAATAGCCAGGACATGGAAGCAACCTAGATGTCCATCAGCAGATGAATGGGTAAGAAAGCAGTGGTACATATACACAAAGGAGTATTACTCAGCCATTAAAAAGAATACATTTGAATCAGTTCTAATGAGGTGGATGAAACTGGAGCCTATTATACACAATGAAGTAAGCCAGAAAGAAAACCACCAATACAGTATACTAACGCATGTATATGGAATTTAGAAAGATGGTAACAATAACCCTGTATAAGAGACAGCAAAAGAGACACTAATGTATAGAACAGTCTTTTGGACTCTCTGGGAGAGGGAGAGGGTGGGATTAAAAAAAATCTGAGTTATAATGTGCATTGTTTAATGATTCAGATCATTCTACAAGTTCATGTCTACAGTGGTCTTTTGACCCTTCTTTCTGTCATCTCTTGCTCACCAGAAGTTACCATTTTTAACTGCGATGGCTAATATTTAAAATTTTTCTTATCTATTTATCACAGAGTAACACACTTTTAGATCTACTTCATGTCTTATTTGTCTTTTTAAAAGGATTGTCTATTAATTTTCTACTCTAGAAGGTGGAGATATTACCCTCCTTCATAGAAATTTCTTCCCCAAATACACTTGTACTCATTTTTTGTTTCTATCCACTTCTTCTCAACAAGGATTCAGAAGAAGAATAAGGATTCAGAGGGGCCTCCCTGGTGGCTCAATGGAAAAGAATCTGCCTGCCAGTTGCAAGAGATACAGGAGACTTGGGTTCAATAAGTGGGTGGGAAAGATCCCCTGCAGAAGGAAATGGTAACCCAATCCACTATTCATGCCTGGGAAATCCCATGGACAGAGCAGACTGGTGGCCTACAGTCCATGGGGTGGCAAAAGAGATGGACATGACATAGTGGCTAAACAGTAGGAACTTTTCTTCTGAATAAGGGTACATTATAAGTTAGGTCAAATCAATATTTGTGTGTGTGTGTGTGTGTGTGTGTGTGTGTGTATGTATGTAAGCCTCATATACAGCTAAGCTATGTAGTATAATTTAATTACTTTGAATGTTTCCATCAAATTTCCAACATCTGTTTGATCATTGAAAAAGCAAGAGAGTTCCAGAAAGACCTCTATTTCTGCTTTATTGACTACACCAAAGCCTTTGATTGTGTGGATCACAAAAAAACTGTGGAAAATTCTTAAAAGAGATGGGAATACCAGACCACCTTACCTGCCTCCTGAGAAATCTGTATGCAGGTCAAGAAGCAACAGTTAGAACTGAACATGGAACAACAGACTGGTTCCAAATCAGGAAAGGGGCATCTGTTGTCACCCAGCTTTATTTAACTTATATACAGAATACATCATGAGAAATGCTGGGCTGGATGAAGCACAAGCTGAAATCAAGATTGCCAGGAGAAATATCAATAACCTCAGATATGCAGATGACACCACCCTTATGGCAGAAAGTGAAGAACTAAAA
The DNA here is from genome assembly GCF_032452875.1 of Bos javanicus. Classification (NCBI taxonomy): domain Eukaryota; kingdom Metazoa; phylum Chordata; class Mammalia; order Artiodactyla; family Bovidae; genus Bos; species Bos javanicus. Next base: position 10,392,576 of record NC_083896.1, read on the forward strand.
AGCCTCTTGATGAAAGTGAAAGAGGAGAGTGAAAAAGTTTGCTTAAAACTCAACATTCAAAAAACAAAGATCGTGTCATCTGGTGCCATCACTTCATGGCAAATAGAAGGGGAAACAGTGGAAACAGTGACAGACTATTTTGGGGGGCTCCCAAATCACTGCAGATGGTGACTACAGCCATGAAATTAAAAGACGCTTGCTCCTTGGAAGAAAAGCTATGACCAACCTAGACAGCATATTAAAAAGCAGAGACGTTACTTTGCTGACAAAGGTCTGTCTGGTCAAAGCTTTGGTTTTTCCAGTAGTCATGTATGGATATGAGAGTTGGACCATAAAGAAAGCTGAACACTGAAGAACTGATGCTTTTGAACTGTGGTGTTAGAGAAGACTCTTGAGAGAACCAGTCAATGAATATTCATTGGAAGGACTCATGCTGAAACTGAAGCTCCAATACTTTGGCCACCTGATACAAAGAAGTGACTCATTGGAAAAGACCCTGATACTGGGAAATATTGAAGGCAGTAGAAGAAGGGGACAACAGAGGATGAGCTGGTTTGATGGTTCACCGACTCGATGGACATGAATTTGAGCAAGCTTCGGGAGTTGGTGATGGAGAAGGAATCCTGGCGTGTTGCTGTCCATGCTGTCGCGAAGATTCCGATGTGACTGAGTGACTGAACTGAACTGAATGTTCCCACTGACTTTTTTGTTTTCCTTTCAGTTAATACTTCACTTTTTTTTTTGTTTGCTGGCTATTTTATGTACCAATCACTAATTTAAATCCAAACTCTCTAACAGTATCGGTACATTCTCATCAGGTGTTCTATTGTATTTTATCTACTTTATGCCATCTCAGTAGCTTTCTGATCTGAAGGATCTTCCATTGCAGACTCATTGCTCTTTATCCCTGTTTTACAATTTTTCCTGGACTCTTTCTTTTCCATCATCCTGGGGATTCCTTTTTACCTCTCCTTTGAGTTGGAGCTTTTATTTCCTGTGTCCTATCTCTTCCCTCTTTTTGTTTTATTCTTATACTTGGAGGAACAAACTGTAACTTCTATATAAAAGATTCATATGAGGTACATTTTGTGATATTTTTCATGTCTTTAAATTACTTCATACTTATTTGTGTGGCTGGGTATAGAATTGTAAGTTTGAAATATTTTTTCTCAGAAATTTGAAGGCATTTTCTACTGTTTTCTAGCTTCAAATGTTGCTATAGAGATGTCTGTGTTCTGTGAGATGTTGTTCTGTGTTCTTATGTTAATAATTCCTGATCTTTTGTATGTAATCTATCCCTCTCCAAGCCCTTCGTTCTTCCTCTGGGAAGCTTGTAAGATATTTTCTTGTCACTACTACTTTAGAATTTTATAATTTTTTTTTGTGTGTGTATTTATGCATTGGCTGGATACTTGAGCAAGCTCTTTAAGTTTGGAAACACATGCCCTTCAAGTTTATAAAGGTGCCTTAAATTATTTTATTAATGATCTTCTTTCCTCTATCTTTTCTGATCTTTCCAGAGATTCTGTTTTTCAGATATTGGACCTGCAGGATGGGTCATTTGATTTTCTTAGGTTTTCTTTCTGGATTCCATCTCTTTTTGTTCTACTGTATGAGTGGTTTTCTCACTTAATCTTACAGTCTTTCTACTCAGCCTTTGATTTATGTCATCATGTTATAGATAATTTTTGTTCTTTGAACCAAATTTATAAAATCTTCTTGTTTTATTAATGCAATATGTTCTCATCTTGCAGAGGCTCCCAATGATTATTTTTTGAAGTTTCCTTTTTCCTATTTGATCTCTGCTACATCCACGTTTTTTGCTCGTGTTTTTATGGTCTGTCTTACAGACACAGTCATCAGATGTTTGGTGATCTTTGATTGTCTGCTTGTATTTAAACCAGGGCATTAAAACCTGGAGAGAACCCTTGAATATAACTTGCTAATCATGGGCTTCACAGTAGGTGTTGTGGTGGAGTTGTTTAATTGGGGAAACTCCAGTGTCAGCGTCTTCTGATCTTTTTTGGGGGCGCTGATCACATTCTGCAGAGAAGGACTTTCCAGTACTTTTCCTGAAAGGTACAAGCCTTTCTGGTGTTCTGGTAGTTGGGCCTGAGGTGTGCAAATGTTCATTTATTTTCTATGTTTTACTTTATGGTATCTCACTCTCACCTTTATCTATGTCTTCTCATCCCCAAAACCTGTTTTTCCATGCAGAGAATAAATTCTGATTTTCTGCTAGTAGGGAGGGACAGCTGTCTGGTACATAGCATTGGGGAAGGGATCTAAGGTTCTAAATGCTTCTCAGATAGGTTTTCAGAAAGATTCTTCTGTTTTAGCCCTTTACTTTAAGAAGTACTCAATGCTGGTAATTCCTGATACTTCTGAAGATTCTGCAAGATGAATTTGGTTGTTTGCTTTTTTCCCATTCCTTCATTAAGTGTTCTAGATCAGTTACTGTTTATCCTATTGCTTTCTGGCATCTGCAATTTCGTGTCTGTTGTCTCATTTCCTATTCTCTTTATCTCTGTAAATTTATGCATTTTGAAAAGCTCATTGCCAACTTCTTATTTCAGAAGAAAGTGAAAATAAATGCAAATCTTATTTTCTCACAGAAATGCAATTGATTCTTTAAACTGGAGTTCAGTTCACAAGTGGTACAGTTCCTTTGACCACAGTCCAGTGGTCTGTAATGGGGAAGGGAGTCTTTTCTTGTAAGCTTTTAAAATTCAACTGCATCAGCCTCCTCTCTCATCCTTTGGTGTCTTTTTTCTCTGGAGTTTCCACAGTGCACTGCTACCCTCTTATTTTTCTCTCCCTTCATCTTTCTATACTCTTGGTTCAGAATGCCCAAATAGTCTAAACTTCTGAGTCTGAAATTCAGAACTTTCCATAATACATGCCCCTGTTTGTTCTCCTTCTCTATTATAAATGCTTTTCTTCAGCTAGTCTCGTTTCTGTCACTCTTTCCTTTCAGTTACCTCTTTTTTTTTTTTTTTTTTTACCAGACATCTATAAGCACTTGTATAAGTAACACTTGTATAAACACTTATATATGCCCTTGTTAAAGATTCAAAAATGAGTCCTTGTGATGCTTGTGATCTAATGAGAGATACAGATCTAAACAGTTTAATGTTCTGACATAGTATAGGTGCTATAATAGGATAATGACAGATACTAAGGGGCCACATGGGGACAGGGTCAAATCTCCTATGGGAAGGTAAGCAAAGGTCTCACTAATGAGGCATATTTGGCTTGATTCTTGCAATGTAGTCTCTAGGTGGTCTTAGTGCTAAGACTTGATCAGAGAACAGACTCTCCAGATGGCATGTACTGCTTGAGGAAAGTCAAGGGTTCAAGTGCAAATGATCTTGGTGCATTAGGGCAAATATAGGAGTCCTGAGGATGGAAAATGATAGGGGAGTCCAAAAGGGTGGATATTTGTACTTTAGAAACATCACTCTTGTAGCAGTGAGGAGGGTAGATCGCATGGATACTCTTCCCAGTTGGTATGTTATAATCAAGCATTTCCATGGAATTCTCAAATCATCCCTCTTTCTCATTCCAAATCTGGTTCACCCTTCACGTTCCTTTCTTTTTCTTTTTTCTTTTAAAAAAATATTTATTTTTAATTGTAGGATAATTGATTTACAATATTGTATTGGTTTCTGCCATATATCAACATGAATGAGACATAGGACATTCATATGTCTCCTCCCTCTCAACCCCACCTCTGGGGCTTGATTCCATGGGGTAGCAAAGACTTGGACACAACTGAGTGACTAACACACATACACATACACACCCCCGCACACAACATACACACAGCACACACACACACACACCTCCCACCCCATCTCACCCCTTGAGGTTGTCATATAGCACCAGGTTTGAGCTCCCCGCATCATACTGCAAATTCCCTCTGGCTATCTATTTTACATATGGTCATATATATGTTTCAGGTGGCTCAGGCGGTAAAGCGTCTGCCCGCAATATGGGAGACCCGGGTCGATCCCTCGGTCGGGAAGATCCCCTGGAGGAGGAAATGGCAACCCCCTCCAGTACTCTTGCCTAGAAAATTCCATGGATGAAGGAGCCTGGTGGGCTACAGTCCATGGGGTCGCAGAGTCGGACACGACTGCGCGACTTGACTTTACTCCCTGTGGCTGCTCTATCGATTCATCCCACCGTCTCCTTCCCCTACAAGTCTTCAAGTCCCTTTCTATAAAGCCTTTCTGAACAGTTCTAGCATGTATACTATTCCGTTTTTCCTTAGACTTATTTTGATTGCACTAACTCTTCATTGCAGTGTGTGGACTTTCTCTAGTCGCGAGGTGTTGGCTTCTGTTATGGCATAGCGGCTGCTCAGCAGTGTACAGGCTTTGCTAGTCGTGGTGTGTGGGCTTCTCTTGTGTGGAACTTAGACTTGGTTGCCTCCTGGCATGTGGGATCTTAGTTCCTAAACCAGGACTGAACCCATGTCCCCTGCATTGACAGATAGATTCTTAACCACCGGACCTCCAGGGAGGTCCCTTCTTAGACTTTTAAGATATGAATTATACTACATAGCACTTGAGTATATATACTTGTAAGCTTGATACTGTTTCCTTTGTGTGTGTACTGTACCTCTTGTCTCTTTAATAAATGTGCAGTCTTCTATATTAGAAGACTAATATAGTCCTGTGTATAATGTAACTCAGCAGATATTTGATTTTTATAGCATTGATTAAAGAACTATGCAGTGAGATGCCACTACGTGCCAGGTCTGTGACAAGCCCTGGAAATCAACAGTGCATGGGGAAGGGTACCATCCCTGTCCATAAAAGGGGGTAGAGTTCAATTTTTAAATATATCTAAAATTTAATTTACTGCTTATAGCCTTAATAACCTGGAGAAGGCAATGGCACCCCACTCCAGTACTCTTGCCTGGAAAATCCCATGGACGGAGGAGCCTGGTAGGCTGTAGTCCATGGGGTCACTAAGAGTTGGACACGACTGAGCGACTTCCCTTTCACTTTTCACTTTCATGCATTGGAGGAGAAAATGACAACCCACTCCAGTGTTCTTGCCTGGAGAATCCCAGGGACGGGGGAGCCTGGTGGGCTGCCATCTGTGGGGTTGCACAGAGTTGGACACGACTGAAGCAACTTAGCAGCAGCAGCATGAGAGCAGAGTTTTTTTTTTTTTTTTTTTTTTTTTAGCTTTTACTTACACATCAGTAGAGTTCTGGTGAATGGCTTGATACTGCCTTTCCTTGGGGTGTCATTTTAATTAATAGTCCCTTTAATTTGAATTTTTGGGCATACAGGTTGCAAATGAATGCAAGAATTTTAAAACTAAGTTTATTTATGAGCTGAAAGAGTCAGCATATTTTACTGTTTTTTAATCTATTTTTTTTTCAAATTTGGCAATAAAGAAGATAGATCTCCAGTTTACTGTAAGTATAAGAGAACTATGAATAGAATTGAAAGTACATTCTAGAATAGAATTGTGATTATTTAAACCCTATGTGCAGTAGCCAGCTTTATCTTGATAAAGTGCAAATCATGGTTCTAACCTCACTTAAATTTCTCTTTTTTTTTTCTTTGCTTTAACCAATTTTAGAATTTGTTTTATATTTCTAAGACCAAAGCTCTCTTAGGAAGCTCATATATCATCTTAATTTATGTAGAAATAAATGAAAATATATTATGAGGCACATTTAACCTTTTAGGATTATTTAGAGGAAGACATCAGAGAAGACATTCTGTATTATGGACATTGTTGTACTCATACATATTGCAAGTGCCATTTAAATTTGAAATGCTGTCTGATTGTGTTATCTAGTTACATTTTTGGGAAGTTAAAAACTTAGTTAAGGGGTTCTATTCTTTTGTTAGTTGAGACTTGATTGATTATAGTTTGACCTTTATTGGCTAATTTTTGTTGAGTATCTACTGGATACAAGAAGATGTTGGAGGTCTAAAAGTAGATGACTTGTTGCTCCACACAGGTCATCTGGGAATTCTTCTATTATTTTGATTTTTGTGCCCATCATGCATCTGATGCAGGTTCAGTGAACTTATATCTCACACTTGCAACCTTCTCAGAACCATTACCCTTGGGCCATCTGAACAGCTCACCTTGAAGCCCTCCTCTCATCCCTTGTTTTTCTGGTAGGGGATAATCCAACATGTTCTTTCACACTGCCTGTCCATCCCTGATCTTTTTTCTCTGATCTGCTACTGGTTATTCCTCAAAGAACTTAATAAATTGCATGACACTAATCTTCCTCTTGGTCTTCCCAGGTGGCTCTGTGGTAAAGAGTCTGACTGCAATGCAGAAGACACAGGTTTGATCCCTCAGTCGGGAAGATCCCCTGGAGAAGGAAATGGCAACCCACTCCAGTATTCTTACCTGGGAAATTCCGTGGTCAAAAGAGCCTGGTGGACTGTAGTCCACAGGGTCTCAAAAGAGTTGGAGATGACTTAGCTACTGAACAACAATAATAGTCCTCCCCTAAGGTTTTTCTTCTAGATAACTCAATGTATGGCAGTTGATATTTGAGAAAAGAAGGAATGATGGTTGTAATAAACTTTTAAGAAAGCAGGTCTTATACTGGGGAGAATGATCCAAGATATCAGAGAGAGGCTTGAGCAGAATCAAAACTAGACTTTTTCACAAAAATGCATCATCAGAGCAGCCATCAGGGCTATGTTTCCTAACATTCCTCAATTAACGAAGTTTTCTTGTTATAGAAGGGCCTGATTGCCTTTCCAGAGGAAAAAAAATTAGCACACTGTATTGAAGAGAGTTATAGCGAGTTTATTTACATTGTTATTTGAAGATGGTTGCAATTGCTGTCTAGAATTTCTTCCCATATTCAGGTTGTATAGAAATTGGTAACAATCTTGAGGCAGTTGCAATCAGTATGAATGAAAAGAAATACACATAATGACAGAGTTGAACTGGCTGAAGTGGGGACTGAGTATTGGTTAAAAGGACTCTCAAGGAATTGTTTCCAAGGATTTCTGAAAGCAGTCACCCAGGGAAGTAGTCTTGTCTCATGGAGTGTTTCACTGAGTCACAAATGCATGCAGTGATTTTTGCCCTGGGATGTAACTTCTGCAATTATTTCCAACTGAGAAAATGTAGACTCTGCTAGGTTAAGAAAGAAAGAAAGTGAAGTCTCTCAGTCATGTCTGACTCTTTGCGACCCCATGGACTCCTGTAGCCCACCAGGCTCCTCCATCCATGGAATTTTCTAGGCAAGAGTACTGGAGTGGGTTGCCATTTCCTTCTCTGGGGGATCTTCCTGACCAAGGGATCGAATCCAGGTCTCCTGCATTGCGGGCAGATGCTTTACCGTCTGAGCCACCAGGGAGTGAGCTGGGATTAGTAAGTGACAGAATCAGGACCTCACTTTAGATTTTTTTCAGTCACTCTTTTATTCACAAATACATATTGAATTAGTTATAATTTGATGAGATTAGATGCAGCTAAGCACAGGTATTAAGGTGGATCTTAAAGGAGAAGCAGAAAGGGTGGTTGAAGTTAGCATGACTTTTAAAGTAAAGGGACATGGATAAAGGACAATCTGCTGTGTCCATTGAAGTGTGAACAGTTTTGTATAGCTCCTTTGGAGTATGTGTCTTTGTGGTCACAGATGAGGCTGAATTGCCAAGTAGAAACTGGACAATGAAGGACAATGTATGTCATGTTCAGAAGTTGGAATTTTATCTTGAAAGGGATGGTGACTGACTGAAGGATTTTAAACAGGGAAATAAATGGATCAGATTTGCATGTTAGAAGAACACTGTCAGCAGTGTGGAAGCATTAAAATAATTCAAAGGAAAAATAATGAGAACCTGAATTAAGATGTATTAATGGAGATAGAGATGAAGGGAGGGTTGGAGAGACGCTTAGAGATAGTTGGGTTACTCAAGAATGGAAATCATGTCTCCAAGAGAAGGGAAGTACTGAAGGAGTAGGTTGCTGCTATGGGAAAGTCTTGGAGGAGAGGAAAGAAACAATAACTTCACTTTTAGGCATGTTGAATAGTCAAATGCCTTGGTATAGGTTCCTGATTATAAGTTCAGAATGCTTCTTACTATACCATGCCACCAATGGGAAAAAACCAATAGTGGCAAAATAGATCAAGAATGAGTGAATCATGTACATGCATATTTATGTTGTTTCTTTGATTTGAAATTTTTTAAAATCTGAGATGAGCAATGGTGGTTTGACATCCCTTTTTATGTGTGATTGTATTTTATTGAAAATAATTTTCTTCCATGGCACCTCTGTGATTACTCACCTACTTCTCTGCCCTTTGATCAGAGCTTCCATATTTCCTGGGCTCTGTCCTCTTGGCTTCATTGTCTTTTCCTGTAACTTCCTGCCCCGCTGTCTGCCTTGTTCATTCACTCTCTGCCTCTAGCCTCTTAAGGAATGGATGCCTCACCCCTATTTGCTCTGTCTGTGATATAACTTACTGTTTTTGATATCTTACTGCAGCCTCATGAATTCTTATCTGTCTAATCATAAAAACCAAATCTGGTATTTTTAAAAGCAATAGTGTATCATGTGTGATCAAATAACTTTTGTTGTTGAGAAGACACCATGTAGGGAAACAGTCCTTGCTCTACAGGGTAACATATCTTTGTGGTCTTCTTTATATAGCTTTGTCTTCTAATTTTTTCATCAGGTCAGTGGAGGTAAGAATTTCAGGTAAGCAGAAAGAGCGATGGAAGAGGAGTAGTTGCTGCTTCTTAGACCAATTGAGCTATTTTATGGGAATAAGAGTTGTACACCAATGAAACATGGGCTGATGGAACGGGCATGGATTTATCACACAGACCTGGTGTGAATCTTGGTTCCATTCTTCTAGCTTTATGACCCTGGGAATCATATAGTTATGAAACTTCACTTTGAAGCTTCAGTGGAAACACTCCTAGCTTCAGTTTCTTCATAAGATTGTTGTGAAATTTAAAATAAATAATATGTGAAAAAATATGTACTACTTGACATCTAGCAGTACTTAAAAAACACGTGAACTTCCTCTTCTTCTTGAAGGCTCTCTCAAGTTACAGTGAGAGATACAATTGTTGTATCTTCCTATTCTGTTCAGTTGTAGAGTGTTCTTCTTTAGGGTGGTAAGCAACATTATGCCCCAAGTACTTTAACATGGCGGTACTTACACTTCATGGATCACAGCCCCTTCACTATGGATCACTGCCCTGTGAAAAAGACAAAATTAGATCTGTATTTCACACCATACAAAATCATTAATTTCTAATGATTTTGTATCTAAACATAAAATGTGAAGTCATATAAGTACAAAATTAAAATATACACAAATTTCTTTTTCATTTTATATTAGGAAAGTCTTTCTACTTTAACTCAAATTCTATCAACAATAAAAAGAAGGTGTATAAATTTGACTACATAAAAATAAATGATGACAACTAATAAACAAAGTTAAAAGCCATCTGACATACTGGGATAAAATATTCACAACCTGTACCATAGACAAAGGGTTATGTTTTTCATACATAAAGGACTCTCAAAAATTAAGGAACAAATGACTGTAAAACCCAGTAAAAATGGGAAAAAGACATGAACAGAAAAGTCATAAAAAAGGGATAAGAAATGGTAATTTACACCGAAATAATATTTTTTCCCCTATGACTGGAAAACATTGAAAAAAATATGACAACATGTTTTGTTAACAAAACTGTGAAGAAACGGGCACTTTCCTACATTGCTGGTGAGAATGCAAATTGATACCACCTTTCTGGAGGGAAATTTGTCAATACCCAACACAATTATATTGTATTTGTATTTCAGTTGAACTATCTGCCTTGTAGGAATCTATCTTAAAGTTATCCTCTGAAAAACCAAAATTGTTTGTGCAGAAGGTTATTCATTACAGCATAGTTTGTCACTGAAAAATACTGGAAACAACTATAATATCCATTCTAATATTCTTGCCTGGAGGATCCCATGGACAGAGGAGTCTTGTGGCCTAGTCCATAGTGTCACAGAGTTGGACATGACTGAAGCGACTTGGCACGCACACACAATATCCATACAGAAGACAGTGCTTAACAACTTAGTTATAGTACTTCCACATGAAATACTCTATCTGTTAAAACATTATTAAGATAACTATGAATTGACAAAGTATGATTTTTCAGGACACACTGTTTAGTTAAAAAACAAACAAACCAAAGGTCAAAAATGGCAACTCAGTGCAGTATTCTTGCCTGGAAAATCCAATGGACACAGGAGCCTGGTCATAGTCCTTGGGGTCACAAAGAATTGGACACAACTTAGCAACTAAATATCAACAACAATATTATATCCTTCATATAACAAAGGAGATCCAAGAAAACACACAGATATTTGCTCTATGTGCAGAATAAATATAGATAGGCTAAGTCAGAAACGAAAGAGATTGTCATTTACAGAGGGTGAATGGGAATGGGATGGAAAGAAGTGAGGAATGGTAATAGGGATATAATATGCTTCATTGAGTTCATCTTTTTGTGTAGCTTTCTTAGAACTATAGTAATATTTCATATACCCTCACTTATCCTCAAAACATTTGTGAGATAGTAAAGGACAGGGAGGCCTGGGATGCTGCAGTCCATGGGGTTGCAAAGAGTCAGACATGACTTAACAACTGAACAACAATATAGGTTTCTCCTTTCTTGGAAATAGAGCATTCCTATGAAAACTTTCATAAACCAAAATGGCAAAAAGGAAAGAGTGTCCCCCACTTTCCAAAAGTTCACACTGCTTTTATGAAAGACCTACATTATTATGGCAATTAACTTTTTCATAAAATCAAAAATCCTGTTCAGATTTCTTTTGTTGTTGTTGTAGTTGGTAAGTTGTGTCTGACTCTTTTGAGACCCCATGGACTGTAGCTCACCAGGCTCCTCTTGTCTCTGGGATTTCCCAGGAAAGAATACCAGAGTGGGTTGCCATTTGCTTCTCCAGGGGATCTTCCTGATCCAGGGATCGAACCCAGTTCTCCCACACTGCAGGCAGATTCCTTACCACTAAGCCACCTGGGAAACCCTCAGATTTCTTTCAGTTCAGTTCAGTCACTCAGTCGTGTCCAACTCTTGCAACCCCATGAATCGCAGCACGCCAGGCCGCCATGTCCATCACCAACTTGCGGAGTTTACCCAAACTTATGTCCATTGAGTCGGTGTTGCCATCCAACCATCTCATCCTCAGTTGTCCCCTTCTCCTCCTGCCTTCAATCTTTCCTAGCATCAGAAGGTCTTTTCAAATGAGTCAGCTCTTCGCATCAGGTGGCCAGAGTATTGGAGTTTCAGCTTTAGCATCAGTCCTTCCAGTGAACACCCAGGACTGATAGCCTTCATGTATACCTGTGGCGGATTCATTTTGATATTTGGCAAAACTAATACAATTATGTAAAGTTTAAAAATAAAATAAAATTAAAAACAAAACAAAACAAAACAGGTACTAATGTAAGATCTTTGGTAAAAGTAAAGTGGCCTAACTGAAACTTTTCTAAAAGTGGGGTATACCTAACAAGTTAACCTAACTTACTACAAGTGAATAACCCAACTACATTGAACTGGATAGGAAATAAAGCAACTGTGGAAACCATCTTGTTTGGATCCTCTAAGGCTGAAGAGCAAAGAATTATACATAAATGTATTCTAAGTGTCAAGATCAAATGAATTCTCTTTTATTATGAGAGATAGATTCTTTTAATCTTTTCTTTTGCTTTTCTGTTCTGGTAATACTTGGCAGTTGCTATTTCTTGTGTCTTATGTCATATTCCCTTTTGTATTCTTTTTTTTTTTTCCTCCTAGAATGAACCCTCAAGTATAATTTTCATTTCAGATGCATTTATAGGAAACGTTCTCTGCCATTACTTCTTCAAACAGTGTATCTCTTTTATTCTTGCTATCCTCTCTGGGAATTCCAATTTTTTTTTTTTTTTAGTTTCTGATCTCATTTAAAAAATTTTATTGGAGTATAGTTGATTTACAGTATTGTGTTAGTTACAGGTATACAGCAAAGCAATTCAGTTATACATATATATATATATATATATATTCATCCTGTTTTAAAGATTCTTTTCTCTCTCATATAAATTATTATAGAATATTGAATAGAGTCAGGAACTCCAATTTGATGTATTTTTCTGTCTCTTAATATCTTTTGTACATTCTAATACTTATCACTCTATGTTTCAGTCTAGTTAATTTTTTCAGTTCTATTGTCTGTTACTCATTATTTCTGCAGCTATATCCAACCTGTCATTTAGTCTTCTATTTTTAATTTTAATGATTATATTTAATAGTTGTGGGTATTCTGTTTGGTTCCCTTGAGAAATCTGTCTGGTCATATTTGATAGTGCTGTCGTTTTTCATTATGCTTTCTACCCCTCTTTTATTTTTTTAAATTATTTTATATTTTACACACAATAATCCTGATATTTGTGGAATTTGTACAGTTATTTGGAGTTTGTTGTTTTTGCTGGCTCTTGCTTATGGTAATTTGCTTTTATAGGTTTTTAGTGATTTTTAATAATTGTCAGCTCATATTCCCTGGAGAGATTATTTGAGGCCTGGTTTGTTGGTGCATTCTTGCAAAGAGGTTTTAGTGTTTGCTTCTGACAGTTCTTGTTGTTCAGTCTCTAAGTTGTGTCCAACTCTTTGCATGCCAGGCTTCCCTGTCCTTCTCTGTCTCCAGGAGTTTCCTCAAACTCATGTCCATTAAGTCGGTGTTGTTACCTAACCATCTCATCCTCTGTCACCCCCTTCTCCTCTTGCCCTTCATCTTTCCCAACATCTATGTCTTTTCCAATGAGTTGGCCCTTTGCAAGTTCCTGGGGCTTTACAATGCTGGGACCACTTTAAGCTACATTTTTAGTTTTGAGTTTATATAGGTAGCATAAATTCTGGCCCCAAACCAGTATGAGTGTAGGCTTGCATTTAGGAATTCTCCAGGAAGACATGTTTTTTTCCCCCTCATTTTTTTCCCCATCCATAAGATTTAAGACCAAAGGATACAGGTTTCTCACCATCTCCTTCCCCTTATGAGTTATTTTTAATTTTTTTCATTGCCTTTGGATGGTCATGTATTTGTTCCAGTGTCTCAATCCAATCTGTCTTGTTTTCAGGGATCAATATTTCTTTTTCACTTTGTATGTGGCCCAAGTGTGTCTTCTGTAAAAAACCTAAGCCCTAGGGCACCATGGATTGGTAGGTTTATCCCTGTGATAAATACCAGCTTCAGAGCTTGTTTACCTCTCTGGATTTTTGTTTTCTCTTCATTTCTACCCTCTGAGGTTTTTTTTTTTCACTCTTACAAACATAAGAAAATGAAAAGAATTCTATCCAGCATTTTCTTCTATTCTAAATTGAGAGATTTCTCTGGACTTCTCATCTGAATTACTGCATGGTATGAAAGTTTCCTTTTTGTTTTAGAGCAATGAAGGAAATGTAGACCCCATTTCTCATTCTTATTTTGTGTTATTGTTGTCGTTTCATTTTTTTTATCCATGTATGTATATAAAATTCTTTCTCTCCCCTCCCTGTATGTATGTATATATATAGTTTCATTCCTTATCCATTTATACATATATATATATATATGTAGTTTCATTTCTTATACACATAAATTTCCCTTTCTCCACACATACACACACACACTCTCATTTCAAGAGGTCTTTAAAGGAAGAAGAGGTCAATGCACTCATTCTGCCATATGGAACTACATGCTCAATTAGATCATTTTAAGTTTCTATTTTAAAACCTTGTGACAGTTTGTTCTAGAAAACACTCATTGCAGTGTTCAGTGTATAGATGTAAGATGCTTTTACCCTGACATTTTAACCCAGTTTGTATTTGACTTCCCCACTTTAACTCTAAAGATAATGTTGACTTTATTGTAATTTATAAGTTTTTTTTTTTGGTCAGAATTAAATCAACACTGAAAACTTTTCTTGGAAAAGGTATCTTAGTCAATCTGTCCTATATTTAAGTTAAATAACTTTTAATTTTTTTAATTCAAATTTTTATCTACTGAAACTTTCTCATCAAAATCATTCCTTTTCTACCTTATCTTTTCAAAGACACTTTGATTGCAAATTAATTATTTTTCCCCCAATGAGATTATACCTTCAGTTGTGAGCTTTCCTTTGGGGTCACTGTCTCTAACAAGCACAATTTACTGAGTTCAAATTTTGCGATCTAAAAAAAAAAATATTTTGCAGTCTAATGTTTACCTTTTGAAGTTCAGCCATTGTCAATTTTGTGCTCTTTGAATTATTCTTACCAGTAGTAGTGTGTTGTTGGATAAATTAATTAGAAAATAATTTGTACTTGTTTCTTAGTCAAATCTTGAGAGCCATTTCTCTCAGTTATTTCAGAATGATTTAGTTCATTTTGTTGCTAATACTTGTTTTTCCATATTCTGCTAATCAGTGTGTGTGGCTCAGATGGTAATCTACCTGAAATGCAGGAGACCTGAGTTGGATCCCTGGGTTGGGAAGATCCCCTGGAAAAGGGAATGGTAACCTCCTCCAGTATTCTTGCCTGGAGAATTCCATGGATAGAGGAGCCTGGCAGGCTACAGTCCATGGGGTTACAAAGACTGGACACAATTGATCAATTGTCACTTCACCTTATACTAAATGCTCACACTGGTGGGTGTATAAAAGGATAAACAGAAGGGTCAAACAGAAGAAATAAAATGTATTCAGAGTTAACATAATAGAGTTAAAATAGCAGAATGAAGCAGTGTAGTGAAATTGGAAGCGTAGAAGGTTCTGCTTGGACACATTTCATACTGTTCCAGCAGTTATTTTTGACAGAGACTAATTGGAAATTTAGTTCATAAAGGCAACCTAAACTATTAGTATCAAAGATAGAGAATGAATGGATGCTATATGGAGGGGAAATTTAATTCCTTTTGAAAGTAGAAAAATACTCTTTTCTGATGGCAAAAAAGGACCTTTAGTTTCTTGCCAATAATTTAAAAGAGAGTATCAGAGTGGTACTTTTTCTCTTTTGTTTTGGGTATATGGAGTAAGAAGCCAATATATTAGAGGAAATATTATCTTCTTAGTGTAAAACATCTGGAATGGCTAATCTAGACTTTCTCCTTTATTGAGCTTAATCAGCATAAGCAGATGGATTTAGACAATCTGGAGTTATGATAGGAGAAAACTCCTGTTATCTGAAAGCACCTGAAATAATGGTTTTGACCCAAAGAGATTAAGTTCTAGAGACAGAATTTTCTGAATCATCTAGGGTGTTTCTAGTCTTAAAAATTTGAAGTATGATTGATGTATAATATTATGTAAGTTACACATGTATGATATCTGTTCCATTCAGTTCAGTTGCTCAGTCGTGTCCGACTCTCTGCAACCCCATGAATTGCAGCACGCCAGGTCTCCCTGTCCATTACCAACTCCCAGAGTTCACTCAGACTCACGTCCATCGAATCAGTGGTGCCATCTAGCCATCTCATCCTCTGTCGTCCCATTCTCCTCCTGCCCAGCATCAGGGTCTTTTCAGTGAGTCAACTCTTTGCATGAGGTGGCCAAAGTACTGGAGTTTCAGCTTTAGCATCATTGCTTCCAAAGAAATCCCAGGGCTGATCTCCTTCAGAATGGACTGGTTGGATCTCCTTGCAGTCCAAGGGACTCTCAAGAGTCTTCTCCAACACCACAGTTCAAAAGCATCAATTCTTTGGCACTCAGCCTTCTTCGCAGTCCAACTCTCACATCCATACATGACCACTGGAAAAACCATAGCCTTGACTAGATGGACCTTAGTTGGCAAAATAATGTCTCTGCTTTTGAATATGCTATCTAGGTTGGTCATAACTTTTCTTCCAAGGCATAAGCGTCTTTTAATTTCATGGCTGCAGTCACCATCTGCAGTGATTTTGGAGCCCCCAAAAATAAAGTCTGACACTGTTTCCACTCTTTCCCCATCTATTTGCCATGAAGTGATGGGACCAGATGCCATGATCTTCGTTTTCTGAATGTTGAGCTTTAAGCCAGCCTTTTCACTCTCCTCTCTCACTTTCATCAAGAGGCTTTTGAGTTCCTCTTCACTTTGTGCCATAAGGGTGGTGTCATCTGCATATCTGAGGTTATTGATATTTCTCCCGGCAATCTTGACTCCAGCTTGTGCTTCTTCCAGCCCAGCATTTCTCATGATGTACTCTGCATATAAGTTAAATAAGCAGGGTGACAATATACAGCCTTGACTTACTCCTTTTTCTATTTGGAACCAGTCTGTTGTTCCATGTCCAGTTCTAACTGTTGCTTCCTGACCTGCATACAAATTTCTCAAGAGGCAGGTCAGGTGGTCTGGTATTCCCATCTCTTTCAGAATTTTCCACAGTTTATTGTGATCCACAATGGTATACTTCATTTGTAGTTATAAAAGATTGGCTACATTCCCTGTTTGTACAATATATTCTTATAGCTTATTTTATGTATAATAGTTGGTACTCTTAACCCCACCCCTAAATACCCCTCCCCACTTCCTTTTCTCTACTGATCATTACTAGTCTGTTCTCTATGTCTGTGAATCTGTTTCTTTTTGTAATATTCACTAATGTGTGGGTGCAGATGGCAAACTTTCATTAGTCTTCATGGGTGAGTGGTAGTTCATTATATGTATATATACTACATCTTTATCCATTCATCTGTTGGTGGACACTTAGGCTGTTTGCTAAAAATGCAAAATCTTGAATCTTACACTGATGAATTGTCATTCAGTAACTTTGGTGTGAATCGCAGGAAATTGCATTTTGAATGAGCATTCCTGGTAACTATAATGAACACTAAATTTGAAAATAATTATCCAGAAGGGTACATACCAGATCAAAGTCAGAATATCTCCAAGGGTGATATAGATGTATTTTAATTGTGCTTGGAAATAAAATTCAGGATAAATTAAACTATTAATAATAATAGTTCAGGCTAGTATGTCTTATTCACTTCAGTGTCCTAGCCTTTAGGACTTCCTCTCTTATTCAGCTCTTCAAGATTTTTTCAGTTGATTCAATGAATAGCTATATTTTTGCCTTTCATTTGTTTCTTTATTTTAATAAAGGATGGAAATAAAAGTTTGTATGTCAAACTATGCAAATCATGACTATAGTTGAAGCCAGCATTTCTTAAAGCCTATAGATGCACAGGGGTGTCATATGAGATTTTAATAGCTGATTTGTGTGAAAATGGATTCATTGTTAATTATGAACAATGAATCCATTTTCTGTGCAACAGTGGGTTCAGTACAGTTAAAAGGTTTTATTGTCTTCAAAGTCTTTAGAAGTGAATATGCATCTTTATTCTCCAAGAGAAATATATATTAAGTATTTATATGCCTTATTTATTTATTTATTGCCGTCTGTGGGGTCGCACAGAGTCGGACATGACTGAAGCGACTTAGCAGCAGCAGGCTCTTTTAATGAGAAATCTATTAGCGTATTTGGAGATATTAGTGTTGTTAGGAAAAGAGCTTATGGCTTCCTGGTAGAAACCATTGCTACCTGTCTGTAGACTGTGGCAATATACATAAAATTTAGGTTCAGATCTTCATAAAACAGAACCTACAAGCTTGGAAAAGGTAGAGTGAGTTGCCAATTTTATGGGTTTATTTTTGTGTTCATTTTAAATCTTTCAGACATACTAGCTTGTAAGCTGAATGCAGACAGGCACCATGTCTTATATAGAAAACACGTGTTTTGTCATCTTACCTGTCAGTGATTTATTTTAGGTGTAGTAATACTAGTATACATGGAAAGAGCAGTGCTTCTACATTGCTGGAAACCACCTGGTGGAAATAGGGGTTTGTGTGTAAGGATTTGAGTAGAATATGACAAATGAAAACATTTTACTTCTCTTTTTTCTTCCTTCTTCAGGTACACCATCAGTCCCTTACAAATAATTTCTCTGTGTCCTGCATTATTCAGAAATACAGCAAACTTCTAAGTTCCTTTTGTACTTTTTTCCTATAGTCAGCACTTTTAAAGTTATTAGAAATTGTTAAAACTTAAAAAAAAAATCTAGATTTTGGAGTTTTAAAAATTATAATGCATCAACAATCAGATGATTTCATTCTTTCCTTAATTTTGCATAAAAATATTGAAGATAAAGTAGGTATTAAATTCAACTCATGCATACATACTGAATGCCCACTGTGTAGTAAGAGTTAAGGGTGTAATGATGACAGGACTATAAAGCTGTCCTCATGGAGCTTACAGTCTAACAGGCAGAGAGTTAGAAGTTGGACAAATAATTATATGTGCCACAAATACTCTGAAGGGAAGCACAAGATGTTACCCTATTTTACCTAGTTAGGAAAGGGATTCTTTGGCGCTAATTTTTCAGCTGGCTGTATTTTAGGAGAGTGTTAATGATGGTTATGGTGGGAAGAGAGTCAATGCTAACATTAGATCAAAGCCCTGGAGGTGAGAGAGAGAGAAAGGGACGAGAGGAGAGAAAGAGAAAGGTTTTCTATAGCTATTGATAGAAGTCCAGTATGATACATCTGAAATTTACCATGTCCAATATTGCATCCTTCATGCTCTGGTCCAAACCCGCTTCTCCCACTGTCATCTCCATTTTAATAAATAGTGACTCAATTATTCCAGTTTTTTAGACTTAAAAACACTCTGTAGCCTCTCTGGCTTTTTTGATGACTCTTGAACATGCAATAAAACATTCTTTTCCTAACGTGTTTTCACTTTCTCATCTCTTTTCCTGAAATACTTTACCTCTGGATAATTACATGACTTGCCTCCATTTCTTTCTTCACATGTCTGCCCAGATTTCACCTCATTACTGACCACTTGATATAAAATAGTATTTTTTAAATTCCTAATCCTTTTACCCTATTTTATTTTTTCCAGAGCACTTATCACCACTGGACACATATCATATATTAATTTATTTTATATAATTCTTACATTTTTTTGCCCTCATATATGAATGTAAGCTCCATTAGAATGTAGGCACTTAGGTATCTGGTATCGCTGGTGGCTCAGATGGTAAAGAATAAACCTGCAATGTGGGAGACCTAGGTTCGATCCCTGGGTCAGGAAGCTCCCCAGGAGAAGGGAATGGCAACCCACTCCAGTATTCTTGCCTGGAGAATCCTAAGGACAGAGGAGCCTGGTGAACTACAGTCCATGTGGTCACAAAGAGTCAGACACAACTGAGTGACTGACACACTTTTCCATTAGAGTAGGGACTACATCTGTCTTTTTTGTCATTCACTCCTATAATCTCTGTGCTTCTCAACCAACTACTGTTGAATGAATAAATATATTTTTTTATTGAGAGGCTGCGTCAAATGGAAGAACAAACGCTGAATCAAGAGTAGGAAGAATCTGAAGTCTTGGCTTACCTCTGATATTTATAAATTCTTAAAATTTAGGCAAGTGTCTAATTTCTCTGAGCTTCAGATTTGTTACCTATAAATTTTGGCAGCTGGACTATAAACAATCTAAGGACTTTACTTTTCCTAAGTGGTGCTTATGATCCTATATGTCTTCATTCTTTTGATTCTTTCTCAGATGTTTTGGTCACAGTATATGATAAGGTGTCTGTGGGCCGATGTTGAGGAGTCATTCTGTAAGGTGGCCTGGGCTGGTAGTAAATGGCTTCATTGTTCAGGCAGCTGTAAAATATATGAGAAGCTCTCAGAACATTGTCTAAGAACTTCTACCTACATCAGTGCCCTGGGCTTTCCCCATGGAATGAACTATGATTGACTACCCCGAAACTATGTTTTTTACCCCCCTCCCCAACAACTAATATTGTAAAGCTGTAAATTTTGACCTAGGAATGATTTAAATCACCACTAATTATAAATGAACAAAATTAATGATTGTAGACTCTCCAGATTTCAAGCTCTAGTTGAAGTCCTCAGACACCTAGTGTTTTAAAACTGTACTACTTAAACTTAAAAGCTTCTGCACAACAAAGGAAACTATAAGCAAGTTGAAAAGACAGCCTTCAGAATGGGAGAAAATAATAGCAAATGAAGCAACTGACAAACTAATCTCAAAAATATAGAAGCAACCCCTACAGCTCAATTCCAGAAAAATAAGTGACCCAATCAAAAAATGGGCCAAAGAACTAAATAGACATTTCTCCAAAGAAGACATACAGATGGCTAACAAACACATGAAAAGATGCTCAACGTCACTCATTATCAGAGAAATGCAAATCAAAACCACTATGAGGTACCATTTCACACCAGTCAGAATGGCTGCGATCCAAAAGTCTACAAGCAATAAATGCTGGAGAGGGTGTGGAGAAAAGGGAACCCTCTTCCACTGTTGGTGGGAATGCAAACTAGTACAGTCACTATGGAGAACAGTGTGGAGATTCCTAAAAAACTGAAAATAGAACTGCCTTATGACCCAGCAATCCCACTGCTGGGCATACACACTGAGGAAACCAGAAGGGAAAGAGACACGTGTACCCCACTGTTCATCGCAGCACTGTTTATAATTGCCAGGACATGGAAGCAACCTAGATGCCCATCAGCAGATGAATGGATAAGAAAGCAGTGGTACATATACACAATGGAGTATTACTCAGCCATTAAAAAGAATACATTTGAATCAGTTCTAATGAGGTGGATGAAACTGGAGCCTATTATACAGAATGAAGTAAGCCAGAAAGAAAACCACCAATACAGTATACTAACGCATATATATGGAATTTAGAAAGATGGTAACAATAACCCTGTATGCGAGACAGCAAAAGAGACATAGATGTATAGAACTGTCTTTTGGACTCTGTGGGAGAGGGTGAGGGTGGGATGGTTTGGGAGAATGGCATTGAAACATATATAATATCATATATGAAACGAATTGCCAGTCCAGGTTTGATGCATGATACAGGCTGCTTGGGGCTGGTGCACTGGGACAACTCAGAGGGATGGTATGGGGAGGGAGGAGGGAAGGGGGTTCAGGATGGGGAACACGTGTACACCTGTGGTGGATTCATGTTGATGTGTGGCAAACCCAATACAATATTGTAAAGTAATTAACCTTCAATTAAAATAAATAAATTTATATTAAAAAAAACTGTCCTGGGTATGCTATTGGTGCTATTGAATGCAAACTAGACTTTCTCCATGAATGGTGCCTCTGTGAACTCTCTTATCAGAACTCTTTGGTTGCTTCTTCCTTAAAAATGTCTAAACTACTGTGTTCCATTTCTCTTCTCTACAGAGCTTTACAGGTGATAGCTCCTTACAACACAAACTTCATAATTCACATAAATCGCTGAAACTTCACCTTGAGAGGCTTTTCTCTAAAATACAGATGACAGTATTTAAATAGATTGTGTTATGTTGCCCTAATAAACATTGATAAAACGAGGTCCCAGAATTACAGAATCAATATTTGTACTATTTAAAGCAGAGGAGGGCATGGCAACCCACTCCAGTATTCTTACCTGGAGAATTCCTGTGGACAGAGGAGCTTGGCAGGCTGCAATCCATGGGGTTGCAAGAGTTGGACATGACTGCGTGACTAAGCACCACACATTGAAAGCAGTGAAGAAAATCACAATGAAGGAAGTACTTATTATAACATTTCATAAAGTTAATGGCCCATATGAATATGCTCCAAGTTCACTATTGGTAAACTTCAGTATTAATAGTTTCGGATGGATTTGGAAGGGACATTGCTGTTTTTCAACTTAGTTTTGGAAAAAGGAAAGATTTTAAAACATTCTTGAATTTTTTCCATTACTTTTTAAGGTTGTAAGCCTTTGTGGTTTGGGACTAAGAAATAACATATTACATGGTTTTATTTTGGGCTTAAAGGAATTGCCTAGCTGTGCATTATCCTGAAGTAGGGGTGTATAAAAAGAAACAGATCATTAAGTTAGAATCATTAGAAAAATACCATTTTTTATTTAAAAATCAAAATGTAATTAGTCATTTGAGTGTTTCTTGTTTGAAATAACTTGCTGTCATCAGCAGAATAGTGGAGATTAACTTGTGTTGCTTTTGTTAATGATGGCTTTATTTGTGGGAAAAATAAACAGTGGTAAATGATCATGTAAATCATTTGCATGATGTGATAAACTTTAGTATCTTTAATCTACAATTGACATGGAGTTTTAAAAATGTTTATTTGTATTTGTTTGGCTGCGTTGGATCTTAGTTGTGGCACGTGGGCTCTAGTTCCCTGACCAGGGATCGCACTTGGGACCCTTGCATTGGGAGCGTGGAGTACAAGCCACTGGACCACCAGAGAAGTGCCCAGCCATGGATTCTTAACCCCAACAGGGTGCCCTAGTTGGCAAAAGTGTTTAGAGGGTGGCCAGAAGGGGTGGTGCACCAGGAGTGGGGAGGGGAGGAGATAGAAGGTAAAGATGCCCCAACCACATCCAACTTTCATGTTTTCTTGTGGTCTACCTTTACTTTTGGAATCATGAAGTTATTTTTCTTAGAAAATTTTCTTCTGTTTGCTTTCTGCCAAAATTTTTCCTTCTCTATTCTTTTCTACTCCAGTTGATTTTATATTTATCTTTTCTTTCTCCTTGTATGTCAACCAAGTATAAGCTAGAGTCTTTCAGGAAATATTTTATCAGTTCAGAGATATTGAAAGATGAGAACTTTGCCAAGGTAAAGCTGCCTGATTTCTTTTCTGTGCTGCTTTCCCAGTATATTAAAAAATGGACTTCCATCCTCTTCCTACTCATTAGCATTGTGGACTATTTATATCACAAGTCTGCTGGGCTTCTGGTACTTGATTATGTTTTTTAAGCACTTGACTAATATTGAGCCAGAGCCTCCAGTTCTCAAACCATAATTTTGGGGGATTGATTTGGCTGTCCTGAAAAGCTGCATTAGCCTTTCTGTCTACCAGGATTCCATTGACCATGGGAAGAATTAGTTCTCTGATTCAGTGATCATTTAGGGATGCCAATAAGCTGGTTTATTTCATATACAGCTGACCTTAAAACTATATATTTTATAAAACTGCAGGTTATTGATAATCCACTCAAATTAAATTATGCTTCCATTGCTGTTTATTAACTTCATTCTTTATTGAGTCCCTGGAAATATTGGCAAGTGCATGAGAACTTCCTAAATGTGCAGTTCTTCTCCTTTAGGAAGGAAAAAGAGGAAGGGAAAGAGACCATATTCTCATTGCATCTAGTACCTACTTAGCAGTCACAGTGTTTTCTTCAGATAGGAACTTACATTTACCACCAAGCCATGAGATTCTTGAGAGAAGATCCTTGAATTCTCCTTTCATTTTCTTCTAGCTTAGGGTCTACTACATAATGGAGAAACAAATATTTTGCAGGCACAGAACCATATCATCAAGCTTCTTTCAGAGCTGTGATCCCTTCTACTTCCCAATTTGGGGCTCCTGTGGTTTATTTTAGAGGTTCTATGGATGTTGATTCTTTTCAGTTCTTTGTATTCACAGATGGAGAAGGTGGAGTGCTGGTTTCTCAGTCATTTTTATTTAGAGTAAAGGAGTAATACTAAACACTTGAGTGGTTTTGGATTCTTTTCCAGTAAACGTCAAGATGTGTGGCTCCTCCTACAGCTTTATCACATGCTCTCCTCTCACTCTTAGGCCACTGGCACTCATTCATATCTTCAACGGAACCGTGTTGCTTCCCTTTCCCCTGCCTGGAATATGATTCCACTGTCTTCATTCTGCCCATCTGCCATCTTTCACCTTGAAAACTGTTATTCATTCTTTAGCTCTCACCCGGGAGCAGGGAGGCCTTTCCTGATAACCCACAAATGGTCATGTCCCTCAGTGGTGCTGTATTTTACCTTTTCTACATTGCACTTACTGTAGTTTTCATTTATTTATATATTTGATTATTTTTGTTTCTCCCACAAGATTGTAAATTCCAGGAAGGTAAGGGCCATTATTTTATCATTTTATCCCCTGTGTCTTGAATAGTTCAACTCAGTTCATTAAAATGGTACTGAAGAAATGAAAACTCAGTTGTGTTTTGTCTTGTTTTTTTTTTTTTCCCCCCCTGGCAAAGCAGAGTTTCCCATAAATGTAATGGGAAGGCCTTCTGTGTAGATAGAACTGAGTTCATTCTGGCTGCCCTGCTCAAGTCCCTATCTGCATCCCCTTTAACCTTTGTACTTCTCAGGCATTGGCTGAGCAGGAAATAGGCACAGGAAAAAGAAAGGTTTTTTTGGTTCATATTCTGTTGCATCATCTGTAATACACACTCATTCCTCCTCTTTCTTGCTACCTGTACACTCCTGGCCCATTATTTTGCCACTTTGAGGTTTCAAGATAGTGTCTCAATGCCAACATTCCTCCTACCTGGTGGAAAACAGTACCAGATATTTTGAAATATAATTCTTAGAACTCTGGCCAACCAAAGGCCCAAATAACTGAACATCAGGATGCTAAAATTAATACTTAGATATCAGAACTCAATCCTTCTAGTTAATGAAGGACTATTTATAAATAGAAGTAATATTAAATGAACTAGTGAAATTGAGTATACCACTTTAGAAACAGTTATCTGTTGCATAATAATAGTTTATGTTGTAGATATATCTGACTGGATTCACAGATCAAAAAAAATGTACCCTTTTCTGTTAAACTTGTTTAAAGCTCAAGCCTAGGTAATAAGTGCTGAGCAGTAATTTGATCCTTTAAAGTTTTTCCTCATTTGAATTGGGGTCAAAATCATCTCCTGAGTGAAAAAGGACATAGCTGGGAACTGACAGAGAAGTCAGGTGGGGTGTGAGCTGAAGAGAAGCAAGAGAGCCTTCCGCAGTGTGACCGGTGAACATTTTATTAGTCCCTGTGTTTTTCTGAATGTTGTTCTACTCTTCTGATTGTGGAAGGTGGAGAGGCAGTTTCCAAATGTCTTGCATGGTCTTTTGGAGGAAATAGGAAACAAAGTGGCGTCATCCTTCTGTGCCTCGAGTCCTGGAGAATTGACACACTAATAAGACAGCGATGGAGTAAGCAGCTCAGGTGGATAATTTTGATTTGAAGAGCCACAGGACTGCCTTAAGAGGTATTCCAGCCCTGTCTTGAGTTGAGATGCTGACATCTCCTTTGCTGTAGCCTGATGCATGGCACTGTGCCTCTATCAGTGTAGAGCAATCCAGGAATAGGAAGTGGCTTGTTGCAGAGTAATCTTACCCCAGGTTGTTAAGACTCTGGGGTCAGGCCACTGCTGAGCCCTCCTGCCAACCCCATTCCAAATGTTCAGCAGAGCTGAGCTTTTTATGAGGCTGTCTCACAAGTGATTGTACCTCGGGAGTCATCGCAACTGGAATGGGTGTTTACCAAACTGATTAAAGAATCAGTGAGACAGAACAGGGTGGTAATAATGGCATACAATATTGGACAACTTTTTGTATGCTTATTTACTGTCCATATATATTTTGGGGAAGATGTTCAATTATTACCCCAATTTTTTGTTTGAGTTGTCTATTTTTCTGTGGTTGGGTTTTAAGACTTTTTGGGGTATATTTTGGTTTCAAGTAATTTTTTTTGTTTGTTTTATCAGATACGTGTTTTCCAGATATCTTCCTCCAATTTGTGGCTTGTCTTCTCAGTCCCTTAACAGTTTCAAGAGAGAAGTTTTAAATTTTAATAAAGTATAAGTGATCAGAAAAAAAAAAAGAACAGAATGGTAAGACAGAGTTGAATGGGGAAAGACTTGGCACATGCTGACAGGAGAAGCTAGCGACACTGACAGAATCGCAGTGTTACTGTGGGACTCTGATGTATAGTGGCGAGTACTTGGAGAAGTTGGAAGCTCAGTGACGATCCTCCCAGAAAACTGTTCTTCTGCCAGCGATATTACTCCTACTCCCCGGAATGTCTTTCCCAGGTTGGAGCTCTTAGCATTTTTTGCATGCTTATTATGACAGACACTCTATACATAGCTTTACATCCTCACAACAACCCTAGAAGACTGGACCTCCAGGCTTATATTCCTGTAAGTCTTTCTTGCCAATCCTATGTGTCCTGACTCACTTTTGACTTCCCAGGCTTAGATGGAATGGCCCAGAGAGAGTTTGGGCTCTGGCTTCTGAAGCAGCCACTGGGAACTGGATGATATGACACAGAACTATGGACGAATTAGCTCTGTGGGAAAGTGAGATGGGAGATAGAGGTGAATTATCAGACAGATATTAACATGTTTTCAAACTGTGGTGCTGGAGAAGCCTCTTGAGAGTCCCCTTAACAGCAAGGAGATGAAACAACTCAATCGTAAAGGAAACCAACCCTGAATGTTTATTGAAAGGACTGATGCTGAAGCTGAAGTTCTAATACTTTGGCCACCTGATGATGCAAAGAGCTGACTCACTGGAAAAAACCCTGACGCTGGGAAAGACTGAGGGCAGGAGAAGAAGGGGACATCAGAGGATGAGATTGCATCATTGACTCGATGGACTTAAGTTTGAGCAAACTCAGAGACATAGTGAATGACAGGGAAGCCTGGCGTGTTGCAGTCCATGGGACTGCAAAGAGTCGGAATGACTCAGCAACTAAATAGCCACAACTCAGCGAACGACATTGTGGTATGATTTCTTTTTGCAAATCTTCCAAAGTAATACCCTGTGGTGTGGGACCTACTTAGGGCTCTTCATGAAGCTAGAGTAATCATGCATTACACTGCACTGCTTTGCATATTTCCTTGCTTTCCCTTCCCGTTTTCTCTCACTGCTCCCCCTAAATTAAAGGGCTTTTATCTTCTAAAGAAAGTATCAGTCCTTTAACAGCTCTCAAGTTCTGCTTTCTAGAGGAGCTGACATAAGACATACTATCATCTGAAATTTGGCAAAATTAAGATATATATCATTTCCCTTACAAATATTTATTCTCTTCTTGTATTGTTGGATCTTTTCCTAGGTGGTATATTATTCTCTCCTCCATGTAACATCTAATCCTATCCACATATATTGACATTTTCTTTTTTTTTTAAATTTTATTTATTTTAATTAGAGGCTAATTACTTTACAATATTTTATTGGTATCAAAAGTTGCTTTATTATCAGTGAGATTGGAGTTGGCTTCATTTTTCTATGAAATCATGCACAAATATTTTAGACTTTTTAAAAAATATTTTGGACTTTAGAACTAAATAAAAAAAATTCTTATGTTTTTATCTTTTATATATCCTGGAAATTAGGAGCTGATTTTATATTCATCATATTGCTTATCACAGAGCCTGGCACATTGCATGTTCTCAATAAATGTTTCTTGAATGAAGGAATGATAATAATATCAAGCCACTAAAATACAGAAGCAACTCTGTTCTTCTTTAGGTTTCTTTCCCCACTTTGGACCATTTCATAAGTTTTCTATGCAGCTCCTCCTTATACACAACTTTTGCTATTGAAATGTTTAACCCAGAGGGAGTTGATTGTGCTATTTAAGTTTTTCAGGAATTTTGTTGACTTCTTGTTATAGATCAGATTGATTTTTAAATTACTTTGGATAGACCCAGTGAGTTTTACAATTGAGGTCATGTATTTGGAGAAAGGTATTATCTCAGTAGGATTGTAGTTATTGCTTAAGATTTTTCAGCTGCTGAATATTAAAAGACACATCAGTAGGCCTGTATCAACAAATACCAACCAAGAAGTAAATTCTTTTAGTTTCAAGGATGCTGCAATTTGGAATGATGTGTCAATAGAATCATTCACATTTAAATGCTAAAGATTAAAGATTATTTTATACTTCAGGTAGTACCCTTATTGGGATGCTTTTGCATGAAAAACACTATAAACATCTTGACTATTTGATATGGACTATTATTTCAATCTCTGCTGCTGCTACTGCTGCTAAGTCACTTCAGTCGTGTTCGACTCTGTGCAACCCCATAGACGGCAGCCCACCAGGCTCTGCCTTCCAGGCAAGAACACTGGAGTGGGTTGCCATTTCCTTCTCCATTGCATGAAAGTGAAAAGTGAAAGCGAAGCGACCCCATGGGCTGCAGCCTACCAGGCTCCTCCATCCATGGGATTTTCCAGGCAAGAGTACTGGAGTGGGGTGCCTTTGCCTTCTTCAATTTCAATCTCTAATTCTATTTAAATGTTCATAAAGAAGTATGGAGATCTTTGCTGGGAAATTCTACAAGCTGTTCTGTCCTTGCATTAGTTAACACTAGTTGCTGTAACAGATAAACTCCGGAATCTCAGGGGCTATACATTATAAGCATTTATTTCTTTTTTGCATCAAAGACTAATGGAGATGTACATAGTTAGGTCATTTTCACTCCAGAATTAACTGAAGAATTTAGTCTTCTTTCATCATGTCATTCCACCATTTGCCATCTTCAGCAGGAAGTTGGGGGAGACTCTTATGGTCATCTGCTGGATAATTTCCATTCTAGCCAGCAAAAGGGTGAATAAAGAAGGGAGTCACTTGCAAAAAGTTACTATTGGCCAGGTCTAGATGACGTGGGGCTTCCCAGGTGGTGCTAATGGTAAAGAACCTGCCTGACAATACAAGACTTAAGGGATGCAGGTTTCATCCCTGGATCAGGAAGATCCCCCCAGAGGAGGGCATGGCAGCCCACTCCAGTATTTTGGCCTGGAGAATCCCGTGGACAGAAGAGCCTGGAGGGCTACAGTCCATAGGATCTCAAAGAGTCAGACATGACTGAAGCGATGTAGCATGCACGCACATGATGTGCATAATTCCCACCCCCGTTTCACAAGCCAGAACTAAGTCATATGGCCATGTCGACATGCCAGGGAAGCTGGAAATTGTGATATGGCTGTGTGTTCAAAAGGATTTTAGTATGACTGGCAAACTCACAGTTCTTAAAGAGAGTCAATCTTAAAGTATTAGAGGGTAGCCTGACTAGCTTAGTTGGTAGAGCATGAGATCTTAAAGGATTTGAGGGCATTTTTGAAGATTAATCATATCTCAACATTTTCCCAGTGTTTTTCTTTCTAAGTTACATTTATCAATTTAATGGTAAAGGCTGCTTGCTCTATGAAAACAAAATGAGGTGGGTATCAGGCTTCATAGGCAAAGAAATTCTAGAGGGTTGATGTATCTTGAGTGATTTTTTTTTTCTTTTTGACTCTAAAATATTTGATTTTTAAAGCTCCTAAGTGGGTAAAAACATATTTTTAATAAGTGGATGGGTTTTTTTTAATAGTTTGAATTCTTGTTTACCAGACTGAAACTGCAACTTTAGGATCTGGAAACTTAGGAATTTGGAATTCTTTCCTGTGTCAACATGAGTAAATCATATCTTAAAATAATGACCTGTATCTAATTGAATATTTACAACACCTCAAAGAATGTCAACTATGATAATTTTATAAATTATAATTACTGGTTTTACAAATCCAATAGATATCTCAATTTTAGAGTTTCCTTATGTAGGTTTGACATTGGCTGCCTCAATAACATGGACAGACTATAGATGCAGAAGTTAATATGCATTCTTTTTTTTTAATTTAAATTTATTTATTTTAATTGGAGGCTAATTACTTAACAGTATTGTATTGGTTTTGCCATACATCAACATGAATCTGCCACGGGTGTACATGTGTTCCCCATCCTGAACCGCCTTCCCACCTCCCTCCCCGTACCAACCCTCTGGGTCATGCATCAGCCCCAAGCATCCTGTATCCTGCATAAAACCTGGACTGGTGATTCATTTCTTATATAATATTGTACATGTACAAGCAATAAATGCTGGAGAGGGTGTGTAGAAAAGGGAACCCTCTTACACTGTTGGTGGGAATGCAAACTAGTACAGCCACTATGGAGAACAGTGTGGAGATTCCTTAAAAAACTGGAAATAGAACTGCCTTATGACCCAGCAATCCTACTGCTGGGCATACACACTGAGGAAACCAGAATTGAAAGAGACACATGTACCCCACTGTTCATCGCAGCACTGTTTATAATAGCCAGGACATGGAAGCAACCTAGATGTCCATCAGCAGATGAATGGGTAAGAAAGCAGTGGCACATATACACAATGGAGTATTACTCAGCCGTTAAAAAGAATACATTTGAATCAGTTCTAATGAGGTGGATGAAACTGGAGCCTATTATACAGAGTGAAGTAAGCCAGAAAGAAAAACACTTATACAGTATACTAATGTATATATATGGAATTTAGAAAGACGGTAACTATAACCCTGTATGCGAGACAGCAAAAGAGACACAGATGTATAGAACTGTCTTTTGGACTCTGTGGGAGAGGGTGAGGGTGGGATGATTTGGGAGAATGGCATTGAAACATGTATAATATCATATAAGAATGAATTGCTTTCTTTACTCTTTTTTGAAGTATAATTGACAATAAGATTTTAAGACATTTAAAGTGTACATCATGTGTATATATGTTTTGTGAAAGAGCTAATATTAGAACACCTTATAGGTTTGTTATTCTTTTTTTCCCAGAGAGAATATTTAGGTTCTTATTTCTTGGCAAACTTTAATTATACAATATAGTGTTATCAACTATTGTTGTCTTGTTATATATTAAATCCTCAGACCATATCATCTTACAACCAAGTTTGTGGTAGTATCCATTCAAAAATGAATAAGACAGTCTTTTCTCTTAACAAGACTGAAACTTGTATGTGAGACAGACAGTTAATAAATACAATGCCATTTGGCACATTTACTAAAGAGGAATTAACAAGAGTCTGGCTAAAACACAGATACAATTGTCTTGAAAGGTGATCAGAAGTTTGATCTACAATGGAAAGGGAAAAGACTTTTTTTTAAATAGAGATAAAAAGTATATACAAAAGTCTAAGTCATGAAAGAGAATGGTGTGTTTAGTGAATGTTGACTCCATCCAGGTAGCTAGAGAACAGTGGAGATACTGGTATTTTACAGTTCTCAGTATGCCTCAACATACACTAAGATGCAGTCCTAACCAAGGAATATGACTTAGGTTGTGAGAAGGTCTTGAAATTCCATTAAATAAAAAATAATGAAAATTGCTTGAAAAGTTTTGGGAGGATGTGTGGGATGAAATACAACTTTGGAAAGATGTGAGTGAGCTATCCTGAAATAAAGGACATTAAATAAAGGATATAAATTTAGTCTTATGGTCCAGAGGAAACAAGACTAAAGGATGCAAGTTATCTTGAGGTTTCATCTTAAAATGTGCAAGACTTCCAACGTGCTGGCACGCTTTACCTCACTGTGGATGACCAGAAGGCAGATAATCCTTTGTTAGATTATTATAAAGGGGATTGTATGTTGAATCTAAGGTGTTATGATTCTGGGAAGTATTGTAACTTGGATTCTTTAACTGGACTGTGTGAATCAAATCCAGACTTTGCAACTTTCTATAGGTGTGGCTTAGGGGCAAGTGATTTAAACTTTGCACATCTATAAATAAAGATATTATAATACTGTCCTCGAAGAGTGTTCCTGAAAGTTAACTGATATAATCTATGTAAAATGCCTAGCATAGTTTCTGGCAAAAGGTAAACATACTATAAATATTAATCATTCTTATCATCATGTTGTGGCTCAGAACAAGCCTCCCCCAAATATTCCACAATGGCATAATTATTATTTTGAACTGTAAGTTACTTGAGAAATAGCCAGTGCAAGAAGAAAACTCTGACCCTTCTCTGTCTCCCTGAAAGTGGGAAATAAACCACCCAGGTGAAAGGTGCTCTTCATGCATCTAGAGTATTAATAGAAGGATCCACTTTTCACCAGAGACAGGAAATTGGGGGCTAAGAAGCCTATATAAATGAACTTTGTTGTTTTAATTTACTACCCTCAACCCAAACTCTGTTTAGGTTCTTCACTAAGTACCCAAAACCCAAGTTACCTTGTCTTGCCAATTCCTCACAAATTTATTATTATTTTTTAAATTTATTATTTAAAAAGTATAAAAAACTGCCTGTTTGCCCACTTTTTAAGTTCCATCTGTGAGGCCTTTGTGCACACAGTTAAATTTGTTTTTCCCCTGTTTATCTATGTCAATTTTCTTGTTATTCCAGCCACAAGAACTCAAGATGGGTAGAGGGGGAAGTTCCCTCTCCCCAACACCAATCATTATTAGATGCTTGATAAATGAGCCTTTGTTATGTTTAGTGACTTATGACCTGTAATGGACAGCACTGATGAAGAGCAAATATTGGTAAACATTTTCTGTAACTGGCCCGATAGCAAATATTTTAGCATCTGTGGCTCACTAAGAGACTTTGTTGAATATTGCCCTTTGTTTATGTTTGTTTGTAGTTTTATAACACTTCAGAAATGTAAAAACCATTTTTAGTTCATACGAAAGTAGGACTGTGAGGCAGATTTGGCATACGGCTACTGACCTCTGATGTATATAAATAGAAAAATTAACCAAATAACTAAGAAGCATAGAGTTAAGAGAAAGCAGTTGTGTTCATTAAAAAGTTAAGGTGAAAATACTGATATTTACAGAGCATACATGTATGAGTGGGATGTTGCAGGTCCTGACTTGGATGAGGAAAGAAGTGCTTGCCTGATGGAGCTACTTAGATTGAATAGGAAGAAAGTAGAATCACAAAAATGCCTATTATAGCATCAGATATAAATGTTATGTAAGAGCCCCAGAATAGCATGATGGCTGTAAACATGTCGGATATAAAAGCCAAGAGCCTAATTACAGTTCTCATCTAGTCTAATCCTGTTACCATTAGCAACAGGGAGATAGCATCTGGGTTTGCTATCCCACTAGTCTGATTTTTCCAGCTTTTCTCTCCCCTAGCAGTTGCTACCACTGTAGAGTACTGTAGGGACAGAGATATCCAAAGACATGTGCTGGTTGTTTCAGGCCAGGCCTCCTGGGGTGAGGGGACAGTCTCTTGGTGGACTTTTTATAGGTCATGATTCGTTCCGTGCTTTGGAAATCCTACAATAAATTTTTAGTTCATTCTTTCAAAGCAGATTAAATTCTGGAAATAGATGCTTGCTAACCTATTTCCATAGTGTGCTCGGCTCCAGAATAGGACGTTGTTTTCACTATTCGCATTTCCCTGCACCCACGTCTTGTCCTGCTGCCACCAATATTATTTCCACCCAGGAAACCAAGTTAGCACAAGTTGCTTAGTTAGCAAAGAATTGGACAAAGAGGGTTAGATATTCTTAAGGAATATGTACCTCAAGCTAAGGCAGACTGATGGATTGCCTTTCTCTACGTTAGGGATATTTGAATCAAGACTCAGGAATCAAAGAACTTTTCTGTTTAGATAGTGTTGAATTAAGACTGACAAACTCTTACTCCCCAGTTCCCTTTTCTATTCTTCACCAATGCACTGTTTCCTCCAATGCAACTGGATAGTTTGTAGCTTTCTAAAATAATTGTGTGAACATTTTAGAGCCTACTATGTGTCAGGTTATGACAGTGGGAATATGGTGATGAACAGAAAGCATATTACTGACCTTCAAGGAACTCAGTTAAATTTAGTACTAAAATGACTATGAGAGAGCATAGACATGCACAGAACACTGAACAAGAGCAGCAGCCTCAGCCAGCAGAAGTTAGAGTAAAATGATACTGGAGGAGTTCGGGAATAAGGAGAAAAACTTTACAGGCTGAGAGAACAGTATGTGTAAAGGAAGGTGGTATAGCATGCCCAGCTAGCTACTAATAATTTTGTGTGACTCAAGTAGGGAAGGTGCCAGACTGGGAGAATAAAGATGTGAGCAGTGGCCAAGTTATGAAGATGCATATATTATGTTAATGAGTTCATGTTTCATCTAAATGGCAGTTGGGAAACTTCCCTTGGGGTAAGTTGTTTCTGCAGATCAATGTTTTAATAGTTAATAGTTTTCTTTTACTAAAGGATGACTTTTTAAATTTTGTTTTAAAACTTTTTATTTTGTATTGGGTATAGCCAATTAAAAATGTTATAGTTTCAGGTGAACAGTGAAGGGACTCAGCCGTACATATACATGTATCCATTCTCTCCCAAACTCTTCTCCCATCCAGGCTGCCACATAACATTGAGCAGAGTTCCCTGTGCTATACAGTAGGCCCTTGGTTATCCATTTTAAATATAGCAGTATGTATATGTCCATCCCATACTCCCTAATTATCCTTTCCTCCTTCCTTCCCCCTAGCAACCAGAAGTTCATTTTCTAAGTTTGTGAGTCTCTTTCTCTTTTGTAAGTTCATTTGTATCATTTATTTTTAGATTACACATGTAAGGAATGTCATATGATATTTCTCCTTTTATGACTTATTTCACTCAGTATAATCTCTAGGTTCATCCATGTTGCTGCAAATGCCCTTATTTCATTCCTTTTAATGGCTTAGTAATATTCCATTGTATACACATACCACTTCTTCTTTATCCATTCCTCTGTTGATGGACATATAAGTTGTTTCCATGTCTTTGTTATTTTAAATAGTACTGCAATGAACATTAGGGTTCATGTATCCTTTCAGATCATTTTTTTCTTTGGATATATTCCCAGGTCTTCAGGGTCTTATGGTAGCTCTATTTTTAGTTTTTTAAGGAACCTCTATACTCTTCTCCACAGTGCATGCATGCTAAGTAGCTTATTAGTCCTATGGAAGTGAGGAAGATGGAGCGAATATATCTTAACAATAATCTAGTCTAACATAGCAATAATACTAATTGCAACAACAGTATTCCTTTGTGAGGATTAAATGAAAAATAGCATAGGTAAACTAGTTAGCATAGAATAATCCTCATATAAAAATACTACTGTTGCTATGTAAGACTAGATTATTGTTAAGATATAATCAGTCCAACCTCCTCACTTCCATGGAACTAATATTTTTGTGTGAGGATTAAATGAAAAAGAACATATGTAAACTAGTCAGCATAGAATCTGTCATATAAAAAGCTTTTAATAATTGCCAGCTATTATTATTATTCAAGGGATTAGATCTGACAGAGTGCCAGAGAACTATGGACAGAGTTTTGTGACATTGTACCAGAGGCAGTGATCAAGACCATCCCCAAGCAAAAGAAATGCAAAAAGGCAAAATGTTTGTCTGAGAAGCCCTTACAAATAGCTGTGAAAAGAAGAGAAGCTAAAGGCAAAGGAGAAAAGGAAACATATACCCATTTGAATGCAGAGTTCCAAAGAATAGCAAGGAGAGATAAGAAAGCCTTCCTCAGCAATCAATGCAAAAAAATAGAAAAAAACAATAGAATGGAAGAGACTAGAGATCTCTTCAAGAAAATAAGAGTTAACAAGGGAACATTTCATGCAAAGATGGGCATAGTAAAGGACAGAAATGATATGGACCTAACAGAAGCAGAAAATATTAGGAAGAGGTGGCAAGAATACACAGAAGAACTACACAAAAAAGATCTTCATGGACCAAATAACCATGATGGTGTGATCACTGACCTAGAGCCAGACATCCTGGAGTGTGAAGTCAAGTGGGCCTTAGGAAGCATCACTATGAACAAAGCTAGTGGAAGTGATGGAATTCCAGTTGAGCTATTTCAAACCCTAAAAGATGATGCTGTGAAAGTGCTGCCCTCAATATGCCAGCAAATTTGGAAAACTCAGCAGTGGCCACAGGACTGGAAAAGGTCAGTTTTCATTCCAATCCCAAAGAAAGGCAATGCCAAAAAATATGCAAAGTACTACACAATTGCACTCATCTCACACACTAGCAAAGTAATGCTCAAAATTCTCTAAGCCAGACTTCAACAGTATGTGAACCAAGAACTTCAAGATGTTCAAGTTGGATTTAGAAAAGGGAGAGGAACCAGTGATCAAATTGCCAACATCTGTTGGATCTTTGAAAAAGCAAGAGAGTTCCAGAAAAACATCTACTTCTGCTTTATTGACTATGCCTAAGCTTTTGACTGTGTGGATCACAATAAACAATGAAAAATTCTTAAAGAGATGGGACTACCAGACCACCTTACCTGCCTCCTGAGAAATGTGTATGCAGGTCAAGAAACAACAATTAGAACTGGACATGAAACAACAGACTGGTTCCAAATTGGGAAAGGAGTACGTTAAGGCTGTATATTGTCACCCAGCTTGTTTAACTTCTATGCAGAGTACATCATGAGAAATGCTGGGCTGGATGAAGCACAAGCTGGAATCAAGCTTTCCGGGAGATGTATCCATAACCTCAGTTATGCAGGTGACACCACCGTTTATGTAGATGACACCACCGTTATGGCAGAAAGCAAAGAAGAACTAAAGAGCCTCTTGATGAAAGTGAAAGAGGAGAGTGAAAAAGTTGGCTTAGAATTCAGTATTCAAAAAATGAAGATCGTGGCATCTGGTCCCATCACTTCATGGCAAATAGATGGGGAGACAATGGCAACAGTGAGAAACTTTATTTTTTTAGGCTCCAAAATCACTGCAGATGATGACTGCAGCCGTGAAATGAAAAGATGCTTGCTTCTTGGAAGAAAAGCTATGACCAACCTAGACAGCATGTTAAAAAGCAGAGACATTACTTTGCCAACAAAGGTCTGTCTAGTCAAGGCTATGGTTTTTCCATTAGTCATTTATAGATGTGAGATTTGGACTATAAGGAAAGCTGAGCACTGAAGAATTGATGCTTTTGAACTGTGGTGCTGGAGAAGACTCTTGAGAGTCCTTTAGACTGCAAGAAGATCCAATCAGTCAATCCTAAAGGAAATCAATCCTGAATATTCATTGGAAGGACTGATGCTGAAGCTGAAACTCCAATACTTTGGCCACCTGATGTGAAGAACTGACTCACTGGAAAAGATTCTAATGCTGGGAAAGATTGAAGGCAGGAGGAGAAGGTGACGACAGAGGATGAGATGTTTGGATGACATTAATGACTCGATGGACATGAGTTCAAGTAAACTCCAGGAGTTGGTGATGGACAAGGGAAGCCTGGTGTGCTGCAGTCCATAGGGTCGCAAAGAGTCGGCATGACAGTTCATTGACTAAACTGAACTTTTTATTTTTTGTTAGATAGTAAATTTGAATAATTTTTTGTATTTGTCAGTTCTGAGAGGAAATGAATGGCATTCTCAAAGACTGGAGTGAAGACAATTTATTGGGTGGATTATTTCAGAGATAAGCCTGCTTAAAGGAAATCATAAAAATTTGGAAGCTACTACTACTAATAGGCCTGTGAGACAAGATTTTACCAGGATTCAGTAACAGCTTCAGCTGTAGGAGAGATGTTGCCTCTTTGGAGCTGTGGTCTTAGAGAAAAGAACACAGCCAATTGTCCAAATCTTGGCCTGGCAGAGAGGGAGCTGGTGGAATAAATACCTTGAAGTTTCTCTCCTCTTGTTCTATGATTTTCTGCCATAGCCTCACATTAGCTGATCTTAGCCAGAAGCCAAAAGGCAAGGAATCTTAATGAGTTAGCCTTTAGAAGTCAGCATTCTGGGTTACAGAGCAAGGAAGAGAAAAGTAGAGAATGGTTGTGAAGCAGCAAACAGGATAACCAGCATGCTTTCTGAGTCAGTGAGTTTTCAAATGAAAAATACCCCTTTTCTTCTCTTTAGTATTTTTTTTTTTTGTAATTAGAATCTATCTTACTGGAAAAGTTTTTTGCTTTCTCTTCTTTTTTTATTTTGTTGTGAGGAATATCAGTACCAAAAACAAAATAAGCCTAAAATGTCAGTGGTTTCATTATTCAACTAAACAGAGAAAATTGTGGCTGAATAAGGGACCAGCCCAGACAGCACATGGATAAGGGACAGAATCAGTAGAGAATCTCTTCTCACAGTTCTGAAATTGGATCATTACTGCTGCAGAATCAGAAAACACTTCTTCCCTCATGGCTTTTAGAAATTATTTTGTGCTGTGGTGTGATTTAAGATACCTGTGAAATTGAGCAGAGAGATCATCGTGGTTGAGAGAAAAAGGACCTCATAATGCATTTGGCCCATCTCTGCTGTCAGCTAGCCAAAATCTGCTGAAAAATGCTAGAAAAGTATTTCTGTAAAAGTAGTTCTCTTCATATTTAAATACTATACTAACTAGAAAGAATTTTTTTTCATGTATTTAGAATCTGTGAAGAAATTTTGATTATTTCTTTTTTATTCTGTATAGGCTGTCACAGTATTATTGTTATTTTTTCTGTAGCTCTAAGACTCTCTATTATTTGTCTCAAGACTGTCTTCTGTTTCTTAGATTTATGTGTTATATACTTTTTGTTTCTTCCTTAGTTTTATTCTGTCCTGGTTTTGTGTGTGTGTGTGTTTTGGAGGGGGATACTTATTCTGACAGATCGTAGTCACAGGCATTCATTCATCTATTTAACAAATGTTAGTGGAATAGGCGATGGCACCCCACTCCGGTACTCTTGCCTGGAAAATCCCATGGATGGAGGAGCCTGATAGGCTGCAGTCCATGGGGTTACGAAGAGTTGGACACGACTCAGTGACTTCCCTTTCACTTTTCACTTTCATGCATTGGAGAAGGAAATGGCAACCCACTCCAGTGTTCTTGCCTGGAGAATCCCAGGGATGGGGGAGCCTGGTGGGCTGCCGTCTATGGGGTCACACAGAGTCGGACACCACTGAAGTGACTTAGCAGCAGTAGCAGCAGTGGAATACATGCCTTGAGCCCTGGAGACAGGGCAGCGTCTGCTTTCATTATATTAAGTGGATGACCAACCTATCTTTCTTTACATGTAATATTTTATTCATTTCTGTTTTGCTAATTTCTAGGTTGTATTTTTTATTTCTCCCTCTGCCATCTCTGAATTTTTTCTTGAGATTGTATTACTTTGTCATGAATTCCTGAATTTATAACTCATTTGTATAAAAGGGCCCATTTCTTCACTAGATTAGTCAAATTTAGAGCTAAGGACCCTTTTAGCTTTTCAGGTTGAAAGTAATGCTAACATTTAAAAAGACCAACTACTGACCTGCATGTGGCCAGATTTTTACTTACAGTTTCTAAAAGATTGGAAGGTTTATTTGGGCCCACTGAACAGAAAACAAAGTAAATTTGTACAGTTTGCAGTTAAAGCCTAGGGCCTGGTACTAACCATATTTCTTTAATATCCATCTCAAATATTTATCTTATTGCTCCTTCTTAAGCATTTCATAGAACATAAATTCTACAAGAGTTGGAGCCTTGTTCTTTGATAGTACATAGAACAGTAAGAGTTGCATAGAAAGTGCTCAGTAATAAATATTTTTTTGTGGAATAAATGTATCATCCATATTGATGGTATCAGAGAGACTTATAGAAGAGCACAAAACCAGGAAAGAGGGAAGTAAACTCATATCTTATGAACCACTATGTGCCAGTTACTATTCTATATATAATTTAATTTATTCTTACAATAATCCTATGAGATTTCCCTTTTTAATGTGAGGAAATAGAATCTCATAAAGGCTAAGTAACTTGGCCAAAATCACACAGCCAGCTTGTGGCAGAAGTGGAATTAAAACCTATTTGGCTGATCCTAATGTGTATCTTCTTCCTCTTCTATATTCCTTACTTATGACCCAGGAATAAATGAAATAAGGGAACTGGATCTATAGGTGAAGGGGGAGTTAAATATGTACTAAGAGCTGCAGATTTTCTGTGACATTTAAAACATGTTTGTTTTTTTCTTTCAATCATAGTATAAAAGAAACAAATTTAAAACCTTTTTGGTGTATAACCACTTTATAACTGAGCACTGCTGAATGATTTCCTGGAAGGCCTGTATTTGTGCTTGTGTTTATAGTTTCATTGAAGGCAAGTGGTACTCTTTAAACATCACAGCCTATTGTAAAGAGAACAGAGGTGGACTTATTCCATAATAACTGTTTTATACCAAGCTAAGGCCAAGTGATATCAAGGCATGGTTAACAAAAGAATTTTCCCCATAATAGTGAGTCACCTTTAGTTGAAAGTAGCAGCTTAGCTTCAGCAAAACATGATCATTCATCACATCGGGTTAATGTTAATTTGAAGTTTATTGGTTTTGGTGTTTTGATCTGTAATTTTCAATTTTTGTGGTTGTACAGGAGTTAAAGTCATAAGTAGTTTATGTCTCATTTTATCTTTGTGTGTTCTTAAATGATTCTATAATAAAAAGTCTTGTCAACATGACAGTGTTTTTTATTTTAATTTTTCTCTTTTAAAATAGATAACACTTTATTCAACTTTGAAAAGCAGTGATATAGTTGCTTGTGGTCTAGTATATGTCTCTCATTTGATCGTAAATTTCTCAAAAACAGAATCCATGTGATACTAATTTTACAGTCCCTACTCCACCTCCTGATACCTAGTATATGTATGGTGTCAGCCTGCAAGGGTGCTGAGTGGATGGTGTCAGGGTCTGGGGAAGGGGTATAGATAGTGTCAGGGTGCAGGAGTCATTCAGTCATCCAACAAATTATTTACTGAGAGTTTACAATTCCAGTCATTGGTTTTACAGCAGTGAACATGACTGGCAAGGTCCTTGCCCTCATGGAGCTAACATTCTGATAGGGAGAAGACAGACGATAAAGTGCTTACATATTGAATAAGTGCTGGGGGGAAATAAATCATTTTCAGCACTCCATTGATGCTAATGTTGTTAAGGTCAGTAATAACCTCAGTGTTGCCAAATCCATTGGCTGCTTTACTGTCTTTATGTATTTTGCTCAATAGGCATTTCGTACTAAAGTTTTTTTTTTTTTAATATTGAGTTGTGTTAAATAACATTCTTGGACATCGAGTCATTCTCTACTATGCATTTCTTCAGAACCTAGGTTTTTGTTCTTTACCCAGATTGCTTTATGGTTTTCTTAAAATAAGTTTCAAAGTTATGCCAAATTTCTTCAGGGAGACTGCAAACAACTTGAGAGCAGAGGTTCTTTTCTGTTTCTGTAAACCTTGACTTGACCAACTGGTTTCTGCTCTGGTTTGCTATAGTTTTTTTTTTTTTTTTAATATTTATTAATTTTGTAATATTTATTTTGTATTGGAGTATGACTGATTAACTATGTTGTGATAGTTTTAGGTGGACAGCAAAGGGATTCAGTCATACATATATAGTTTTGATTTTAAACTGTGCTCCTCGAAATTGTCGGGTTTCACAAATCTGACCAAGGCAGCATCTGATGTGTCTGATGGCTAGGCTCCCTCTATCATCTCTTCAACAGACCTTATTCTCCTCTTCTCTCCCTTCCTCTCCTCACCCCCTCTCCCACTCCTATCCCTTCCCTTCCATTTCCTCCCCTTGACTAAATTTATTCCTAGGCCTTTTATTCTTTTTTATTCTAATTTAAAAGGGGTTTTCATGTTTTTTCTTTCTGATAATTCATTAGTATATATGAAAGAAACAGATTTTTATATATTAATCTTGAATCCTGCAGCTCTACTGAATTCATTCATTTTTTTCTGATAGTTTTATAGTGAAAACCTTAGGGTTCTCATAGTATTATGTCTATTGCATGTTGTAACTATTTTACTTCTTCCCTTTCAATTTGGGTGCTTTCTTTTTCTTGCCTGATTGCTTCAGCTAGGACTTCCAAAAGTGATGTGAAGTGAAAGTCGTTCAGTTGTGTCTGACTCTTCGCGACCCCATGGGCTATGTAGTCCATGGAATTCTTCAGACTACTGGAGTGGGTAGCCTTCCCCTTCTCCAGGGGATCTTCCCAACCCAAGATTGAAACCAGGTCTCGCCCATTGCAGGTGGATTCTTTACCAGCTGAGCCACAGGGAAGCCCTTCCAACACTGTATTAAATAGAAGTGATGAGAGTGGGGTTCCTTGCCTTGACCCTGATTTTAGAGGAAAACCTTACAGTGTTTCATCACTGAGTATGCTGACAGCTGTTTGTTTGTAATGTTGAAATATGTTCCTCTATGACAATTTTGATGAGTTTTTTGTAATGAATGGATGTTGAATTTTGTCAAATTCTTTTTCTTTATCTATTCATATGATCATGGATTTCCTGGGTGGTTCAGACAGTAAAGAATCTGCCTGAAGTGTGGAAGACCTGGGTTTGATTCCTGGGTTGGGAAGATCCCCTGGAGAAGGGAACGGCTACCCACTCCAATATTCTGGCCTGGAGAATTTCATGGACAGAGGAGCCTGGCAGGCTACAGTCCATGGGATCGCAAAGAGTCAGACATGAATGAACAACTTTCACTTCACTTCACTTTCATTTTG
The DNA here is from genome assembly GCF_032452875.1 of Bos javanicus. Classification (NCBI taxonomy): domain Eukaryota; kingdom Metazoa; phylum Chordata; class Mammalia; order Artiodactyla; family Bovidae; genus Bos; species Bos javanicus. The sequence continues at coordinate 10,434,644 of NC_083896.1, forward strand.
TAATGTGTTGCATCACATTGATTTGCATATATTAAACTATATTTGCATGTCTGGAATAAATCCCACTTGACCACGTTGTCTGATCCTTTTCATATATTATTGAATTTGGTTTGTTAGGATTTTTACGTCTATATTCAACAGAAATATTGGCCTATAGTTTTTTTTTTTTTTTTGTATGTGTGATTTCTTTGCCTGGTTTTGGTATCAGGGTAATGGTGACCCTGTAGAAAGAATTGACGAGTGTCACCTCTTCATTTTTTTGGAATAGTTTGAGAAGTGAAGTATTAACTCTACTTTTATATTTGGTAGAATTTTCCTGTGAAGTCATCCACTTCTAGACTTTTGTTTGCTGGGAGTTTCTTGATTACTAATTCAATTTCACTACTAGTGATTGGCCTGTTCAGAACTTCCTGATTCACTTTTGGAAGATTGTATGTTTTTAGGAATTTATTCATTTCTTCTAGGCTGTCCAAGTTGTTGGCATATATCTGTTAATAGTATTCTCTTATGACTTTTTGTATCTCTGTGCTATTGCTGTTATTTTTCCTCTTTCATTTCTTATTTTATTTGGGTTCTCTCTTTTCTTTAATGAGCCTGGCTAAAGGTTCATCAGTTTTATTTATCTTTTCAAAGAAACAGCTCTGGGTTTCATTGATCTTTTCAGCTTTTTAAAAATCTCTATTTTATTGATTTCCTCTCTGATCTTTATTAGTTCCTTCCTTGTGCTGATTTTGGACTTTGTTCTTCTTTTCTAAGTACCTTAGATGGGTAGTTTAGGTTGTTTCTGTAATAGATTTCTAACGTTTTACCAGTGTAGTTGGAAAGAATGATTGATGCAATTTTCGTCCTCTAGAATGTGTTGAGTCTCATTTTGTGGCCTAGCATGCAATCTCTCCTAGAGAACATTCTGTGTGTGCTTGAAGAGAATGTGTTTTTTTGCTGTTTTTGGATGGAATGTCCAATAGGAAATCTGTTATGTTTGGTTGGTTTAATGTGGATTTAAAGCCACTATTTCCTTATTGCTTTTCTCAGTAAATGATTTGTGCATGGATATAAGTGGGGTGCTAAAGCCCCCTACTACTATTTTATCATTGTCAGTTTCTACCTTTATGTGTATTAATATTTCCTTTGTATATTTAGGTTCTCCTATATTCATATATGTTAATAAGTGTAATAGTCTCTTGTATTTTTTTAATCATTATATAATGTCCTTCTTTGTCTTCTGTCACAGACTTTGTTTTAAAGATCACTTTGTCTATATGATCAGCTTTCTCTTCGTTTACATTTACATGGAATATCTTTTTCCATCCCTTCATTTTCAGTCTGTGTTTACCTTTAGCTCAGGGGCTAACACGAAGTTAGTCCCTTGTAGGCAACTTATAGATTGGTCTTATTTTTTATCTAATAACCACTTTATGTATTTTGATTGAAGCAGTTAGTCCTTTGACATTCAAAGAGATTATTGAAGAGTAGGTATGAACTTATTGCCATTTTGTTGCTTGTTTTCTAGTTGTTTTTGTAGTTCTTCCCTGATTTTTCTTCTTTTAGTTTCTCCCATGTTTTTTTTTTTTAGTGTTATGCTCTTATGGTTACCAGGGGTTAATATAGGTTGACCTATATCTACTTGTTTTAAAGTGATAGTCATTTAAGTTAAAACACATTCTGAAAGCTATACTTTGTTGACTTCCTTCCCCCATGTTTTGTGTTTTTGATGTCCTATTTTACATCTTTAAGTCTACCCCTTACTGTTTAAATAAGTATGCTGCTGCTGCAGCGAAGTCGCTTCAGTCGTGTCCGACTCTGTGCGACCCCAGAGACGGCAGCCCATGAGGCTCCCCCATCCCTGGGATTCTCCAGGCAAGGACACTAGAGTGGGTTGCCATTTCCTTCTCCCGCGCATGAAAGGGAAAAGTGGAAGTGAAGTCGCTCAGTAGTGTCCGACTCTTAGCGACCCCATGGACTGCAGCCTATCAGGCTCCTCCATCCATGGTATTTTCCAGGCAAGAGTACTGGAGTGGGGTGCCATTGCCTTCTCCGTTTATAAGTATAGTTGTTTTTAAAATTTTTATCTTTATGTCTTTTTACTAGCTTATTTGAGTGGTTGATCTACTGCCTTTACTTCATACTTGCTATTATTATGGGTTTTCCCTTTCCTATAGATACTTCTTATGTATATCCTTTTCTTTTCCATTTAAATAAAACTTGTTAATATTGATGAACTCAGTGATGACTTTGTTTAGTAGAGTATCCTAGGTTTTAGGTTTTCTTTTTCAGCACTTTAAATACATAATGCCACTCATTTCTGGCCTTCAACATTTCTTCAGAAAAATCAGCTAGTAGCCTTATGGGGGTTCCTTTGTAGGTGACTTTGTTTTTTTCTTGCTGCCTTTAGAATCTTTTTCTAACTCTTTCCATTTTAATTATAATAAGTCTTGGTATAGATCTTTTAAAATTCATCTTGTTTGGAACTTTCTGTACTTCCTGCATCTGAAAATCTAGTTCCTTTTTTATCTTTGGGAATTTGTCAGCCATAATTTCATCAAATATATTTTCTATCCTTTTTCTCTCCCATCTCCATCTGAGGCCCTTGTAATGCAAATGTTAGTATGATTGTGTCCTAGAGGTTCCTTCAGTTATCTTTATTTTTAAAATATGTTGTTCTTTCTGCTCTTTTAATTGGGCGATTTCCATTATCCTATCTTCCAGATTGCTTATGCATCCTTTTGTATCATCTAGTCTGATACTAAGTCCTTCTAGTGTACTTTTCATTTCATTTATCATATTCTTCAGTTTGATGGGTTCTCTTTTATATTTTCTAGTTCCTTGTTAAAATTCTCACTGTGTTCATCTATTCTTCTCCCAAATTCAGTCAGCATTCTTATTTCTAATGCTTTGAACTCTATCTGGTAAACTATTTGTAGTGTTTTTCAGGGTCTTTTCTCTTGTTCTTTTGGTTGAAACATATTCCTGTCTTCTCATTTTAACTTTCTCTGTCTCTAGGAAATTAGGTGAAACAGTTACCTCTTCCAGTCTTAAAAGGGTGTCCTTCTATGGGAGCATCCCTGTTCAGTTTGCATGTGTCCAGTGGCTTTGATGGGAGACCTGGATCTGAAGTGAGTGTGGGTCATATCTTTACCTGGGCTGTGCTGGAAACTGTTAATCCCACCTTAATGGGAGGTAGGCCTGGAGATGGAAGGGCTACAGTCAGAGCCAGGTAGAAGCCAGGGCTTCTCTTGTGCTCACAGGCTGTCCCCTCCCTACTGGGAGTGGAGTCGGTGCCCAAGATCCTGGTGCAGAAGACCAGAGGGCTAGGTCTGAGCTTATTTCATTCCTTCTAATTGTGTGCACTTTCTTTGGCAATGGTACCTCTGCTCTCATGCAGAGCAGCGTCAGAGCCACAGGGGCTAGAGCCCACTGGGGAGCACACTGGGGCAGTCATGGAAAGGCAGAGTCCAGGCAGTTTTCAGTCTGCTTCCTCTGCACTATTCCCAGGAGTAAGCAAGCATGTAGTCTGCATCATGAGCAGAGTCTAGGTTTCTCACAGCCCTCTGGTAAGTCCCATTGGTTTTACAACCAGCTAAGGGTACTCGTCTTCCTAGTGGTGAACCCCTGGGTGGGATACCTAATATGTGGCTCAAACCTTTCACTCCCTATGGATGATAACTGAACCTGCAATATCCCCTTCCTCTTCTGTCCCCTGCTAAGGGTGTGGATCCAGAGCAAGAGTTGCTCCACATGTAGGTGTATTTCTGATGTGTGTGTTAAGGGAAGTGATTCAGAGTCCTCCTTTGCCATCTTTTTTTTTTTTTTTAATAATTTATTTATTTTAATTGGAAGATAATTACTTTACAATATTGTGATGGTTTTTGCCATTCTTCAACATGAATCAGCTATGGGTACACATGTGTCCCCCTGATCCTGAACCCTCCTCCCACCTTCCTCCCCACTGCATCCCCTGGGTTATCCCAGAACACCAGCTTTGAATCATGAAGTCACTGCTTCATGCTTGTGACTTTTGTATCAATCTGGCTAATAATGTACCTTAAGTACAGGAGGTGATACGTAGGGGTTTGTGTACATTTATGTGGATATAGAGAGCACTTAATATTTATTGAATTGCATCATTTCAGTTCACTTCAGTCGCTCAGTCGTGTCTGACTCTTTGTGACCCCAAAATCGCAGCACACCAGGCCTCCCTGTCCATCACCAACTCCCGGAGCTTACTCAAACTCGTGTCCATTGAGTCAGTGATGCCATCCAGCCATCTCATCCTCTGTCGTCCCCTTCTCCTCCTGCCCCCAATCCCTCCCAGCATCAGAGTCTTTTCCAATGAGTCAACTCTTCGCATGAGGCAGCCAAAGTACTGGAGTTTCAGCTTTAGCATGAGTCCTTCCAAAGAACATCCAGGACTGATCTCCTTTAGAATGGACTGGTTGGATCTCCTTGCAGTCCAAGGGACTCTCAAGAGTCTTCTCCAACACCACAGTTCAAAAGGCATCAATTCTTCGGCGCTCAGCCTTCTTCACTGGAGAAGGCGATGGCACCCCACTCCAGTACTCTTGCCTGGAAAATCCTATGGACAGAGGAACCTGGTAGGCTGCAGTCCATGGGGTTGCAAAGAGTTGGACATGACTGAGCGACTTCACTTTCACTTTTCACTTTCATGCATTGGAGAAGGAAATGGCAACCCACTCCAGTGTTCTTGCCTGGAGAATCCCAGGGACGGGGGAGCCTCGTGGGCTGCCGTCTATGGGGTCGCACAGAGTTGGACACGACTGAAGTGACTTAGCAGCAGCAGCAGCTTTCTTCACAGTCCAACTCCTACATCCATACATGACCACTGGAAAAACTGTAGCCTTGACTAGATGAACCTTTGTCAAAGTAATGTCTCTGCTTTTGAATATGCTATCTAGGTTGGTCATAACTTTCCTTCCAAGGAATAAGCGTCTTTTAATTTCATGGCTGCAATCACTATCTGCAGTGATTTTGGAGCCCCCCACAATAAAGTCTGACACTGTTTCCACTGTTTCCCCATCTATTTGCCATGAAGTGATGGGATCAGATGTGATGATCTTAGTTTTCTGAATGTTGAGTTTTAAGCCAACTTTTTCACTCTCCTCTTTCACTTGAATCAAGAGGCTTTTTAGTTCCTCTTCACTTTCTGCCATAAAGGTGGTGTCATCTGCATATCTGAGGTTATTGATATTTCTCCTGGCAATCTTGATTCCAGCTTGTGCTTCTTCCAGTCCAGCGTTTCTCACAGACCAAGATATTTACATATATGTCCCCACACTCATTTTCTTTTCTCCTCCCTGTGTTATTATTACCATTCCCTATGGTCAAAATTAATGAAGAAAGATTATGAAGCTAATACATAGTGAGATGCCAGGGATATGATTAAAATAAGTCTGAGCAACACTTCAGAGGTTTTTAGAAAACATAACTTTAGCCCTTGGGATTCCAGTATCAACCCTGAGTGTACTTTTAAGGTTCACAGCTCCACTTTTCCTGTATTCAGTTTTCCTTAAGTAATGAAGGTTTGCTGCACAAATTCAGGTGCAAGTAAAATAGGCTGGAATCTCAAACACTGTATGAAGTCTGAAATACCATTCAAGACAAATCAAGATCTAATTCAGGATAGTGAGTAAGAGCAAGGATTCTAGAATCAAACAAATGTAGGTTGAGAATTCCAGTTCCCCCACAAAGGAGTCTTTGTGCAGTTTCCTTAAATTCTCTTTGCCTCAGTTTTCTCATCTGTGAAATGGAGATAATACTAGAACTAAACTCATAGGTGGTTGTAAGGTTTGATGGAATAATATGTGTGAATTTCTTACCATATCTGGAACATAGTGAGGGCTCAGTAGTGTAAGCCATTATTGTTTGTTGTTGTTGTTGTTATTATCTACTGGGTTTTACCCACCATACCCTCAGTGGCAACGCTCCCAACTTTGATCTCTACTACCATGCTAAATGGAACTTTCTGTTTTGGCTTCTGTTCCTTCTACCATTATATTAACTGGCTCTTTCTACTTTATTAAAAAACAAACAAACCTCTTAAGTGAGAGGAACTGATTGGTTTAGTCTGTCACCACCCCAATAAGGCAGAGTTCTTACCCTAGGTCATTTCGTAGCCTACTGGCCAGTCTAGCAGTTGGCTGATTTGGGGTCAGGTCCTCAACAATCACCAGGCAGGCTGGTATAGCTTGTGAGCAGGAAATCCCTCAGAAGGGGAATGCAGGTCTGGCAGGCATTCTGATGCTTCCCAGAGAGGATGGGCAAGCTCGTACCTTCAATGTGGCTTGAAAGGGAGTACAGAAAAAAAAAGCCAAATTGTAATACTTTGATTAGTAACAAATATGGTGATTAAATGAACCAAAGATAAAGTGTTTGTTTAGGTAATAGCATTATTAGTGAGTTTGGGCAGCCAGGAAAAAGAAGTTTGGAAATAAAACAACAGATCAAACACAGGTCACTCAGGGCAAAACCTTTTCTTGTGATGTATGACAAGAGTCTGTCCAAGTTTCTGACACGCAGTGTTACCTAAAGAGGAAGAGAATGTGGAGTCAGCCTTTCAGAAATCTATTGACTCTAATCTCCTGTAAATTATAGGTAGTTATGCAGCACTTGGAGAGATTTCTGCCCATGACTGACCTCAAGAGCTCTCAAGATCATTTTGTGCTGAGCATTTTTACTCTACCATTAATTCTTTTAGGCTAAAGGTAGAAAAATAAATGGTAACCTTGGTTGTTTTTTTTTTTAAATGAATCAATTTGATGACAGGGAGAGATGGACATTTTTCTTCAATCTACAAAGCCAAGTCCTAAAACTCCAACTGGAAGAATTGTGACAGCTGATAGTTGTTTTGTATCCGGTAGAGATAAAGTTTTGACGTACTTGGCATTGGACTGCAGAGTGATGGTTAGAGGTTTATCCCTATGTTTCTAGATATGAATGTAGTCCTGACTATAGTGGAAAACTTCTTTGAGAATCAGAAAATTCAAGTCCTGGTTGAGTCAGGACTAGCTTTGTGTTCTTGGCAAAGTCACCATAATTCACCAGCTCCAGATTCATCATCTGTACAGTGAGGAGTTAATTAGATGATTTTCATCCCTCTCACAGTTCTAGCAGCACATGATTCAGTTTCATAACTTCTTTTATTTTTTGTATTGGTCCATTTAACCTTTTGTTTCTAGATCTTGCTTTGCAGTTTTATGCTTCTGTCTTTTGAGCCATATACATTCTTCGCTCATTCATTCATTAACTTCTGTATCCATCTTTACATTTATTGATTCTCTAACTCCATACTTATTGAGTGTAAGTCATTTTACTAGCAGTGATGATGCAGAATTTACTGACTTGCTGTCTGCTTTCAAGATCGTAAAAGTTAGCTCAGAATACAGCCATATCTCTGCCTGACTTTCCAGTCTCATCTTATACCGTTCTCTTTCTCTTTTGGATTTCTTGAATATCTGGCCTCTGGATCAACAGTATCAGCATCACATGTATATTTATTAGAAAAGTAAAATTTGGGCCACAATTAAACCTACTGAATCAGAAATTCTAGTTGTGTGACCAATAATCTGTTTTTAAAATCTGCTCTTCAGGCAATTTTGGTGCATGATAAAATTTGACCACCACTGCTCATAAGGGATTAAAAAGTGGAATGTGAATTGGCCTATAATTTTGCAAAGCTTAGATGTAGGGAGATTAAGCCTTTATATCAGTGACATAGACTGTAAGAATCACAAGATAAATGCAAAGTGCAAAGGCAATAAAGGGGAGGAAGGATGAAATGACTTGTGGAACAGGCTTCAGGGAGAAAGAACATTTGAGCTGGAACTGCTGAGTCATGGTCCATAAAACTCTCCAGATGAAGAGAAAAACAAAATAAACAAAATCCCTGCAAATCCAGAGCAAAACAAAGAAAATCCTACAATTATTCTAGACATAAAAGGTCAGTTTGTAATAATTAAGACCACACGCTTTGGAGTTAGACATATGGGGTTCCTATCCTGGCTCCAAAAATTATATACTAAGCTAGCTGGGCAAATTTCTTAACCTCTCTCTCTCTGAGTTTCCTCTTTTGTAAAGTGGGTAAAAGAATAGTTCTATGTCATAGGATTTTGGAGAATAGTAAATGAGATAATGTACATTTAATGCTTAATGTGCTATGGTAAAGCCTTGATAAATGGTAATTATTATTACTAACACAGAAATAAACTATTGAATTTTAAAAGTTGTGTAAGGGATCTTCATCCAGTCAACCAGGAAGAATTTACATCTTCTGTGTCCTAGATGTAATTTTCATTCTTTTTTATTTTTAAAAAACATTCTTAATACTTATTTTAAGACATTAAAAAAGCTTTGAAACAATCTCAAACTTGAATGGTCAGTACAAAAAAAATTTTTTTTTGTATTGCTTTTTTAATCCCTTCAGCCGTTTGAGAGTAACTGGTCAACCTGTTCTATTACTTCCTGATACATTAGTACTTATTTCCAGTGAACAAGGGCATTTGCCTATGTAACTGCAGTGAAATGAACAAAATCAGGAAATTAGCAAATATCCCAATATTGTGTTATACTGAATAATTCAGTTTAGAACTACAAATAGCCTTTAGGTGTCATGTCTTTTTAGTTTCTTTAATTCTGGAACATTTCCTCAGCCTTGAATTATTTTTTGTGACTTGGACGCTTCTAAAGATAAGAATATCACATAAGCAAGGCTGTGTTCTCTTTCCTGTATCCTATCAGGTGTCTCATGATTGTATTTGCTCCATTTAGTCGTGATGTTTACTTTGAACACTCGATTGATGTTGTGTTCCAGCTTTTGCGCTTGTGAAGTTCTTCTTTTCCATTTTTTGTTTGTTTATATAAATATGTGTTTACATCTATGTGAATATTTATGTCTATTAAAAACCGTAAGATCACACTGATACTTCCAGTTTCAATCCAGTACCAATATAGTGCATTGTAGTTTCTCCATTTCCATATTTTGACTCTCTTTTCTGATAAATTCTCATCATCTTTATTTTATTTACTTATTTGGTCAGTCTCCTTATTTGTAAGTCGTCCCATTATCACTGCTGAGGACACACTTCTTACCAAACTTAGGTTCTCAAAAGCCTCACTGGGCCATCCCTTCCCATAGTTGACCTTCTCACCCTATGTAGCTGAGATAAAGCATCCCAAGCTCTACCCACAGCCTGGGTGCCCTCCTCATAGAAGTCAGCTTTGACCCACTCCAACAATATCTAAACCGTTTGACCCTCTTCAACCTGTTTTGGTTCCAACAGCTCACATCTGGCTACCTCTCTGTGAGAACTCCTTCCTCAGTCTGTCTGACTCTGTAACTGCTTTGGGCCACCTTCACATGTAGATGCCCTCCTCACTCTGCTTGGGTTCTGGCACCCTGCTTTGAGCCACCTAGTTCCTTGGCTCAATCTCCTGCACCACCAGAACAGACCTTGCTCTACTTTACCTAATGGCTTTAGAACCAAATTGTCCTTGGTTCCATTAAAAATGCATAAAAGTATGCATTACCGTCATAATAAAAAATTAAAAAAAAGAACTGAATTGTCTTGGAGGGAAGGGAAGGAGAGAGAAGGGGAAGGAAAGGAGAAAGGTGATGGGGAGAAGAGGAGGAAAATAAGAAATCATAGATGTATTTTTCAATAAAGCAAGAGTAAGTATACTGTTTTCCAAAGACTGTGAATAGAACTACTAGCATGAAGTTTTCTTCTTCTGGGAACAAGCAGGACAGCCTTCTGGTTTGATTATGGGGTCTGTATGGCTGTCCAGATGTTTTAAGGTTGTTACACAACACTAGTTAGTCTACGAGAGAACAGCACAGCTTCCTGTCACACTTGTAGACTGAAATGGATTGGATAGTTCTTGTATTATAGCTATCTACAAGTTGCCTTTCCACTCTCACTTCAGAATAAAAGGTAGTATACTTTATTTAGCCAATATAAAAGTAAGGTAATAATAGTTTCTATATATAGAGTGAGCTTCCCAGGTGGCTCAGTGGTAAAGATTCTGAAGGTTTGATACCTGAGTTGGGAAGATCCCCTGGAGAAGGAAATGGCAACCCGCTCTAGTATTCTTGCCTGGCAAATCCCATGGACAGAGGAGCCTAGTTAGCTACAGTCCATGGGGTTGCAAAGAGTTGGATACAGATTAGCAACTAAAAAACAACATATACAAAGTAGCAGGTTTTCTAACCTGTAATTTTGTATTTGGGCATATGATTTTTCCTTTTGCAAACCTTTTATATATTGAGGAAGTTGAGACAAAAGGGAGGTGACATGTTCAATGTTTCTAGATTTTATTTTTCTACAACTTTATTTAAGCAGTATGTTTTAATGGGATTACTTTGCACAGTAGATCATAAGCTTGACCTAATATAATGGAGATGATTATACCTGTGCTATAATATGCACATATGATAATTGTACATAATTAATATATATCAACTCTAATGAATTATAATTATATCATTTATATATAATAATATAATTATATATAATGGAAATGATACCATAATTATAATAAAATGTTATAAATTTTATAGGGGTATATTTTCAATACTTTTTACAATCTAAAATTGGTCTTTCAGATATATTAGTACACCAGTGTTTCAGAGCAATGTTCTTTTTATGATTAGCCATCAGCTGTCACTTCTTGGAGCAATTCCAAATGAAATGATTACAGTCTGCCATTTAAATCAGTCCTTTTGGAGGAGAGGAATGTGATACTTTTCTCAAGTGGTAGTTGACATTAGGTGTTTAATCAGCCAAAGAAACACCCTTCACCTCATATTACACATGGAAAAGACTAAGCTTTTGGTATTCATCAGTAAAGCTCTATCTATATCGTCTTGTGTTATTCAGAACTGTATGTCCACAATTAAAAAAAAAAGTAAAGAACAAAATGAAACAAATTGAAAACTACAAAAAAAATTATTTGGGCAAGTTGTAGTAAGAACCTCTGTATACCAGACTTAAGGAGATAAGAGGGACACTGTCTTTTAGCACATCAGAGACAGAATTTTGTTTTCCTACTTAACACATGTCTCTAGATATAACTCTGTCTGTAGACTGAATACTTTCTGGCCTCACTGAGTTGGTTAGTTGGATTGATTATAAAATTGTATGAAATTACCACTAAATAGAATATTGAATAAATCTATACTTATGTGCCTGACAGTAAAGTTTCCACCACAGTCTGGTTTCTTATGTCATGCCTATCTTGCCATTTTTTCTTTTCTCCTTCTTTAGTTCGGTTCAGTTGCTCAGTCGTGTCCGACTCTTTGTGACCCCAGGGACTGTAGCACGCCAGGCTTCCCTGTCCATCACCAACTCCTGGAGCTTGCTTAAACTCATGTCCATCAAGTTGGTGATTTTCTGTTAAAATCATCTTCAATTTACAGGGAAAAATTGTTACAATATTATTGGATAACTAATATTTATTGAATACCCTGTATTCATGGTGTGTGTAAAGCAAAAGTGAGTTGTTGATGCTAATTATGTAATCTGTAGTAACCTGTTTTTATAACGTTCAAAATTTAACATTGTCTCCAAGCTTAACTATGTTGACTGTCTATTGTTACCTTTATGGAGAAGTGTCTTTGCCTCCCTTTGATTTATATCAGCTAGGAAGATGTGGTTCCTGAAGCCCAAACTCTCATTCTGTTTGAGTTTTTGCTGATGGGGAGAGAAATTCAATAACTTCTGCTTAGTAGTGTACAGTTGAGATTAAAGTATTCTGGGTAACAGGCCTTGGAAAGTTTTTGAGTTTCTTCGGTTTGATTTTCCTTCCATCTGGTGATCTGTAGAATTTCCTAAATGATATTTTAGTCATGCGTTTATAATAAGATATGCTTGTTTTAGCATTGATATCATTCAATTAACCCCTGTGTTCCAGTAGGCATATTACTGAGCACGTTGTAGCAAAAAGGCTGTGGCTTTTGTGTCAAATCTGGATTCCAATCCTAGTCTGGTTGCCGCATAGCCCTGTGACCTTGAGTAAGTCTCAGTTTCTCCATCTTTAAAATAGGTGGAATAATAATAATGCCTCATGATATGATGACAAAGACTAAGTGAAATAAATGATGCTTTAAAGTGTGGCTGCCTAACATATGGTGGAGAAGTGGCAAATGCTAATTTCTTCCTTTCCTCCTTCAATACACAAAATCAATACTTTATCACAGACTGGAAGATACATGGTAGTGGGGAGAGAATGTGGAATTTATTTAAAAATATGTAGTTTAAAACTAAGCTCATGCAAGATTATAGTTACTTATCTTTCTGAGATTTGTAAGTTTATATGGTAAACCTTTGTGAGCTTAAAAAGGATGCAAAAACATTCCTTTATCTTGGATGATCAATGTGAAATTGAAGTTTAATTATCTTTTAGATATAGAATAAGACACACCTGGTGGTGGTTTGGGAGTTAAGTATGTCTGCATTGCTGCTGTGAATAAAGAATGTCTTCTGTCTCCAAGGCTCCTCACATCGTCTTCCACCTTCCCTGCTCATGTGTTGCCTACCTTGGGTTCAGCGACCAGTGAGATTCAGCAAGACAACTGGGTAGTCAACAGGATAGGATACCCAGCAGGTAGGGGAGCCTGAGGCTCCTCAGAAACAGTGTCTGCATGTGCTGGAGCAAGAAATGCATGGCGTTGATGAACCCAGCACCTCAGACAGTGAAATAATAAAGGATGCTGATGTGGGCTGTGACCCTGAAGATACAGACCCGTGATGTGGGCTGTGAATGCCACAAAAATCCCCTCTTTGAAGTGGTGGATCTGATGCCTGTTGGGGGGTTTTGCAGATCCTTTCTGAGAGAAGTAGAGGGACTATAAAGAAAGCTGAGCCCTAAAGAATTGATGCTTTTGAACTGTGGTGCTGGAGAAGACTCTTGAGAGTCCCTTGAACAGGAAGGAGATCAAACCAGTCCATCCTAAGGGAAAATCAATTCTGAGTATTCATTGGAAGGACTGATGCTGAAGCTGAAACTCCAATACTTTGGCCACCTGATGTGAAGAACTGACTCATTGGAAAAGACCCTGATGCTGGGAAAGATTGAAGGCGGGAGGAGAAGGGGATGACAGAGGATGAGATGGTTGGATGGCATCACTGATACGATGGACATGAGTTTGAATATGCTCCGGGAGTTGGTGATGGACAGGGAAGCCTGGTATGCTGCAGTCCATGGGGTCCCAAGGAGTCGCACAGGACTGAGCGACTGAACTGAGCTGAACTGAATAGGGATGGCATGTGAGACGTAGTTTTGAAAGTGTGAAGACCCCAAAGGGAGCCTGAGGTGGCAGGGGCCCCATCCAGGCTACACAGATGCAAATGTGGGCTCATTTGTGACTGTAAAAGCTGTAGATTTGGAATAGTATCTTGTAAAGGCTGTGTCCTGTGAGAGCAGTGTACTGTAAAGGCTGTAAGGTGGGGGAGCTGAAAGATGATGCGCGGAGCGCTAGGAACTGCAGACATTTTTTATTCGCAGCAGCAAGTGATGTAGACTTAGAACCTCGTTCTGTAAAGGCTGTGTCCTCTATTGCTCTTGCGCCGAGGTTCAGCGTTGCTTGCCAAAGGAATATTGCGGAAGGTGCTCATGTAGACTGTGAGGTGAGAGACCCCGAAGGAGTGAAATGTAGGGAGAGAGCAATTGGCAGGTGGGGGTGCTCAAGGCCTCTCGCCCCGCTCCACTCGTGCCCCACAGCCGGGCTCATTTGTGGCATTACGCATGCGCACCGTGGTGTGGGTCTATATATGCTATGCTATGCTATGCTAAGTCACTTCAGTCGTGTCCGACTCTATGTGACCCCATAGACGGCAGCCCACCAGGCTTCCTTGTCCCTGGGATTCTCTAGGCAGGAACACTGGAGTGGGTTGCCATTTCCTTCTCCAATGCATGAAAGTGAAAAAGAGAAAGTGAAGTCACTCAGTCGTGTCTGATTCTTAGCGACCCCAAGGACTACAGCCTACCGGGATCCTCCATCCATGGGATTTTCCAGGCAAGAGTATTGGAGTGGGGTGCCATTGCCTTCTCTGTGCGGGTCTATATAAGGACCCCCTGAAAAGCTCTTGGCAAGTCAGGGTCAAGGTGATTCTGTGTTGCATTGAGTTGCATAGTCGTTGTTCCTGCTGTGTCAGCCTTTAGAGAGTAAAGATGTCCCTCTTGCTGCTGCGAATAAAGAATGTCTGCAGTTCCTAGTGCTCTGCGCATCTTCTTTCAGCTTCGCTACGGTGCCTACCCGGGGTTCAGCGAAGTGAGATATGGCAAGACTCCAGTGCTATACAATACGTCCTCAGTTATCTTTTTTATACATAGTATCAATAGTGTGTGTGTGTTAATCTCAGTCTCCCAGTTCCTTCCCTACCCACTTTCCCCCTTGGTATCCATATATTTGTTCTCTGCATCTTGAGTCTCTCTACTTTGCAGACAATACCTTCTAAACCATTTTTTTGAGATTCCACATATATGCAATAATATATATTTGTGTTTCTGACTTACTTCATTCTGTGTGGCACTCTGTAGGTCCATCCATGTCTCTACAGATGACTCAGTTTCATTCCTTTTATGGCTGAGTAATACTCAATTTTTTAGGTGAATGACACTGAGGCTTAGAAAATTTAAATGTCCCGTCACAGGTTACACATTCGGATAAGTAGCAGAGTCAGGGCCTGACTTCAGCGCTCTTGTGTAACTTCTAGATTGCTGTACCACTTCACTTATGCACAACTGATATGCCTCTCCCGTCACATTCTGCACTTACTTTGTTCCTCTTTGAGTCTTTTTCCTCTGCATATTTCTTAAAATGTTCCTGGATATTTCTCAATGCTATACTTATCCCTAATATCTACTAGTCACCTTCCAGTCTTCTAAAACTTTATCTTTTGATACAATTTCAAGCCTGTGGATAAGTTTCAAGAGTAGTACAGGGAACTCCTGTATCTTTACTCAAGAGTCACTAATTGTTTACATTCTGTCTTATTCGATTTATCATTCTTTAACTATGTGTGTCTCTCATTCTTTCTATATGTATATATATAATACTTACATGTACATATTTTTAATGAACCATTTGAGAATGATTTGGGGCCCTCAGGCTCCTGTATCACTAAATAATTCAATGTATATTTCCTAAAAATGAGAGTATTTTCTTAAATAATGCAGTTATCAAAATCAGGAAATCCAACACTATACAATACTCTTTTCTAATGCACAGTCCATATTCAGTTTCAGCAGTGGTCATCAAAATGTTTTTTATAGCTGTTTCCCTAGTCTAGGATCTAGCCAGGATCACACATTATACTTACTTGTCATGCCTTTTTAGTCCCCTTTATTTTTTATCTTATTTTAAAAAACATTTTTATTGGAGTATAATTGATTTACAATGTTGTGACTTTCTGCTATACAGCAAAGTGAATCAGTTATGCATATACATATATCTACTCTTTAGATTCTTTTCCCATATAGGTCATTACAGAGTATTGAGCAGAGTTCCGTATGTTATACAGTAAGTTCTTATTAGCTGTGTATTTTATATATAGCAGTGTTATGCATGCGTGTGTGCATGCTCAGTCACTCAGTTGGGTCCAACTCTTTTGCGACCCCTGGCTGTAGCTCACTAGTCTCCTTTGGTGAGGAAGTCTTGATGAGATTTCCCAGGCAAGAATGCAGGAGTGGGTTGCCATTTCCTCTTCCAGGGGATCTTCCCAATTTAGGGATTGAACCTGTATCTCCTGCATCAGCAGGCAGATTCTTTGCTACTGTACCACCAGGGAAGCCCATGTAATAGTGTTTGTCGCCTTTAATCTGCAATTTCTTTTTTTAATTTAATTTTATTTTTAAACTTTACAATATTGTATTAGTTTTGCCAAACATCAAAATGAATCCACCACAGGTATACCCGTACTCCCCATCCTGAATCCTCCTCCCTCCTCCCTCCCCATACCCTCCCTCTGGGTCATCCCAGTGCACCAGCCCCAAGCATCCAGTATCGTGCATCGAACCTGGACTGGCGACTTGTTTCATACATGATATTATACATGTTTCAATGCCATTCTCCCAAATCTCCCCACCCTCTCCCTCTCCCACAGAGTCCATAAGACTGATCTATACATCAGTGTCTCTTTTGCTGTCTCGTACACAGGGTTATTGTTACCATCTTTCTAAATTCCATATATATGCGTTAGTATACTGTATTGGTGTTTTTCTTTCTGGCTTACTTCACTCTGTATAATAGGTTCCAGTTTCATCCACCTCATTAGAACTGATTCAAATGTATTCTTTTTAATGGCTGAGTAATACTCCATTGTGTATATGTACCATAGCTTTCTTATCCATTCATCTGCTGATGGACATCTAGGTTGCTTCCATGTCCTGGCTATTATAAACAGTGCTGTGATGAACATTGGGATACACGTGTCTCTTTCCCTTCTGGTTTCCTCAGTGTGTATGCCCAGCAGTGGGATTGCTGGTAATCTGCAATTTCTTTAGCAGAATATTTTTGAAGATTACAGGTCAGATGTTTTGTAGACTGTCCTATGATTTGGTTTCATCTGACATTTTCTAATGATTGGATTCAGTTTACGCACTTTGCGGGGGAGTGACACAAATGATGCTATATCCATCTTGATGGTTGATAATAGGAGGCCCCCAGGGCCAGTTTGTTCTAATTTGTGGGGAGACAACTTGAGACTATGCAATGTTGTGTTCCTTGCCAAATTTTTACATACCACTTGCAGCGTCCATTCTTGATTTTCTAATTCCATAATTTCTTCCATATTTATTAGCTGGAATTCTCCTATAAGGAAGAGATTTCCCTTCTCCTCCATTTAATCACTCATTTTTTTTTTTTATGATGAACTCATATATTCTTATTTTCTTCAATAGGTTATAATCTATTACTGTTAATTAATTTTAAATGAATTTTTTTGGAGTATCGTTGCTTTATGATGTGTTAGTTTTTGCTGTACAGCAAAGTGAATTAACTATATACATATACCCCTCATTTTTGGATTTTCTTTATATTTTATTACTATTAATTTATTTTAATGGTCAAATTGTTCCAGATTTGGTTGGTAGGAGCCTCTTTAAAATGGCTTTTATGTCTTTTTGACCTTTCCCATGATTTTTCGGGCTTCCTGGGTAGCTCAGCTGGTAAAGGACCTGCCTGCAATGCAGGAGATCCTGGTTCGATTCCTGAGTCAGGAAATTCCCCTGGAGAAGGGGTAGACTACTCACTCCAATATCTTGGGTTTCCCTGGTGGCTCAGATGGTAAAGAATTCACCCATAATGTGGGGACTTGGATTCGATCCCTGGGTTGAGAAAGATCCCCTGGAGGAGGGCATGGCAACCCCTTCCAGTATTCTTGCCTGGAGAATCTCCATGGGCAGTGGAGCCTGGTGGGTTACAGTCCATGGGATTGCACAGAGTCAGACACGACTGAGCAACTAAGCACAGTACAGGATTTTTCAGCACTTCCTTACTTTCTGGTGAAACATAAAGTCCCAGGTTCATCCTTACAGTTTCCCTGCTCTAGCCCTAGAGTGAGCCTTCATCCAAAAACCCTGGTTCTTTTTTTGCAGAACAGAGTATTTTGAAACCAACGTTCCCTCTCTCATCCCTTTTTTCCTTCCTCCCTCCTTTCTATTCTTGCTCTTTTCCGTTCTCTGCCTCCCCTCTCTCCCTCCCTCCTTCCTTCCTACTTTCCTTCCTTCCAGTGTTTTGTCCAGGCATAGAAGAAGCCCAATCATATCAGAACATTGTGGAAATGTCTTTGAGTCTTTAGTACGCAAGCATTTCCTGATTCTCTGGTCTTGCTTCTTCAATATGTATTGGATTGATCATGTATTCATATTAGTCCATGGATGCTGAGTTTCATGCTCATCCCTGCTAACTGTGGGCTCTTTTGTCCCCTAACTTGGTATTTGATTGGTACCTATCATTGATGTTGCTTTCACTCTTTTTTATTGGCTCCAAAATTTAACTTACATTTCCTTTTCATCCACATTTAACTTTAGCCCACTCTCATTTTCATACTTATTCTTCTGGTCCCAGGTAATATCCTTAAAGAATCTTGACTGGCTGCCAACCTAAGATAGGACATTTACTTTGCTGATAAAGCCTTTATTAGAAATTCTGTTACTGTGCCTCTGTGTCTAGTAGTTGGGCTCAAATGGACCAGGCAATGATGAGTTTTTACTTTGTAAAAGCATGGTATCTGGATGCAACATAAGGATATTGGATGTGAGCATTTATCTGGTTCCCCAAATAGAACCAAATGTTGAGGAAAGGTTAATGAAACACCAAGGTTGCACTTTGTAACATCTTTAAATATAGCAAAGTCAACTGTGTTACACTTTTTGGCTGAATTCATAATCAGGTGTAAGTATGGAATATCCTGCAGAGAAAAGATATGCTGGAAACATATTTAAAACATATGTTTTAAAAGAAGGCACAGTTTATAAAGATTACCATCTCCATATTGAAGTTGTGTGTGAGAATCCTCAGCTGATTTCAGTGAATTCTTGGGGTTAAACAGCTTTGGTGAGTTATAACCGTATCTTCTAATCACAAAAAACCAAATGAGCCAATAGCAATGCGCTTCAAAGAGGTTTCTGATTGGCAGGCCGGAGTGGTGACTGTAATTCTTCCCTTGAATACTACGTCTAGGATCATGAAAGCTAAGGTTGGAAAGCAAAAAAGAGTCTCCCCAGTCACTTTTATTTCAGCCTTAAACATCTTGCATTTTGGTTACTTTGTTTTACTGTGGTTAAGTAGGTAATTGCAGAGTAATTTGTGAGTCCTACAAGGAAAATAATCTTGTGATCTAAGTCATATTTTCTTAATTCAGGTTGTGTAAAAGGAAATCCATTTCTCCACCATTTACCATATTTATAGTTTGTCCAGTGAATTTGGATCTTAAAAAAAGTCAAATCTCCTTCAAATGAAACAAGATTCACCACTTCTGAGGATATTAAAAGTAAGTTCCTCAGATGCTGGAAGGCATATCTTGGGATCTCGAAGGATCACTTGATGACATAGCACTATCACTGAAATAAGTATGTCATGTTGGATTGTCTCTGCCTGGAAAAAGATAAAATCTTTTGAGTATATGGGTTTTTAAGGGTATGCTTAAAAGGACAGTCCTATTTACTTTGGATTCCCTTAATGATGCTGTTTGACAATTGAAGACCCGGCTGTGCCAGAATCATCTTTTCAAAGGCCAGATCTCATCATTATGGAACGTAGGTTAAAACAAAAGCAGGAGATTGGGCTGAATAGAGACTGACTCAGCTACCATTTAGAAGTTGATTTTATTTCCCCCTGTTTTAATGCATCCTAAAGGCAGAGTACTGTAATATAGTTACTTTCGAGTTTCTAGCTAATTGAATCTGAATCCATTAGTCAATAATGTTCACTAAGTGGTTATTATTACTTTTCAATCCACAGAAGCCAATTTGCTTCTCTTGCTGGGATTTTTCCCGACCCCTCACTCTGAAAAAGAGAATTGTAATAACTCAGTGAGGGATGAAGCCTTGGGTTCTAATCACAGAGGTGCTGTTTCTTAAGCCCAGTGTTACTGGTGAATCAGAAACCAGTGACATCACTTGGGAGCTTGTTAGAGCTGGAGATACAAGTTCCATTCCTGACTTTAATCATAATTTGCATTTTAACAAAATCTCCAGGTGATTGAGATTCATGTGTATGTCAGAGATGGAGAAACACTCATTTGTAAATTTGACAGTAATTTATAGACTATTTAAAAAATAACTGTGAGGTTAATATGGGTATGCCTTCAAGAATTGGAGGAATTTATTTAGAATGTATCCTTAGAGGTGGAAAAAACTTTTTCATTTGAGGGAGGACAGTGCAAAATAAAAACTGCTAGCAGTTGTAATCAAGTAGTCAAATCACATGGAAGCATAATCCAAATAATGTGCAGGTTTTCTGCAGTCCTGAGTGTGAAAAGATTTGACTTTATTCACTGACTTTTCTTCTCTTTGAGCTTTAAATAGAGAGGTAATGCAAATAAGCTAAAATTAGTAAGCCTTCATTGTGTGTTAGTGCAAAGAATGATGCTAAATAGTAGAGAATATATGGCTGGTTCTGACATTGTCTTCATTCCTAAAGACCTTCATTACTGAAAAATTACTTATTAAATTGAAATGTTGAATTGAGAATAGATGGTGAACAAGTACTTCTACTATAAGGTAGAATAAAAAATAACTATTAAATAGATTTGAGCAATATTTTGTGGGAATGTGAGGAAAGAAGTGGCATTGTCTACCTTCCCCACCCCCCACAATTCCCAAGAGAAATATTTTTCTTTTTCTTTTTAAACAGGATAAAAGCATACAAATTTATTTAAGTTTTACATGACATGCAAGTCTTCATTAGGAAGTGAAAACCCACAGAAGCTGTTAGAGCTGGGTGTTTTATGCTGGATTTGATGAAGAGTGGACAGTCAGAAAGGAAATGTAATAAGTTAAGGAGTTAGGAGGTCATTGTAGCAAACTAGGGAAGACTTATCAAAAAGGCCTGTCTGTAAGTCTCTCCCTGGCATTCCTTTGTCTTCAGAGACAAATGGTTTTCTTTATGGTGATTGCTGTTTGGGTGTTCTTACTCTCACATGTCCTACTCAATTGAACTCACTTTTAGTAAGAAAAATTTCTATTCTGATGGCATTTCACGTTTAGATCTTTTACTTCCAATATCCTGTTTATAAAGGCATAGTACTGGGACTGGGTATTGAAGAGAGGTACCCAGAGAGAGGATTTCGATGTGTAGGAAAGGGGTTCTGGGCCTTGGGAAGAGTCAGGAAGTGGTGTTGGTAGTTGTGGTGTTGGGGAAACAAGAGGGTGCCAAAAAGAGATGCCTGGAAATGACACACTGATATATACCAGGTGTTCAAAAAAATAATACTGTTCAGAAGTAAAATTTGACGGTTGCAGAATTAGCTTCCAATTTAAGTAATCTGTGACTTAAAACGCCTTTCTTCCCCTCTAGTAGTTGCTTAGACAGGAAGTATAAATAGACAAAAGAGTGAAATAGACCGAACACTTCATCAGGTTTAGGGTAATAATTAAGATTTTCAAATTAGGTATTAAAATACTGTCTGTTGGGTTTTCCTAAATGTGAACAAGTTACTGGTATCCATTGTGTGTCAAGGTGTAACTTGTTTGTATGAATCTTTTAACATTCATATGATACATCTTCTATTTCTGGAAAATTTATACACCTAATATTTCAAAACTTGGCAGCTTGGAAATGCTGCTTATGAAACAGTGTTTATATCCTCAAAATTGATGCAAAGAAAAAGAATCTAGAAATTTGACTACCTGCAAACATTGTTTTACTCATTATGTCATTATTCTTTAGAAAATGTGTCTCTGATAAGATTTTTATAGAAATTCTTTGTTTCTTTTTAATTAATACTTTAAACCAGGTAATGTAAACATATCTTGTTTTGGTGATTTTATATTTAAAAAATTCCGTATTCCACTTACTTTTGTCAACTCAATACCCTACTCACCCTTCAGTTCAGTTCAGTTCAGTTCAGTTGCTCAGTCATGTCCGACTCTTTGTGACCCCATGAATCAGCACTCCAGGCCTCCCTGTCCATCACCAACTTCTGGGGTTTACTCAGACTCATGTCCATCGAGTCAGTGATGCCATCCAGCCATCTCATCCTCTGTTGTCCCCTTCTCCTCCTGCCCCTAATCTCTCCCAGCATCAGAGTCTTTCCCAATGAGTCAACTCTTCACATGAGGTGGCCAAAGTACTGGAGTTTAAGCTTTAGCATCATTCCTTCCAAAGAAATCCCAGGGCTGAGCTCTTTCAGAATGGACTGGTTGGATCTCCTTGCAGTCCAAGGGACTCCCAATAGTCTTCTCCAACACCACAGTTCAAAAGCATCAATTCTTCAGCACTCAGCTTTCTTCACAGTCCAACTCTCACATCCATACATGACCACTGGAAAAACCATAGCCTGGACTAGATGGACCTTTGTTGGCAAAGCAATGTCTCTGCTTTTCAATATGCTATCTAGGTTGGTCATAACTTTCCTTCCAAGGAGTAAGCGCCTTTTAATTTCATGGCTGCAGTCACCATCTGCAGTGATTTTGGAGCCCCCAAAAATAAAGTCTGACACTGTTTCCACTGTTTCCCCATCTATTTCCTATGAAGTGATGGGACCAGATGCCACGATCTTAGTTTTCTGAATGTTGAGCTTTAAGCCAACTTTTTCACTCTCCACTTTCACTTTCATCAAGAGGCTTTTGAGTTCCTCTTCACTTTCTGCCATAAGGGTGGTGTCATCTGCATATCTGAGGTTATTGATATTTCTCCCGGCAATCTTGATTCCAGTTTGTGCTTCTTCCAGCCCAGCGTTTTTCATGACGTACTCTGCATATAAGTTAAATAAGCAGGGTGACAATATACAGCCTTGACGAACTTCTTTTCCTATTTGGAACCAGTCTGTTGTTCCATGTCCAGTTCTAACTGTTGCTTCCTGACCTGCATATAGGTTTCTCAAGAGGCAGGTCAAGTGGTCTGGTATTCCCATCTCTTTTAGAATTTTCCACAGTTTCCTGTGATCCACACAGTCAAAGGCTTTGGCATAGTCAATAAAGCAGAAATAGATGTTTTTCTGGAACTCTCTTGCTTTTCCCATGATCCAGCGGATGTTGGCAATTTGATCTCTAGTTCCTCTGCCTTTTCTAAAACCAGCTTGAACATTTGGAAGTTCACGGTTCACGTATTGCTGAAGCCTGGCTTGGAGAATTTTGAGCATTACTTTACTAGCGTGTGAGATGAGTGCAATTGTGTGGTAGTTTGAGCATTCTTTGGCATTGCCTTTCTTTGGGATTGGAATGAAAACTGACCTTTTCCAGTCCTGTGGCTACTGCTGAGTTTTCCAAATTTGCTGGCATACTGAGTGCAGCACTTTCACAGCATCATCTTTCAGGATTTGAAATAGCTCAATTGGAATTCCATCACCTCCACTAGCTTGTTCATAGTGATGCTTTCTAAGGCCCACTTGACTTCACATTCCATGATGTCTGGCTCTAGGTCAGTGCTCACACCATCGTGATTATCTTGGACGTGAAGATCTTTTTTATATAGTTCTTCAGTGTATTCCTGCCACCTCTTCTTAATATCTTCTGCTTCTGTTAGGTCCATACTATTTCTGTCCTTTATCAAGCCCATCTTTGCATGAAATGTTCCCTTGGTATTTCTAATTTTCTTGAAGAGATCTCTAGTTTTTCCCATTCTGTTGTTTTCCTCTATTTCTTTGCATTGATCGCTGAGGAAGGCTTTCTTATCTCTTCTTGCTATTCTTTGGAACTCTGCATTCAGATGCTTATATCTTTCCTTTTCTCCTTTGCTTTTCAATTCTCTTCTTTTCACAGCTATTTGTAAGGCCTCCTCAGACAACCATTTTGCTTTTTTGCACTTCTTTTCTATGGGGATGGTCTTGATCCCTGTCTCCTGTACAATGTCATGAACCTCATTCCATAGGTCATCAGGCACTCTGTCTATCAGATCTAGGCCCTTAAATCTATTTCTCACTTCCACTGTATAATCATAAGGGATTTGATTTAGGTCATACCTGAATGGTCTAGTGGTTTTCCCTACTTTCTTCAATTTCAGTCTGAATTTGGCAATAAGGAGTTCATGATCTGAGCCACAGTCAGCTCCTGGTCTTATTTTTGTTGACTGTATAGCGCTTCTCCATCTTTGGCTGCAAAGAATATAATCAATCTGATTTCGGTGTTGACCATCTGGTGATGTCCATGTGTAGAGTCTTCTCTTGTGTTGTTGGAAGAGGGTGTTTGCTATGACCAGTGCATTTTCTTGGCAAAACTCTATTAGTCTTTGCCCTGCTTCATTCCGTATTCCAAGTCCAAATTTGCCTGTTACTCCAGGTGTTTCTTGACTTCCCACTTTTGCATTCCAGTCCCCTATAATGAAAAGGACATCTTTTTGGGGTGTTAGTTCTAAAAGGTCTTCTAGGTCTTCATAGAACCATTCAACTTCAGCCTCTTCAGTGTTACTGGTTGGGGCATAGACTTGGATTACTGTGATATTGAATGGTTTGCCTTGGAAATGAACAGAGATCATTCTGTCATTTTTGAGATTGCATCCAAGTACCGCATTTCGGATTCTTTTGTTGACCATGATGGCTACTCCATTTCTTCTAAGGGATTCCTGCCTGCAGTAGTAGATATAATGGTCATCTGAGTTAAATTCACCCATTCCAGTCCATTTTAGTTCGCTGATTCCTAGAATGTCAATGTTCACTCTTGCCATCTCTTGTTTGACTGCTTCCAATTTGCCTTGATTCATGGACCTGACATTCCAGGTTCTTATGCAATATTGCTCTTTACACCATCGGACCTTGCTTCTATCAATATACCAACCCTTAGAATGCTCAAAAGTTTGGAAAATATTTGTATGATTTTATATCTGTATGACTTTTACCTTCTACTCTTACACATTTTACATACATGACTTCACAGCCTCTTTACTGCTAGTGGCAGAATAAATTTGTAGTTGTGCATGAAATTTGAGAGTAACTTTTTAGAATAAACCAATATTTATGAAATACTCAATTTTTCTTCAATATGTAAAAAAGTATAATATTTATACATGTAAAAGAGTATATATATACACATATATGTATATATATATACTATATATATATGTAACATGGTAATAAAAAAACCCATTTCTGAAATAAGCCCTCAGATCTGGAACTGAAAACCTGTATGTTCCTCCTTTATCCCATTTTCCTCCCCATTCCTTGCACTGTTGTAATTACAACTTTTCATGTGCTTCTTTGCTTTGATCTATTTTTTTCACATATATTTGTATGTATGCCTGAAAATATATAGCTTAGTTTTGCATGTTTTTGAACTTTAAAAAAATATTTTTGTACTGAGACTTTTTTTTCATTCAACGTTATGTTTCTAAGATTTGTTCATGTTATTTCGTGATACTATAGTTCATTCATTTTGGCTGTTACATGAATTCCATTCTGAGAACATACCATATTTATCTACTTTTTTGATGGAGATTTTTTGCTAATTTTTTGCTCCCATAATCTGTGCTGTTATGAACATTTTGGTTTGTGTCCTGATGCGTATGTGTAAGGGTTTATCTATAATATATACTGAGTAGAAGAAATACTGGATTACAGAAAAAAAAAAAAGGGTGAATTTTACAAGACAATACAAGATTATTTTCTAAAGTGGTCGTGGCAATTCAGACTCACCAGGAATAAATGTTACCATTCACTCATAGATTTTTTTCCTTTTTTAATTGAAATATATAGTTGACATGTACTGTGCTAAGTCACTTCAGTCATGTCCAACTCTTTGCAACCCTATGAACTGTATCCCACCAGTCTCCTCTGTCCATGGGAGTCTCGAGTCAAGAATACTAGAGTGGGTTGCCGTGCTCTCCTCCAGGGGATCTTCCAGATCCAGGGATCAAACCTGCATCTCTTATGTCTCCTGCACTGGCAGGCAGGCTCTTTACCCCTAGTGCCACCTGGGAAGCCCACAGTTGACATATAATATTATATGTTACAGGTATACAGTGTAGTGATTCATACTTTTTAAAGATTATACTCATTTATAATTATCAAATATTGTCTATATTACAAGTGGTGTACAATATATCCTTGTAGCTTAATCCCCTACTAGTATATTGCCCCTCTCCTCTTCCCATTCTCCACTAGTTTGTTCTCTATATCTGAGAGTGAATAAACTTACCTAAGGAGGTGAAACATCTGTACTTGGAAAACTATAGGATACTGTTGAAAGAAATCGGAGGCAACACATACAGATGAAAGGACACACTGTGTTCTTGGATTGGAAGAATTAACCAAGGTTATTAATTAACCTTGTTAAAATGGCCATCCTATCCAAGACAACGTACAGATGCAATGCAATCCCTATCAAAATTCCAATGACATTTTTCACAGAACTTGAAGAAATAATTTTAAAATTTGTATGGAAACACACACAAAATACATTATAGCCAAAATAATCATAAACAATAATAGAGCTGGAGGAATTATTCTCCCTGACTTCAAGATATACTAAACTACAGTAATATTTTAGCCAATATTATTGGTGTAGGTGGTGTTTGGTTATGATCTTGCTGTGCATTTATGATCACAAATGAGATTGAGAATCTTTTCCCTTATCAGATTTATCAGTGATACATGTTTGCTGTGAAATATCCTGTTTATATTTTCCTACCCATTTTTTTTTCTTTTGGTTTGTATGTCTCTTCCTTTTTGGTTTTTACACACCCAGATACTGTCCCTTTGCCTGTCTGATATGAAGATAACTTCTCTTAATTTCATCTTGTCTTTTTCACTTTCTTTATTGAGGTGTAATTGATATATAATAAACTGCACATATGTGAAGCAATGATTTAATGTTTTGATATATGCACACACTCCTTTATAAACTCTCCCACTCACCCTTTCCTGCCTAACCTCACAGTCCTATTCTCAGGCAACTACAGAATTGTTTTGTCAATATAGATTAGTTTGCATTTTCTAGAATTTTATATAACTGGTATTATAAAAGATATGTTTATTTTTCTCTGACTTCTTTTACTTGGCATTATTTTGAAATTCATCCATGTTGTGTGTATCAGTTTGCTTTTGTTTTTTTATTGATGAGTAGTCTTCCATTGTATGGGTATACTCTATTGATCTACTGATGGACATTTGGATTGCTTTCAAATATGACTTTTTACATGAATGTATATTTCCTTCTTCTTAGGTAAGTATCTAGAACAGTGATGGCTGGATTATATAGTAGCTATATGTTTAACTTTTTAAGAAATTACCGAACTTTTTCAAACTGGTTGTACTGTTTTCCATACTCACCATCAGCAATTGAGAGTTCTAGTTTTTTAGGATCACTGTCAGTTCTTGGGATGATCAGTTTTAAAAATTGTAACCAGTTTAATAAATATGTAGTGAAAAATGTAGTAGTATCTCATTGTGGTTTAACATTTTTCTTTCTCTAATGATTAATGTGTAGCCATGAAATTAAAAGATGCTTACTCCTTGGAAGGAAAGTTATGACCAACCTAGATAGCATATTGAAAAGCAGAGACATTACTTTGCCAACAAAGGTCCGTCTAGTCAAGGCTATGGTTTTTCCTGTGGTCATGTATGGATGTGAGAGTTGGACTGTGAAGAAGGCTGAGCGCCGAAGAATTGATGCTTTTGAACTGTGGTGTTGGAGAAGACTCTTGAGAGTCCCTTGGACTGCAAGGAGAGCCAACCAGTCCATTCTGAAGGAGATCAGCCCTGGGCTTTCTTTGGAAGGAATGATGCTAAAGCTGAAACTCCAGTACTTTGGCCACCTCATGCGAAGAGTTGACTCATTGGAAAAGACCCTGATGCTGGGAGGGATTGGGGGCAGGAGGAGAAGGGGACGACAGAGGATGAGATGGCGGGATGGCATCACTGGCTGGATGGCATCACTGTCTCGATGGACGTGAGTCTGAGTGAACTCTGGGAGTTGGTGATGGACAGGGAGGCCTGGCGTGCTACAATTCATGGGGTCGCAAAGAGCTGGACACGACTGAGCGACTGACCTGAACTGACTGAATGATTAATGATGTTGAATATCTTTTCATGTGCTTATCTGCTACCTCTTACTTTCTTGGTGAAGTGCCTGGTCAAATCTTTTACCCATTTTTCAATTGGATTCTTTGGCTTCTTTTTGTTTTGAGAGTTCTTTATGGATTCTAGATGCAAACCTAAAATATATATATATATATATATATATATATATATATATATGTGATTTGCAAAGGAATGCAGTCCCCCCTTAGTAGTTTTCTTTCAAGATTTTTAAGTTGTTCTTCTGTCATCCAGCCTCCATTATTGCTACTGAGATTAGTCTTTTCTGTGTGACTGCTTTTAAGATGTCTGCTTTGTCCTTGGTGTTCTGCTTATTGTGCTATGTCTAGGCCTAGGCATTGTTGTTGTCAGCTGCTCAGTTGTGTCCGACTCTTTGTGACCCCATCGACTGCAGCACGCCAGGCTTCCCTGTTCTTCACCATCTCCTGGAGCTTGCTCAAACTCATGTGTGTTGAGTCAGTTATGCCATCCAACCATCTTGTTCTTTCTTGTCCCCTTCTCCTTTAGCTTTCCATCTTTCCCAGTATCAGGGTCTTTTCTAATGAGTTGGCCCTTTGCATCAGGTTGCCAGAGTAGCTTTTATTTATTCTCTTTTTTTGAAATGAACTGTTACTTTCAGGACCTGAGAATTCATATTTTTATAAATTCTAAAAATTTGATATCCATAGCCCTTTAAATGTCATTTGTTATTTATTTTATTTTTCCCCTGAAGACATCTACTAGAAAAGTCATGGACCTTCTTACCTATCCTCTGTATATTCTAATATTTCTCTCACATTTTCCATTCTGTTTTCTCCTTTGTTGCATTCTGGGTAACTTCTTTGGGTATATTTTCCAGTTCTGCTTTGTTTAGTCTGCTGTTTAACCCATCCATTGAGTATTTTAAAAATAATGACATATTTTCTTTCATTCATACCAATATAGATTCTTGGACATTTATTTTATACTTTGGATATAATCCAATCCTATGTTACATATATATTTACTCAAATTGCTCCAATTTTGGCCATGTTTGGCTGCTCTTTCTCATAATTTTTGTGTTGTTTTGACATGCCCCATTGCAGCAAAATTTTTAAAATTTGGGTTGAGGAGTTTATTCTCAAGATACTCCAGGCTCATCTTGTCATATTTTCTGCCCCAGTACTAGGATCAACTATTTCCCCCCAAAGCTCTGGTTTCCTTTATTGAAACCAAGATCTGGTTCCTATGTGTGCCAGTTGCTGTTGGAGTGTTCTTGCTGCTAGGCCCTCTCAATCTAGAAAAATATGGCAGCTAGGAAGTATTAATACACATGTTTGATTTCTATTTCTATTCATATTTTCTTTATTTCTATCCTTCTCTTTGTCCTTCCCGTCTTTCCTTCCAAACTTCTGAATTCATATAGATACTCCCAATTCTAACTTAATACCACTGTACTTATTCTTACCCTCTGCCATTTGTTGGAGAATGCTATATACAATAATGCTAAAGTCATTATTGTAGGCCCTTTCATCAGACAGGGTGAGGGAATATGTGTTTTTATAGTTGGACATGACTGAGTGACTGAACAATAACAAATACTAACCTGTATATATGCATACGTATAAGTATTTCTATATGTATTCATTCCTATTTCTATTAAGCTAAAAAGGAGTTTGTAATGATGTCTTTAATCCAAAATCGTATGACTCGTTGTACAATGCCCTACCCACCCACTTTTTTGTTTGTAACTTCCTACTCCACCAGTGAGAAACCTGGTTCCTACCATCTACCATCCATTTACTTAATTGTTCAATTCTGATTATATACATACAGTGACTTCAAAATTGTTGACTTGTACTCCACGAGAAACAAATTTACCAACTAGAGTGTAGACTAGGATGCTTTTGTATAAGTTTCTTTGTCTTTGGTTTTACAGTCTCTACTGATATTCAGGTCATCATCTTTTTCTCCTACCACCTTCAGTGACATTATTTCATTCATCTGTGATATAGTTAGATTCTTTCGTCACAGTCTACTTTTCATTTTGGGATTCCCTGGGCTCCTAAATGATTTTTAAAATTTGCATACGTTATGGTTTATTCTTTGTGCTGTAAAATTCTTTGGATTTTGACAGATGCTTCCTGTTAGGTGCCAACCAATATAGTATCATTACAGAATATTTTCCTCACTCTGTGCTTTACCTATTCAACCCTTCTCCTATTCTCCTAGAACTTCTGGAAGTCACTGATAGTTTTATTGTCTCTTTAGTTGTTTGTTTTTTTTTTTTTTTCCAAAAATTATATAAATGGAATCCTCTAATATGGAGGCTAGCTACATGCCTTGGAGAAGGCAATGGCACCCCCTCCAGTACTTTTGCCTGGAAAATCCCATGGACAGAGGAGCCTGGTGGGCTGCAGTCCATGAGGTCTCTAGAGTCGGACACGACTGAGCAACTTCACTTTCACTTTTCACTTTCATGCATTGGAGAAGGAAATGGCAACCCACTCCAGTGTTCTTGCCTGGAGAATCCCAGGGATGGGGAAGCCTCGTGGGCTGCCGTCTATGGGGTCGCATAGAGTCGGACACGACTGAAGCAACTTAGCAGCAGCAGCAGCAGAGGCTACATGCCTGGCTTTTTTAAACTTAGCAATATACATTTAAGACTCATCCATGTTTTTACATAGTTTGATAACTCATTTCTTCTTATTGTTAAATAGTATTCTATGTATTGCAGTTTGTTTATCCATTCACTAATTGAAGGACATCTTGATTACTTCTAATTTTTGCAATTCTAAATAAAGTTGCTATAAGAATTCTCATACAGATAAAAATGCAACTTTTAGGATTTCTTCTATTTTTGTTGTTTCTCTTTGCATACATATTTATGTAGTTCTTTTTTATTAATTAATGTATTTATTTTTGGCTGCACTGTATCTTCATTGCTGTGCACAGGCTTTTTCTAGTTGCAGCAAATGGTTGCAGTGGTTTCTTTTTAATTAGCAAAATCTTCCATATACTTGTGCATGAAGAAGCTATCTGTGAGGTCATCCATGACATGTTGACTTTTCTCTTGCATTTTCTTTACAGATATTCAAGAATTTTATGAGGTAACATTGCTAAATTCTCAAAAAAGTTGTGAGCAGAAGATAGAAGAAGCCAATCAAGTTGCACAGAAGTGGGAGAAGACATCCTTTCTTGCTTCATGCCATGACAACCTTCAAAAGTCTGCAGAGGTACATTATTGAAAGTTTTGAAAGTACTAAATATTTATTTATGCCAGTAAATACCAAAATTATTTATACCAATAAAGAAGTAGTAGTTATTAGTAGTGGTAGTTTTAGTAGTAGTAATGATTATTAACAAACGTTATCAAACAATAATAATAGAAACTTAGTTACATACTATAGTGCCAGTATTACATACCAACATTACATACCATACTGTATATAATATTTGCATATGAAAATTCAGATTTTGCCAAAAGATAAAACCAGGTATAGGAAGAACATGGTTCTTCATGTTATATAAATGAGTTCTGTCACAAATATTGTCATTGTTTGAGCTGACTCAAGTATCAGGCATTCTGGAATTTCAGAACATGTGTTGATGCAATGCGGGAAGGAGACGGACTGCGAGGTTGGAGAGTATGGTCTGAGACTATGATCTCTGTAGTAGAGTCAGGTATCCTGGGGCAAATAAAATGATTTATTGGGATATAGGAACAAAATAATAGAACTCTCATTTATATTGCTTTTTATTACGTTCTTTACAATCTTTTATGTTTAGATAATTTATAACATTAACAGTCATACACGAACATTTAAGAATAAATATAAAGCTATTAGGACATGACTGAGCAACTGATCTGATCTGATCTGATTAGAATTGTATATGCTCAAATGGTTTTTTGTGGATGGGATTATGAAATCAAAAGTTTGAAGACTACTGTTGGGTTTAGCAGTTACCAAAGAGCAAGGCAAGTTGAGGTATGTCTCGTTTTCATAGGCTAGGGTCAATATGGTGGCAGGAACTGATTAATGATGTTTTTAAGTGGCAGTTGGTACTTTGAAGGCAGGTAGTGTGTGTGTTGCACACACATGCACACACACAATCTGTCAAAATTGGGGTTGTGGAGCCGATTTGGAAACTGATTGAATCCTAGTGCGAATCAATGGCACTTTGATTGCTGAGTCTTTGAATTGTTAAGTTTGAGACCTGTGATACACTTTCCAGCCTGCTCAGAACTTATTTGGAAACTGGATAAGACTGAAGCTAATGATCACCTTGATTCCTTGAAGTATAAGTTAACAGTGACAGTAATGTGTCAATGCATAGATACCTACTATGTGAGGTTTCTTAAGTACTTAAAAGCATTAAAACATTTTAATTTCAATACCTAGAAGTAACTTGACTTCTTAATCTTTTTTTCTGTACAAATATATGTACAGAAAACTAGGACAACAGCTTGTAGGGTGTGTTGATGACTTTTAAATTGAATGCTGTACTAATAGTATTTATCCATATAACATCAATAAATATTCTTGAAAATATTTTAATGACTATACAATATTCTACCATTTGGAACTTAAGCAGTTCTCCATTAAAAATTGAGGCTATCTCCAGTTTTGTGCCATGAGTAATGTGTAATGGCTATCTGTGTATGTAAACCCTTGTGTTTTTTCCAGTTATTTCATTACGGTTGATTTTTGTAAATGAAACTACTGAGGCCAAGGATATTGACGTTTTTAAGGCTCTTGTTACAAATCGTCAAAGTGCTCTGCAGAAGCACTATCAGCAATGTTAGAAAAGACAAATTTACCTATATTCTTAGTAGCATTAGTTATTTAAAATATTTGTCAAAATAAAAGATAAAATTTGGTACATAATGATTTACATTGCAATTATTTATTATTGAGACTGACCTGTGTTTTCTTATGGTTATTGGCTTGTATTTGTTTTGTGATTTATTCAAGCTCTTTGTCCATTTTCCTGAGTGGTGCTAGAATTCTTATAGTTTTATAAGAGCATTTTATTTATGAACTATGTCATCTTGCAGTATTTCTAGTTTGTTGATTACTGATAATTTTACTTATATGCTTTTTGGCATTCAAACTATTTAAAATTTTTATTTGATAAAATTGAGCACATTTTTTGTTTTTATTCTTCTTTCTTTGCTTTTGCTTCTCCATTCCAGGATTAGTTAACTATT
Source organism: Bos javanicus (assembly GCF_032452875.1). Taxonomy (NCBI): domain Eukaryota; kingdom Metazoa; phylum Chordata; class Mammalia; order Artiodactyla; family Bovidae; genus Bos; species Bos javanicus. Next base: position 10,467,518 of record NC_083896.1, read on the forward strand.
CTATTTTTTTGTAGTCTGTTATTGCTTTGATATTTGTTCTTTTGAATTTTTAAAAATTATTTTTAATAAATCTCTAGATCCCTAGTCCAGGACATATACCTAGTTTTGTATAAAATATCAAAGATATGCTTAAGTTCCTTTTTTAAAAAGAACTTTCTTGTTTTTGCATGTCTCCTCTTTTACCTGCTTCCTTCCTATGTTGCATTAGCTCTACCCTCCCCACATACAAGGTAACCCATCTTAATAACTTAGTGTGTTTAATCCTTCTTCAGTCATGTAATGTGTATTCATATATAAACATAAAAATTATATATATTCATATATAAATTATATATGTGTGTATATATATCCGTATTGAAACATGCACACATATATACACATAGAATTTTGCACAATAATGGTTTCTCAAAAAACTTTCATATTATTTGACTGCTTCTTCAACTTGCCTGGCATAGCTTTCATTCATTCTTCTCATGGATGCATAATTTCGTAGTCTGAATATGTCTTCAGTCATTCCCCTTAATGGTAATTTACTGTTTCCGGTTTTCCGCCACTATAAATAGTACGGCAATCTGATGATTGCATGTACAGTCAAACTTACTGATGCTTTTGTATCTATAGGATAGATTCTCAGGGATGGTATTATTGGCTTCATGTTATGTGTATTTTTCATTTAAATAATGTTGCTGGACTGATTTCACCTTTCACATTTCTGCTGACACTGCATGTTGGTACAATTTAACCTCACATCCTTCACAGCAGAAGGTGTTACTGCTCTTCTTAATTTTTGCCAGTTTAATAAGCTTAGTAATAGTTCATTTTTAACATAATTTCCAGTTTTCAGACTACTGGTGAATTTGAGCATTGTTTCATATGTTTGTTGGGTATTTTAGTCTGCTATTCTATGAATTTATTCATATTCTTTTTCTCATTATTCTATTGTTTATCTCTGTTTATTTGTGTGGGATTTTTGTATATTCAAATTATTCAATTTAGACAATATTGCCGTATATAGATTTTCTTAGGGATAAACATTTTCCACGAATTGATACATACATGTAATGTCTTTGTTTTATGATTAGTATCCTTTCAACAAATACATCAGCTAGAAAACTTATTAAAATAAAACCTTTAGGCTGTTTATTCAGCAGTTATCTATAAGATTATTTGATTGAGTTGATATAAATCAGGACTTATAATTGGTTTGTGAACAGACGCCAGCAATATAAGGAAGAATAATGAGAAAAAATTCACTTGGGAATTAGACTTAGTCATTTTCAACATCAAAATTAAGATAGGCAAAATATACTTAATATAATACAGGTGTTTCCACATTCAATTTTAGCATTTCTTTTAATGCAATTCAGCATATCTTGTAATCCCCTATTGGAAAGTTCTCAGTCTATAGTGATTTGGATATTGGCCAGTTATATCCAAAATATATGAACATGAACACACATTAACTCCAGGCAGTATGCTTCTTAGGTGAGTCTGATTGATTGCTCTTCCTTAATGGGGTATGTGAGGCAAAATGACAGGTCTTACTGAAGATGGAAGTGGGAAGAGGGGTAAAGTATCTTTATTTGGGATTTCTGTCACCTGGGCCAGGATAACTAAGGATCTTGCCCTGTGGCGGTCAGCTTTCCAAAAGCTAGGTTTAGAAAGTGAGTCCAAGTTAAATTGATGCTAAAATAGTCTAAGTGAAGAATAGCAATTGAGAAATGGAAGGGAAAATGGAGTTCATAACCAGAACAGCTTAGACTAACATTAAGTAGATGCTGAGGATGGAGTGCAAATACTTGTCATATTTTTTAATTCTCACTCTGTATTCCCTCCTGTGAACAAACTGAGTTTATTTAAAGCAGCTGGGAAAGAGATAAGCTCTGTAAGGACAGCAATCATAAATCTCCATTTTCTCTGATTCCTGGGCACCCACAAGAATGTTTGTCACATAATAGGCTCAAGAAGTATATTTTAAACCAGGAGAAAGTCCCTCTATGCATCCTCTGGTTCCTAGTTTCAGTCTGGTCGTGAGACGCCTTGTGTATCCCATCATGCTTCTCCTTTTCCGTTCTCTTAGTTGAGTCTCCCCATGATGTAGACTACAGTGGAGAATAAATTGGTGTACCTTAGTTGATCAGAGCTGACAAAGGAAGTCATGGATAGTACCTTCTGAATCAACAAGAATGATACCTATATTACTGGTACATTGGCTCTAGAAACAGAAATTTCAAAAGTCAAAGGTCTTACCACTAGGATATTGCTTTCTGTAATATCCTGATTAGGAGTTTCTCCCATGACTCAAGTGGTAAATAATCTGCCTGTAATGCAAGAGACACAGGAGACTCAGGTTTGATCCCTGGATTGGGAAGGTCCCCTGGAGAAGGATGTGGCAACCCATTCAGGTAATCTTGCCTGAAAAAATTCCATGGACAGAAGAGCCTGACAGGCTGCAGTCCATATGGTCACAAAGAGTTGGACACAACTGAGCACACATACACATATATGTACTAGTACACTTATTTTCAAAAGATTTTATTTAGACATCCATAGCCTTTCAAAATCTTTGACAATGGAAGAAAGTGCAAAAGGAGCTATCTTCTCACCACTGCGGTCTATCAGTCTGAGGCAAAAGTCAAGAATAGTGGTTGAAATAATTATTTTTTATGGATTCAGTATTTAACTAATTTTGTTGTTGTTGTTGTTTTAGTGGAGTCAAATCAATCTCTTGAAGTATTTTGACAATGTAAAGACAAAATCTGGTAGCATGAGAATGAATATTTCAGAGCAAATGACCATTGGATTGGATATTTTAAAGACATCTGACTACAATATGTCAGTGTTACTTTATTGCCAGTAAGTGTTGCCATCCCAGTAGAAGGCTCCTCAAGGACGGACACCACTGTAGGCTGTCTAGCACAGTGCCTGGTGCAGGTGAATATTAAAGAAATATGATAGGGCGTGGAAATGTTCACTTTATTTTTCTGTAGATCAACATGATCTTGGTATGAAGCCTTAAATCTGCCAAGAGGCAGAAAATATAATCTTAGTCAATTCTAGGTTTTCTCAAAGGCTTCCCGCTTTATACTTAATCACTCCCCCACTTTTCCTGTACAGTCTGTTTTTTTCTCAGAGGGAACAATTCCCTGGGGGCACATAGTCCGCCACTGCATCTCAGTGAGAGCAGAGAGATTGTGTAATATTGTACCTCAGTGTGTTGAGAGTGCCTCAGTGACTGTTGACGGACTGAATAATGTTGATGAAAGAGACATGCAAGGAAGTGATACTAAGCAGGACCCTGTGGAGGCTCCTGGGCACAGAACTCTACCTGTGTCCTTCATTTTTCAATTATAGGAAATAGGCTTAATTCAGCCTCCATGGCATTCTGTGAGTTCTAAGAGGCAGGTTCAAACAGTTGTTAATTAGGGAAGGGAGGAAATGTAAGACAGGCATGGAGCAGTCAAGAGAAGCAATAGTGCAGCCTTGGGGCAAGGCCTTGCTTCTCCATCAAGGGATACAATATCTTTGAGCTGTTGCTGAAATCCCCACAGGGTGGGAGAAGTTAAAGTTAACAATGGTCTGCCATCCACAAGCAAGTAAGCCCTAGACCAGTGGGAACCAGAAGGTTGATGTTGCTGACTTCCACTTACCTCATTACCAACCAATCAGAATAATGTCCATGAGCTGATCACTCCCTCTTTGATCCATTTCTTTAAAACTTATCATTGGTACCTGCTCTAGGTTGAGACACACAGTCTTGAGGGCACTAGCCTGCTGTGGCCCCCTTTGCCTGGTGAAGCAATAAAGCTATTATTCTCTACTTCACCCAAAACTCTGTGTGTGAGATTTAATTTGGTGTCAGGGTACAGCGGAGAAGGCGATGGCACCCCACTCCAGTACTCTTGCCTGGAAAATCCCATGGATGGAGCAGCCTGGTAGGCTGCAGTCCATGGGGTCGCGAAGAGTCAGACATGACTGAGCGACTTCCCTTTCACTTTTCACTTTCATGCATTGGAGAAGGAAATGGCAACCCACTCCAGTGTTCTTGCCTGGAGAATCCCAGGGACAGGGACGGGCTGCCGTCTCTGGGGTTGCACAGAGTCGGACACGACTGAAGCGACTTAGCAGCAGCAGCAACAGGGTACAGAGCCAAATTTGACTTCAGAGGCATCATGGTCATCAGTCAGCGTCTGTTATGAGATAATTCCCACTGGGGCTTTTCCTTCCTAATCTTTGGTAGCCATCACTCCTTTAAGTTGGCATTTGTAGCTGAGATGCATATTTCCACCTGGTCTCCAGCTTTAAGGTTCACTTTACCATCTGTTCTTCCTCTTCATTCCAACCACAAAGAGTCTTCACTTAAAAAGAAAATCACCACCAGTACATCTCATAGCTACATGGGTGAAAACCAGCAAAATGAACATTTGGCTGTTTCTTGTTTTTTGGGGGCACAGTGGGATCTTGTGAAGCTGCTCAGGATTTACTCTCTGGATTTTCCTCTACTGTTGTTTCTGCTTTATTCTCCTGTGCCCTTTTGGTGCCAGGCAGCTTCTTTACAGGCTTAGAGTTGGGAGAAGGATGCAAGTTGAAGTGATTCTAATAAAAGTTTTCTTTTTCTCTTCTTCTCTCACTCTTTCACGTGAATATTTTTGGTCAGAGAGAGGTGGAGTATGTATATGTAATTGGGAAGAAACAGATTCCATTTGACTGCATATTCTTACAAATCCAGTCTTCTGCCTGGACTATGGCTTTGAATTTAAAAACAAAAATACAGTGTCTGTGCTTTCTGTTCTTATACCCCCGGAAGTTCTGGAGACCTCTAATACAACAACTCAAATGTGGGAATGGTAAGGGTAAAAAGAATTGGTGAGGAATACCCATTATTAATGTCATTCTATGCTTCTGCAACAGATGCAAAATCTTTCAGCAAAGATTTTCTTCATTGGTTGTAGTGCATATCCTAAAAGTTGAATCTTAATGCCTGACTTGCTGCAGGAAAACTTGCTATCAAGAAAAAAGGACAGTAGAGAGAAATTTCTTAATCAGGTTCTGAAAAATAGGAAAAAAATAAAACAAAGCCTAAAAGTCTCAACAACAGTTTTGCCCCCCTTGTTTTATTGGAATATAATTGGCATACAGACTAAGTTTAATGTGTACAGCATGACTTCACTTACCTATATTGTGAAATGATTACCTCAATAAATTTAGTCAACATCCATTACTTTATATAACTACCCCCCCCCAAAAAAAAGAAAAAAGCAGTTCTTGTGATTAGAACTCTTAGAATATATTCCCTTAACAACTTTCAGATGTACCATATAGCAGCATTACATTGTAGTCATGTTGGAAATGCTCTCAAAAGGTGTCTTGGGAATAAGACAGACAATGAAAGATGGCTTGGCAAGGCAGTCTTTACTTCTGCAGAAGGGTGCCCGGCAGTCAAAGGTCTGGGAGTAAGCACGCAGAGCGGAAGTCCCCTCTGTTGTTGTTCCTGAGACGCAGGTTTCCTCCTCCGGCTCCTCTTAGGCTGGGAGTCACAGACACAGTCTTCCCGGATGTCACCTAAATTTTTGATTGGGTGATTTATATTAACTATTTTCCCATCCTTTTAGTTCTTTGTGCATGTCCAAGATAAAGCCCACAAGATTCACCTGCCGGGACAAAGCCTGCTAAATTAGACCGCCAAAACAGTCTTGTGAGGAAGGAGAATCAGGAAGTGAAAAGAACAAAGGATTGGCAACCAGCTGCCATTTTTGGAATCTTACTTATAAGCCAGCTATATACCTTTCTGTTCAACTATTCTAAGAATGTTGAGTCGAATCTTCTATTCTGTTCAACTGTATCTAAGAATGAATCACCTTTTATTTCTTATAACTTCTCCTTTGATAGAAGAGATCATGTCTTTCTTACAGTCATCATGTTGTACGTTACATCCCCAGTATTTATTTATCTTCTAACTGGAAGTTTGTACCTTGTGAAACCTTTGTTTTTAAAAGATAATTGTGAAAAATGCCGCACATTTTGCCTTGCCATTTGACTCAGTAGTTCTTTGATATTTTGGACTCTGTGTTATTCTCTACTTCAAAATTTTTGCTGTAAAATAAGTCATAAATGATGGAAAAATAAGGCTGGAATTTTGTAGCATGTGGTGTGACACTGTGTCATATTTAATATAATTTTAAGTGACTGACTTTCTACTGCTCTGTTTTCAAACAGTGTACAAGAAATCTAGAAACCTTCACAGAGGTGAGGGCTTTAGTATTGCTGGTGGAACATAAGACAGACTGCCAAACTCCTTTGTCAAAACCTCCCGGGATCTTCTCACTAGAGTAAAGGTTACATTCCTTAAGAGTTGTGACCCCAGTTACCTCTCAGATCTAAACCCTGCTCCTCACTCACTCCTGTCCCTCCTCCCTAGCCTCTTCACTGCTGCTCAGACACTTAGAGCTTTGAATTTTTCCACTTGCTTTGTCCTTAGGCTGAAATGAAATTTCTCCATAGAGCTGCATGGGAAAGGGGAGTTGTCTCCTTCAAATCTTTAATGTCACCTTCTCCTTGATTCCCACTCCATTCTATTAAAAATACCCTTTTCACATGCCCAGAACCGCTGTTATCATTCCTTGCTTTGTTTTTATTCATAGCACTTTTCATTATCCATCAGAGAGGCATTATGTTGTTGTTAAGAGCTAGCTACTGTGAGACCATTTCAGTTTGAACCCAAGTTCTACCACTTACTGGCTGAGTGTTTTGAGGAAATTACTTAATCCCACTATATCTCAGCTTCTTCCTCTAAAATGCAGTTGTCATAAGAATTAAATTTTTGTTTTCCCTCACAATGAAATATTAGCTGCACGAGGGCAAGGATTTTTGTCTATTTGGTTTCTTGCTTTTATTCTAGCACCTAGAATATCTCTCTCATTTTATCAATTACTTGTTGAGAAGTTTAGCTTTATGATTTTGGCTTACAGCAAGTTTTCCTAAGAACAAATATTCTAAAAGTTTGCTCCACCTTTTTAGCCAGGACCATTTGAATCTTCCATGACAGCTAGCTGTATTTTTAAAACAAATGCATAGAGCAAGCGACAGTTGATAGAATGACTCACTCATCCATTAATTCTTTCATTTAAATATTTATTGTCTAAGCTACTGTTTTTTGTTAGACTCTGTGGTAGATACATTAACTGGGAGACTCTGAAATTTAAAAAATAGATTTTTTTTCCTGTTGACTCCAACCTCAAGAGGCTTGTTTCCCAGTTGAATGTCTGGGCTTTTAAGGATGATTCCATGGGGATGGCGACTGAAGCACTAACTTTATAGTCAAACATATTTAGGTTTGTAACTGAGAAGGGTTAATTTTGACTCCATGCTGAATCTGTTTCTCTGGCTTTAACCCTTGTTTTGGTGCTTTTGTTATTATAAGTGCCGGGGTCCAGCCCCGGCTGATCCAGGGTATTCGAAGGGGAGACGGCTTAGGCGACTATTTAAATATTCATCAAAGATATAAAGGGTAATAGAATGAGGATAGCTCAGTAGGAAAATTCAGTGGAGAAAAGAGGCTGAGTAGCTTGGTTTACGCGGGAGACCAATAAAACTACAAGACAAGAAGTTTGCACCACTTACGTAGGCCGCAGGCGTCCTTCCGTTCTCCCGAAGGAGAGGAGACACTGAGGCCTCCCCGGTCGGATCTTAGAAGCCCAGGCATAATTAGTAAGCATGGCGGGTTCCGTGCTCCAGATGGAGACTCAACCAGAGTGAGAGAGAGAGAGAGCGACATGGGGAGACCAGTATTTCGAGAAACTGATCCCAATTCTTTATTTTCCATGGTCTACTTTTATACACTGAGATGTTATGCAAAAGTCACGCAGGGTCAGCAGTCCTGACTTTTATCAAAGTCAGGTGCTTCATACAAATGTATACAGAGGTCTTAGGAGTGTTACATCATCTTCTGGCCAGGGGGGCCTGCTGACAATTTATGACCCTCTCCTTGTGACAACGGTCAGTCAACCAGGACACTTATTTCTCCAGGGGTGATTATTCTTAAAACAGACACCACCCAAATAAAGTTACATTCCTACAGGGTGACGGTGTAGTGGGTTTTAGTTAAGGAAAGAATTTACTTAGCCTAAGGTCTAACGTGATTAGTATCAAAGGTTAATACTTATTTCTTCTATATATTCATTAATGTGTGTAAGGGCAGGGGATGTGGAGACTTAGCAACAAACATTGGCTCAACAAATGAAAAACCCTTCACCAATACAATTTCTAATCAGCCCATTATACTTATACTAATAGTTTTCTAACTTTTCTAAGGAACCTGTTTTTAGAAGGTTTAAAGCATCTCGTGCCTCTCACAGTTGGGAGGCTGTGAGCAATCACATGTGGCTGGACAAGCCTGTCAGGCAGGCTAGAGAACCTTCAGAGGAGTTTGTAGGTTAAAACACTCTTATCACACCCAGGAATTATTATTAACTGGAGCTCTAGGTTAACTCCTTCTCCGAAAGAGGTGGTGGGGGACAGCCCCCCGTAAAGTCAGAGGTGTAGGTGAGAGCACAAAGTAGTAAAGTAGGCAGGCTCTGGTTATGAGGGTAGATGCTCGAGGAGTTCCAGGGGGATTCCTAAGGCTCGATCCCGCCTTTGCGTATGTCAAGCCTCCTTCCTCATGACCTTTGTCATGGGCGGAGTACCTCACTCTGGCCCCCAACAATAAGCATACACAATGGCCTGCCTCAGGGAACCCTGTCCCCCTCTGCCTGACCCTTAAACTAAAGTGCTTTTGTTTAGCTCACAGGGAAATAACCCGACCCTGCCCACTTGTGAAGAACTGTGACATCCTTAAGTTCCTTGCATAGGGAGTGGTGCCTCGTCAGCTTGCCTCAGAAACTCACATTGGGAGGGCCAGAATCAAGGATAGCTGTGACCTCCTTGTTTATTGATACGGCAGGAGATATTCCATTTCACACCACTTGTGAAATGGCTATAAGGAAATGAAACAAACATATCCCCCTGCCTGAAGCTTGCCATTCTAGGAGATATTTGCCAGAATTAAATGGTCTTTTTACTCTGTTTTCCTTACCTCTTCCCATCTCTGACCCATAAAAGAACCTGGCATCCAGGCCCCTGTGCTGTGCTTAGTTGGTCAGTTGTGTCCAGCTCTTTGTAACCCCATGGACTGTAGCCCGCCAGGCTCCTCTGTCCATGGGGATTCTCCAGGCAAGAATACTGGAGTGGGTTGCCATGCCCTCCTCCAGGGGATCTTCCCAACCCAGGGATCGAACCCAGGTCTCCTGTATTGCAAGCAGATTCTTTACCGTCTAAGCCACAAGGGAAGCCCAAGAATACTGGAGTGGGTAGCCTGTCCCTTCTCCAGGGGATCCTCCGAACCTGGGAATTGAACAGGAGTCTTCTGCATTGCAGGCGATTTCTTTACCAGCTGAGCCACCAGGGAAGCCCAACCAGGGCCCTACACGATGGTTATTTTGAGACTTTAGTCCGTCATCTTCTCGGTCAGCCAGTTTTCCAACTGAAATCATATTCCTTGCCTCAACACCTCATCTCTTGGATTTATTGGCCTATTGTGCTGCGAGCAGAATGAGCTTGGACTAGTAACAGGTTGTTATAGTTTACTCCTGACACAAGTTATATGACCTTGAATAAGTTATTCAACCATTCTAAGTTGTAGGTTCTTAATAAGGCAGGGAGAATATTTGTACCTTCCCTAAGAGCTTTGAAATTATTACATTAAATTATCCAAGTGATGTGTTTACAGAGAGTCTGATACACAGTAGGAATTCAGTGATTTTTATCTACTGTTACTACTGCCTTGAAGGACGGATAGAGTATGTAGAAATCAGCAAAATGGGTGCTGGGATAATAGGGGACCAGATTGTATACAGTCTTGTAGGCTATTGGGAACATTTTACTCTGAGAGAAGTGAGAAACCATCAGAAGGTTTTGAACATATCGGAGACTTAATTTGACTTTCCCCAAAGCCGTGCAGAATCTTATGTTTTTAGAAATTAGAAATATATTTTATTTTGGCCTGGGTTGGCTTAGTTTCCACAGGCTTCTTTCCTGTACCTCTATATTTAGTGTATCTAGGAGTGGATAGCAAGGACAATGGAGTCACTGTTTTGGATCCTATGAAGTCCCTGTCATGTCCCGATGACTGATTTCTCCCTTGAAACAAAATCAGATGAGCCCCAAAGTAAAAGCTTTGACATAATTTTAATAGTATGTAGTTTTAAAAAGACCTAGAGGTCAAGGTTTTAGAGTTTTCTTGACTTGAGATAAAATGACATTTACTGTTTGTGTTCAGCCTTGGATCATTTTAAACATAAGCTTCACCTGCTAGTTCTTGAAATGTCATCTTGGGTGCCTAAGGGAGAGATCTCTCTTCTCACTTCCTCAGCATGCATGTGATAAAATTCTACCTGTTTAACATAAAGTCTGATTTATAGAAGGTTTTTGGAAATGTAGACCTTTTTTTTCTTTTTTGGCTGCTGCCACCCCCATTAAAATATTTACCCTGTAATGTGTGTTGATGGGGCTTCTCCCGTGGCTCAGACAGTGAAGAATCTGCCTGTGATGCAGGAGACCTGGGTTCAATACCTGGGTTGGGAAGATCCCCTGGAGAAGGGAATGGCTACCACTCCAGTATTCTTGCCTGGAGAATCCATGGGCAGAGGAGCCTGGTGGGCTGCAGTCCATTGGGTTGCAAAGAGTCAGACACGACTGAGCTATTAGGCACACATGTAGTTGGTATCACAAGCAGCAGCAACCAAGTTGTAGCAGAGCTGTTCTGTGTTGAGTTGTTGAAATTTTGAAACAAGATGAAAATTATTTACTCAGCCTTTATTTTAGGAATACAACAAAGACATTCCTTGATTTAAATATTTTAAAATAAGCATATAATTTGTGGTTAGATTTTGTTTGTTTCTTAGGTGATTTTTCCTGAGTCGTAAGTGATTTCTTTCTCTTCTATTTTGTTTTATGCTGAGGCAGTATTGCTCTCTTACCTGCTAACACTGTTTTCACTGATTTTAGCTCCCAGGTATGGTGAGTTTTCTATCTTTGATTCTTTTGTGAAAGAAGAGGACATAACATCCTCCCCACTTCTGCTTTAAGTGTTTATATATATTATTTTTTATACACTTTATTTTTTTCAACAGAGATTGTGTGACTGAGCTGAAGCCTTCAGTTCTAACTTGATAATAGAAAGAAAGCATTTTTATATTACTGAACAATTACTAAACCATGTTGCAGTAAGAGCCTTGGGCTGGGAAGGAGGCAGCTTGGCAAAACAGAAAAATCGAGCCATCTGAGAACTCGGTGTTTAGATTTTGGTTTTGCTGTTTGTTGATTGTGTGGCCATGGCCAAATTACTTAACCTCTGTGTACGTCAATTCCTTTATAGAATGTTAAAATAATAATAATGCTTACCTCATAAGATTGTTGTGAAGTATGAATAATACATAAGGCATGTAAAATACTTAGTACAATTCCTGAACCTAGGAAATACTCCATAAATAGTAGCTATTTGATATGAGCTTATGGAAAGTCCTTTCACATCTCTGAGTCTCATTTACTTCATCAGTTCAGTTCAGTTCAGTCGCTCAATCGTGTCCAACTCTTTGCGACCCCATGAATCGCAGCACGCCAGGCCTCCTTGTCCATCACCAACTCCCAGAGTTCACTCAGACTCACGTCCATCGAGTCAGTGATGCCATCCAGCTATCTCATCCTCTGTCGTCCCCTTCTCCTCCTGCCCCCAATCCTTCCCAGTATCAGAGTCTTTTCCAATGAGTCAACTCTTCGCGTGAGGTGGCCACAGTACTGGAGTTTCAGCTTCATCATCAGTCCTTCAAATGAGTATTCAGGGTTGATTTCCTTTTGGATGGACTGGTTTGATCTCCTTGCAGTCCATGGACTCGCAAGAGTCTTTCCCAACACCACCGTTCACAGGCATCAATTCTTCGATATTCAGCTTTCTTCATGATCCAACTCTCATATCCATACATGACTACTGGAAAAACCATAGCTTTGACTGTATGAACCTTTGTCACTAAAGTAATGTCTCCGCTTTTTAATATGCTGTCTAGGTTGGTCATAGCTTTTTTTCCAAGGAGCAAGTGTCTTTTAATTTCATGGCTGCAGTCACCATCTGCAGTGATTTTGGAGCCCAAGAAAATAAAATCTGTCACTGTTTCCATTGTTTTCCCATCTATTTGCCATGAAGTGCTGGGACCAGATGTCATGATCTTCATTTTTTGAATGTTGAATTTTAAGCCAGCTTTTTCACTCTCCTCTTTCTCATCTAACCCTTGCATATGGGGGAGAAGCAAATGAAAGGATATATATAAGAAAACTTTGAAAACTGCATTATATAAAACTGCATTATGTTGAAATGTGTGGTAAAAATAGGATTTTGTTTTTTTCTTTCATCATTCCTCCCTGGGGATTCAGATCAAATAACAGATGAGAAAGTATTTTACAAAGCAGAAGTATTATGTGAATATAAGATAATTTTACTATATGTCTTGCAAATATCTTCTCGTATGCCCATTGCTGTTACTTGGAATTCTTTCTCTGGGTTTTTTGTTGGGGCTGAAGAGGAGAAAGAGAGTATTAGTAATTCCTGTTAAAATATGCATACTTGCTGTAAGACAATTAAGACAATACAGCTGTTAGCAAGCTCTTGCATGAGCTTGTCAGAGCTCCATATTGACATTTAAATAAGAGCAGAGGTTTTTGTTTTCTTTTGTTCATTTATCTCTTTGAGACAGTGGAGAAAGAGTAATTATTTGGGGTGGGGAACCTGGTGGAGAGGGGATAAATGATGATAAATGGGAATTAGCGATGAATGGGAGAGACGTAGAGTGGAGAAAAGAGGCAGAATTAGAAGGAATCTTAAAGGTTCACACATAAGCTTTAAACTACTAGTTAATCTTTTTGTTATACCACCTTGGCAAGAGGTACAGAAATGAGCACTTGTAAGGAATAATGAAACTGTCTTCCCTCCTGTTCCCCATCCTGTTTCTCCCTTTCTCCCCACCCCCCTCTTCCTTCCCTTCCCTATCACTTATAGAATATCTGCTGTGTGTAGTGTCTTTAAGCTGCCTCTTGCCTTTGCACACAACTGGTTTATAAAAGTGAACCTCAGAAACACCTTTTTTATAGCCTCAGTTCTACCCAATTCCCTTTGCTCAAGAAACACTTGATTGTTTCTTCCAGTCTTCTAGTTATTCTCTTCTTGGGCTTGATCTCTTTCTTTGGTAGTGGTGGCCGTGTATACATGCTCCGTCATGTCTGACTCTTTGTGACCCAACTCTACACTGGAGCCTTCCAGGCTTCTTTTGTCCATGGAATTTCCCAGATGAGAATACTGAAATGGATTGCCATTTTCTACTCCAGAGAATCTTCCCCACCCAGAGATCTAACCCACGTCTCCTACATCAGCAGGAGGATTCTTTACCACTGTGCCACTTGGGAATCCCTGTTTTTTTTTTATATCAGTTACAAAGATGAGGAAGACCAGAGTCCTTATTTGATCTTTTACTTCAGTAGGAGTAACTGTGTCTCCTATATGTAGACCATTGCGTGTTTGAAGATATCACTTATCTTAGTTGATTCTCATAATGGCTTAGTGAGCCAGGTAAAGTTGATGTCACCGTCCATATTAGAAATGAGGAAGCTGTGCTTAGGCACATGTTGTTAGAAAGTGAGGCAGTTAGGAGTTTGACTTCAAGGCAGGGATTTCCCCATGACACTACAGGAGAAAAAGAGCAGTTTTCACTAGAATATTGCAAATGGTTTCGTGGCTAGTTAGCTTTAGCAGTGGTCTTTGTGTTATGCTTAAGGCTTTGGTTGAAGTGACAAGTATTCCAGATATAGAAAACTGTTTAAAAACTTGGAAGAGTAATAAGACTTTTCCCTATAATTCAGGCCCAGACTAGGCACTTCTAATGTATTATTTTCTAATCTTTATAACAATCCAGCAAGGTAAGCATTTTATTGATTGCTCATCTTGTTTTAAATAGAATTTGAGGTGGTAGGTCGATATTATTATTTCTAATTTGCAGAAGATGAAACTAAGCCTCAGAAAAGTTAAATAACTTGATCAACATCAGCTGTGGTGTTGTGAGGATTAATAAACACGTGCCTGACATCCCATGTCCCTTCCTAGAAGAGAGCAAAAGGGCTTTATGAGCAGTCAGGTTCAGCAGACAGGGGAGGTGAGACTGACTGATGGGTGATTTGAGCTGATTGAAAGCTTTAATTAAACAGAGTTTAGATACTCTTCTTTAGGCAGCTGTGAGCCATAGAAAGTTATTGTGTAAGGAAGTAGCATTATCAGCTATGCTGAGGAGGCAACATCACACATGGTAGACTGGAGAAGGGAGAAACTGATGACAGGGAGACCAATTAGGTGGCTGCTGCACTAGAAAATATTCAACTGAATACCTGGAGAATTATGCATTTCCCTTCTTAAGAATACTGAATTTTTCTTTATAAGCATCATTTCTCCTGGGTAATAACTTGACTTCTAAAGAACAAAATTATGTCAAATTTAGAAAATGCAGTCAAACTAACTTGTAATAGAAAGGACAATCCAAGTGGCAAAATTAATTACCTAGGGAAACCTGTGAGTAACTTACAGAGCTGGTGGTTACTTTGCTGAGGTTGAATGTTAGCTCAGCTTTTATCTCTGCATAATTTAAAGTAATAATTTTCTTTGGAGGATTCTAGCTAATCTTCCAATAATCTGATCCAGAACAGCAAAAGTACTTCAGTTTTCTACCTAATATTGCTCAAATGTAGTGAAAGTGGATCATATTCATACTTACTAGAATCACTGGACCTTAAATGATATATTATTGAGATAGTGTGTAGATATTTAACTATAAAATTCCACTAATTTTCGTCACTTTGAAATTTCTTTAAGTTTTATCTTTCTCTCTGTTCACATTGCCACTGATCCAATTCAGTCTTTCACAGAATCTTGCTAAGAGATTTCGCAACAGGCTTCAAATTGATCCTCATAATTTAGTCTTTCCTTTTGTAGCTCAACCCCCATAATGCAACAGTTTAAAAACTACCTATTGACCCTTATTGATTACTGGCTGTTGTTCCATTTCCTTAACATAGCATTTACCTTGGTATAGCCTTAATAGTCTGGCCCAAACTCAAGTTAAGCCTAACTTAAGCCTTGTTCTTGTTATTTCTCCTGTCTGGAATATTCGTCCCTTTGTTTTCATCTGGAAATGTCCTACTTTAATCTTTTAAAGGTTTAGTTGTCTATTACCAGTCTTCTAATGACCTCAAGAAGAACAGATTCTTCTCTGCTGTGTGCTGCCCAAGGCCTCTGTTAGAGTGTTCATTGTATTTTATTAGAACTAGTTGCTCAAATGCTTCACCTGTTAGATTTTGAGCAGCCTGATAACAAGTATTAAATTTCTCTATGGTGCTTCCCTGCTGGCTCAGTTGGTAAAGAATCCGCCTGCAATGCAGAAGCCCCAGGTTTGACCCATAGGTCAGGAAGAACCCTGGAGAAGGAAATAGCAATATTCTTGCCTAGGAAATCCCATGGACAGAGGAGCCTGGTGGGCTACAGTCCATGGGCTCACAAGAGTTGGACACAACTTAGCAACTAAACCACCGTACAACTAACTATATTGTTTTGTTTTTTTTTTCCTACAGATTGTTAGGTGATATGTATTCAATAAATGTTTATTGAGTGGGTGATTGACTATATTTTCCTTGATACATGAGAAAAATGTGATGTTTTTCTGTCTATATATAATATAGATAGTAATGTACTACTACAATATATTCCTGCATATATTACTATATATATATGTACATTTCTATATATATGTATGTCATACTAGAAGCATGTCTTGAAATTTCTTGGTTGATTCAGGGAAAAGATACTAGTCCTAGATAAGGAAGTTGTTAAAAGTATAAAAATGAGTCATGGTGGTTAACAGCTTACTGTGTCCTTTAAAGTAATTATTGTGTGGCAGAATATAAGGCAGTTATGGGCTTAAAATGGTGTCGTGTAGTTCTACATCTTTCCCTATGCATGAATCTTTTAGCAGATTGTGTTGCTATCAGAGTCAGTGATGTTACTGGGTCATTAGCAGTCTTGGAGAGAATGGTTAGGTTGGAGGAACTATTCTCTTTCCTGCTACAGACTTGATTTGGGTTGATAGCACACCTCTTTTAATAACTTGTTCTCTTTAAAAATTCATTTTTTTGCCATTTTTGCAATTATGCAGTTTTACAATGACAATGCTTATTCAACAGGCAGAGTATCTTGACAAAAAAGATATAGATGTCTTCACATTCTCTCAAATTTTGTTCCCGTAGAGAAAGGAGCTTACAGTATATGTAAGGGGTCAATCCACTTCTGAGATATTATGGTCAGAGAATGAGGTTTGTTCATGAGGTAGAACTATCAATAACTTGATAATAAAAATGTAACTGTGAAAAATATTTCAAATATTGATACTCTACAAGGTTGATGTCATTTACAGGTGTATAATATGAGGTGTAACCTATATAACATTAGATCCAAGGAAGTCTATCTACATAATACTTTGTCCATGGAGAGTTTATGTGGAAACCTAAAAGGATTTGTTATTTTTATCAAGAAGTATAGTATTGCTTTGAATTAGCTTAGTATTTTTTCTCTTAGGGAACTTAGAACTTTCCACATTGTATTATAGTTATTTGGGAGCAGAGTAGAAGTCCCTTACAATATTATGGACTCAGGAAGTGTTCTGTGTATATGGCTTATATCCCTGTATTAGTACTAGTTCACATCCCTGCATAGAATAGCCATTTAGTAAATGTTCATGCAATATATAAAGTGACTATATTATTGTCTTATCTAAAAGCCCTATAGTTTTGAAGCTATATAAAAATATGAAGCTGGGCAGTAGCATGCACCCTAAGTCACTTGTCGTGTCTGACTCTTTGTGACCCTATGGACTGTAGCTGGCTAGGCTTCTCTGTCCATGGGATTCTCCAGTCAGGAATTCTGCAGTGGGTTGCTCTGCCCTCCTCCAGATCTTCCCAACCCAGGGTTCGAACCCACGATTCTTATGTCTCCAGAATTGGCAGGCAGGTTCTTTTCCATAAGCGCCATCTGGGAAGCCTCAATTGAGAGTGTTCCAGAAAATTTCTGATTATCCAACTTGTAACACTGGATCAAGAACATATTCTAAGGTGTCTTGGACATTAAAAATCTATGTGAATGCACTATTAAACATTTTATGAAATTTCATTCATTTTACTGTTCTCAGCTATTTCATTATTAGTAATTATATATAACATGATTGTATGTATGCAGATGTGATTTAAAGTAAATAACACAAGATCATGGCTTAACATATGAATAACCCCTTCTTATTTAAAGAAGAAAAGTTGTTTTATTTTAATCTGTCATGGCCATCTTGCACAAGGTGATGAAAAACGAATCAATATAATACCAGGTGTCATTCCATCAGGAAAACAAGAAGTTCTCTAGTACAGAATCTACAAGAGTAAGTGAGTCATAAACTCCAAACCACTAATGCCTCAAGTCATTGGCTACCCTGATTCTTAAAGAAGTATAAAACACAGAATATTCAGAAGATTTCTTTACAGAACTGTGGTAGTTTTATGTGCCAATTTATCTAGGCTGTGAAGTGAAGTGAAGTCACTCAGTCGTGTCCGACTCTTTGCAACCCCATGGACTGTAGGACTCTTTGCAACCCCATGGACTATAGCCTACCAGGCTACTCTCTCCATGGGATTCTCCAGGAAAGAATACTAGAGTGGGTTGCCATTTCCTTCTCCAGGGGATCCCGACACAGGGATCAAACCCGGGTCTCCCGCATTGCAGGCAGACGCTTTAACCTCTGAGCCACCAGGGAAGCGGGTGGCTGTAGCACCCAGTTATTTAATAAACACTAATCTAGATGTTGCTGTGAAGGTATTTTGTATATGTGGTTAACATAAAACTGGTTGACTTTAAGTAAAGGAGATTACTCTTGATAATGGGTGTAAGCCTCATGAAATTATTAATAGTTGAAGGCCTTAAAAGCAAAACAGATTTTTCAGAGAAAGAATCCTGCCTCATGATTGCAATACCAAGCCTTGAGTTTCTAGCCTGATGGTCTGCCCTGCATATTTCAAACTTTCCAGTCTTCAGGATTCCAAGAGTCAACTCCTTAAAATGAATCTCTCTTTGTATCTCTGTCTTTCTCTCTTATTCTGTTACTCTGGAGAACCCTAACTGATAGAATAACACATTTAATAAAGGCTTTGTCACTTTGTTTTCATTCTTTTTTTTTTTTTTTTTTCGTTGTTTTGTCTAACTCTTTTGCGAATCCCGCCAGGCTCCTCTGTCCATGAAATTTTCCAAGCAAGAATACTGGAGTGGGTTGCCATTTCCTCCTCTGGGGGATCTTCCCCACCCAGGGATGGAGCCCACATTTCCTGCATTGGCAGATGGATTCTTTAGCACTGAGCCACCTGTGATGCCCAGCTAATTCTTAGGTAGCACTTATTATATTCCAGGCATTTATCTAAGCACTTTACATATATTAAGTCATTTAATTCTCATAGCAGTCATATAAAGATAGGTATTGTTACTCTTATTTTACAGAAGAATAAGTTAAGGTGCAAAAGTTTAAATGATTGGACCAAGAGGTATTTTCTGAGGCATTCTGAGGCAGTCTAGAGCAGAGAGTGTAGGTGGAGCAGATCCAAGCTGAAGGTTACAAGGAAGAAGTTGAAAGCCAGGAGGCTGAGCAACACAATGCAAATAAAATTTCATCAAAGAAATAGTGGGCTTGTAATTGAAAAGATCCAAGTGAGAACTAGAATGAACAAGAATAAAGTGCCTGGGACACTTTAACAGGCCAGTAGCTGTAGGGTTGGTACATTAGGCTACCCTAAAGTGTAAGATTGAGATGTAGAGTTACTATTTCCATTATGGGACTGTTCTAGTTGTTAGGGAGTTCTGCCATGATGCAATAAAAAGCATGCATTCTTAACATTCTACCATCACTTGTAATTCTGCAACACAGAGCAAATACACATTCTTTGCCATCAATTTGAAAACCATCACATCCCCTTATTCTACTCTTAACCTTTCCTACCAAGTATTTTATCTGATATAGGTATCATATAGAGCTTTTTGAGAGACATTAGCAGTCCCAACTATGTGCTATTTTAAACATTAAGTAAGAGTGTAAGAATAGGTTAATAAACTGAAGAATCTACCCACACTGTAATGATGCTAACTGAAATAAAACCATTTGGATGGGGCCTTCCGAAAAAAGGGATGGTAACAACTTAGCCACATTTAGTTCAGTTCAGTTCAGTTCAGTCTGTCAGTTGGGTCCGACTCTTCGCAACCCCATGAATTGCAGCACACCAGGCCTCCCTGTCCATTACCATCTCCCGGAGTTCACTCAAACTCATGTCCATTGAGTCAGTGATGCCATCCAGCCATCTCATCCTCTGTTGTCCCCTTTTCCTCCTGCCCCCAATCCTTCCCAGCATCAGAGTCTTTTCCAATGAGTCAACTCTTCGCATGAGGTGGCCAAAGTACTGGAGTTTCAGCTTTAGCATCATTCCTTCCAAAGAAAGCCCAGGGCTGATCTCCTTTAGAATGGATTGGTTGGATCTCCTTGCAGTCCAAGGGACTCTTCTCCAACACCACAGTTCAAAAGCATCAATTCTTCAGCACTCAGCTTTCTTCACAGTCCAACTCTCACATCCATACATGACCACAGGAAAAACCATAGCCTTGACTAGACGGACCTTTGTTGGCAAAGTAATGTCTTGCTTTTCAATATGCTATCTAGGTTGGTCATAACTTTTCTTCCAAGGAGTAAGTTTCTTTTAATTTCATGGCTGCAGTCACCATCTGCAGTGATTTTGGAGCCCCCAAAAATAAACTCTGATACTGTTTCCACTGTTTCCCCATCTATTTCCCATGAAGTGATGGGACCAGATGCCATGGTCTTCGTTTTCTGTATGTTGAGCTTTAAGCCAACTTTTTCACTCTCCTCTTTCAGTTTCATCAAGAGGCTTTTGAGTTCCTCTTCACTTTCTGCCATAAGGGTGGTGTCATCTGCATATCTGAGGTTATTGATATTTCTCCTGGCAATCTTGATTCCAGCTTGTGCTTCTTCCAGCCCAGCATTTCTCATGATGTACTCTGCATGTAAGTTAAATAAGCATGGTGACAATATACAGCCTTGACGAACTCCTTTTCCTATTTGGAACCAGTCTGTTGTTCCATGTCCAGTTCATGTCTGTTGCTTCCTGACCTGCATACAAATTTCTCAAGAGGCAGATCAGGTAGTCCGATATTAGCCCTAAAATAAACTATACAGCTTTTGGAAGGGCTGTTTGGATGGGGCTTCCCAGGTGGCGCACTGGTATAAAACCTGCCTGCCACGCAAGAGACACTAAGAGATGCGGGTTTGATCCCAGGGTTGGAAAGATCCCTGGAGTGGGAAATGGCAACCTGCTCTAGTATTCTTGCCTGGGAAATTCGTGGACAGAGGAGCCTTGGAGGGCTACAGTCCTTGGAGTTGCAGGGTCAGACTTGACTGTGCAACTTTGCACGTACACACGCATGCAGCTTTACTCATGAGGAACACGTCAGTAAAAACTGAAAAAGTGCTTTGAGCAGCCAGAGCCAATTCTACAGTCTCTTGGAAATTTGTTGGGATTAAGTTAAATGATGGAAATAAAGTGCTTAGCATACTGCTTATCAGTAAATACCTCCCCCCAAATGAAAATTATTAACCATAGGGAGAAATTTCTATTGGCAGACACACTCATGATCCTGAGAAATGAATTCTCCTAGTTTGATAGTAAAAGAAGCCAGGGAAAGAAAAATCCAAAGCAAAAAGCGAACATAAAAGCATAAAATGTGCCATCATCTGAGACTATCGTGCATAGGGTTAGCTGTCTGAAGCAATTATTCTCCTAGAGTAGAAAAATAGTGAATGTTTAAAATAGTTTAAATTATTTTAAGTGTGATTTCTTTAAAAAGAAAGGAACAAACATTTTAGAAAGGCTTCTATGCAAAATAAACTGAAATCTTGATTTTAAAGGATTAAACTCAAAGATACCTGGGAAACTCTGTAAAATGATTATTCCACATGGTTTTAGATAGCTTGCTGTTTGCTTGGCTTGGATTGGTTTGGTGTTACTGTGTCAGATTTTTTGACAACAACAGGAGCATCTTGTATGGGGAAATGAGTGAGAGTAGATCCTTGCCCTAAAGTAGGTAATTATCTAGAAGGAAGACAGATATGCACTCAAGTAGCTAAATATCAAGTGCTAAAGTAGAGATGGATGCAAAACTTTATGGGAACACAGAGCAGGCTTATTAAATATGAATTATGTAACTGCTGCCAAAGAAATCCTGAAAAAAATGTTACTACCTAGAACTGAAAGTTCTTGCTCTCTAGAACTTGAAGTGCAACATCAAATGACTTTATTTTCTAACATTTTGCGGAACTATGATAGAAATGACTCTGTCTTGAGACAAATAGTTTTTCATCACAGTTGATTCGTTCTGAGTAACAGAAAGCAAAGTGGGCATAAGAAACACTTAAGCAATCATTTCTTCACTCTTTCAGCACATCTTTATTGGGTATCTAGGTTCTCACTTTGTGCCCCATACTAAGGATACAAGATGGATGAGACTCCAGTGTTTGTAGTGGGAGCTAGAGTGCTGCTTATGGAAGGAGTACTGACATGCGGCCAAAAGGATCATACAGGAATTCTGCTTCCTCCACTTAACAGCAACGTGATTTTGAACCTCCTCCTCTTAACCTGTACAATGAGAATACAAATATTTGCCTTCATAATTGTTTTAAAGGTGGAGCTGTAGAAGTAAAATACCAAATTTGTTTTGGTTTTGGCACATAGTACATGCTCAAAAAAGGGGACCTATGTACATGACAGTGTTTGTCTTTAAGAAGCTTATCCAGTGGGGCATGCATCAATGCAGTTTAACATTAACTGTTGTTTAGTCACTAAGTCATGTCTGACTCTTTGCCACCCCATGGACTGTAGTCTACTAGGCTCCTTTCTCCGTGGGGTTTTCCAGGTAAGAATACTGGAGTGGGTTCCCGTTTCCTTCTCCAGGGGATCTTCCTGACCCAGGGTTTGAATCTGTGTCTGCTGCCTTGGCAGGCAGATTCTTAGGGAGTGCTTAATTTGCTATCTAGAAAAAAGACGGCTTCGTAGAGCAGGCAATTTGAGAAAAATCTTGAAGATTGCAATGGCAGTAAACAGAGTGGGTGGAATTTCTAGTAGATGGAGCACTATTTCCAAAGGTATTGCATTTGAAAGAGAAAGCATATCTTTTTTCCCCCTTGTGGTTGTCGTTCAGTCACCAAGTCTTGTTTGGCTCTTTGTGACCTCATGGACTGCAGCATGCCAGGCTTCCCTGTCCTTCACTATCTCCCAGAGTTTGCTCAGACTCCTGTCCATTGAGCTGGTGATGATATCCAACCATCTCATCCTCTGTCGCCAACTTCTCCTCTTGCCTTCAGTCTTTCGTAACATCAGGGTCTTGTCCAGTAAGTTGGCTTTTTGCATCAGGTGGCCAAAATATTGGAGCTACAGCTTCAGCATCAGTCCTTCTAATGAATATTTGGGGTTGATCTCCTTTAGTATTGATGGGTTTGATCTCCTTGCAGTTCAAGGGACTGTCAAGTCTTCTCCAGCACAATTCAAAAGCATCAGTTCTTTGGCACTCAGCCTTCTTTATGGTCCAACTCTCACATCTATATATGACTACTGGAAAACCATAACTTTGACTGTGCAGGCCTTCATTGATAAAGTGATGTCTCTGCTTTTTAATACACTGTCTAAATTTGTCATAGCTTTCCTTTTGCATAGCTTGAGCACAGAGTGTCTGTCTGTCTGATGGAGTGTGGATAGAACCAGATTGTTAAGAACTTTACATGAATTCTATGGATTTAGGTAGTGGTAAGCAATGGAAAGACTTTAAGCACAAAAGCAACACAGTTCAATTATAATAGCATGTGGACTGTTAGGAACCTACATCCATGAGGCCTAAAACAACAGCAACAACAAACCCCCTAAAAGTAACTTTCCTTGTGAGAAATCCCAGTTGCAAATACTGATTTTGAAAGGGCATTCTCTCTAGTACCTTGTAGTCTCAGAAGGGGCCACTCTCTTGGAGGCCTTGAGAGATTTCATATGGATATAGTACTGTAATCTTGGCTTGGCTTTGGTCTTTTTAGCTAAAATGGTATCCTGTCCATATTAATCACCATCAACAGTGCTTATCTATGGGTTTGGTGAATATAGTGTAGCAAAGCTGAGTATTAATCACTTTCAAACAAAAATATACCTGATGTTGAAAAGTAGCTGGCATCTTAAATGTCTATCCTATTGATTAGCTACCTGTTGTGGTAGCTTTCATATCTTTGAAGTTCCTTTGACAGGAGAGATGCATGAAGGATAAGAACAGGTATATTTGTTTAAGGCCTTCATCTTCATCTCAGACCTTGAGATGTTATTATTTTATGATGAGAAGAGGCAGTTTTAGGTAAACCTATGGGGAAAAATTTCCAAAGAATAGGAAAATGTATCTCCATAAGGCCTAGAACATCAAGCTTGAATTGGATATTTATACCTCCTGAGATTTTCTCCTGAGATTTATCCCTGGTTTCTGCTTGATTTCCAAAGGCCAAGGGATAGGAAGGTGATATTCTTTTCAAGAAAGTGGAGATTACAAGCTTTTTTTTTTGTAACTGCACCTGCTGCATGAGATGAGAGACTCTACCTGCAGTGAATTTCCCAAAGAGAAAACCTCAAGAGAGACTTTAAATAAAAAGACACCATTTGGATCCAACAGCTTTTAATCCCTTTCATCTGCACCCTACCTCTTTCCTCTGCACCCCCTGACCATGTGGAGTGGGGTGGCCTGTCTAGAGTGGAGACATTTCTGTGTCTGATCCTTCCTGATCCTCAAGAGCTTCTGCGTTTTTTGTTAACTCAAACATTTTATGGGTTTCATAAATCCAGGCTTTTGGGTAGAACACAATTGCCTATTATAGAAGAATTTTAGGGAGAAGGGAACATTGATCTTTTAATTATTTTTTCTTAGAGGTTTTCTGAGAACTATTACCTGGTACATTCCTATAAACATTAAACATACACAACTGGGTGACTACTTATCTTAAAAGTCAGTTCTATAAAGGTGTATTGAAATTTATTGTGGTAAACCAAGATCCTCAGGGGTTTGCATTCTCACAGCAAAGTCACATAGCCTAAGAAATAACATTCCATTTCCTTGAATTTTGTCCTTTAAGCAGGATACTTTTAAT
Source organism: Bos javanicus (assembly GCF_032452875.1). Classification (NCBI taxonomy): domain Eukaryota; kingdom Metazoa; phylum Chordata; class Mammalia; order Artiodactyla; family Bovidae; genus Bos; species Bos javanicus. The sequence goes on from NC_083896.1 coordinate 10,491,898, forward strand.
AGGTATGATATTTTGGGTTGAATATTTTTCTAAAAACCTGTTTGAGATTATACCTCGACCATTTCTTGTTTACTGATCCCTGTAACTTAAATATTACTTACACAAATAATAGGAAATACGAGATTATATTTTTTTCAGTTTCAGTTTGAAAGGGATAAAGAATGATAGAGAGGGACATATTATATATGTGAATCAAAATCATCTGTATCTAGTATTCCTATAGCAAGAAAAGATTTTCAGAAAATGTGTTTGCTGTGGAAGAAAGTGGTGGAAGACCACAAAGCATGTCTTACTCTAAATTTGGTCTTTTGAGACCTAATTTTTTAAAAGGAGGAAGACACTCCTTTGTTAATGTGAGGTGTCTCAGACTGTTCATAAGACCACCACAGTCAGTTCCTGGGTCCTCAGAGTAAAAAGACATGTAAGAGCCCTTCTGTAGAACCAGCTATTCAAAACCTCATTTATATCTCGACTTAATAATATATTGTCTAGTGGCCTCTGGTATATTTCTTAATCTCTCCAAACCTCAATGTCCTTGTTTGTTTAATTATTTAAAGGATCAAACAATATTATGTATGAATGCAGTTTATAAACATAAATCCTCTACAATATTGTTTTTGTTTTAATCTTCTGAAAGAGTTCCTTTCCTGGGAAGATAAAGTCAACCACAGCTTTGAGAGAGTCCGCGTTTAACATGAGATGACATTGGTTCATCTACCACCTTATTGTACAGGCAGATTCAGGAGAATATTGCCTATGTAGTTCCATGGTCATTTCTCAGACTTACGTGTAAGTCTGAAGCAAGCTCTTTGATCCTTCTCATCCCTATCTTTATTAAAACAAGCTTTATTTCATTGTTATTTAAAAAATCTAATCACATTTTGTCAATAGGAAAGTATGATGAATGATTGTGACATCTCTCATAGACACAACTGTATTGTATTTATCTAGTTTATCTTGTTTCAGAAACTCCAGATATAAAAAATCTAACACTGATTCTCAAAATGTCTATTTTGTTTCTCATAAGCAACTGTATCATGTTTCCCTTCTGCATGTACTTCTATTTAGAAGGCACTTCTAAGCCTAACTTCTTTCATTCTATTTTGAAGAGATTTCATTTGACCAAGAAATATTACCCTTTTCAAGCCTGATGTGCACATTTGCATGCCAATAAATGGGATGTGATTTTTACCTCAGGGCTATTTTCAGAACAGTGATGATTTTGGGGTTCTCAGAAATAAGCAAATTTGTCTAGATAGCTCAGGATGTACTTTTTGTATCATTAGGCATATGTGCTGTATATAGCCCACATCAATCTTTATTTTACATCCAGAATGGCTGAGATCATTTTATTCCTTTCTTCCCCGTTGGCTCAGACAGTGAAGAGTCTGACTGTTATGCAGGAGACCGGGGTTTGATCCCTGAGTCAGGAAGATCCCCTGGAGAAGGAAATGGCAACCCAGTCCAGTATTCTTGCCTGGGAAATCCCATGGACAGAGGAGCCTGGCCGACTACAGTCCATGGGTCACAAAGAGTCGGACACAACTGAGTGACTTCACTTTCATTTTCCCTGTTTTTTAATTTTCTAAATTAAGTCACATGTACTTTGTTTCTGTTTTTTTTTTTTTCCCAGCTGGATTAATTTATTGTACTGCATTTATTAGTCTATTTAATCACCTGAAGAATTTTGAGTTAGGTTGTTATAATCATTCAGGTAATTATAAATTATTTCATATTAGGTAGCTTATCTGAATACAGATTTTTTCTGATTGTCTCTTGATCTGCTGCAGGAACTGTTGCACATAATAGTATTGAGAGCTTTGATATAAGTAATACACCAAACCCAACAAAGAAATGGTGACAAAAATTATACATAAGACTTTTTTTTTGTTGAAGTGTAGGTGATTTGCAATATTATACTAGATGCAGTATATTGCATTGGGATTCAGTATTTTTACAGATTATACTTATTTAAATGTTATTACCAGATAATGGCTATAACTCCCTGTGCTATACAATATATCTTTTTGTTTTTCTGTTTTATACATAGTAGTTTGTTTATCTCTTAACCCCATAACCCTAATTTACCCTTCCCTCCTTCTTTCTCCCCTTTGGTAACCAGTAGTTTATTTTTCAGAGAAGGCAATGGCACCCCACTCCAGTACTCTTGCCTGGAAAATCCCATGGATGGAGGAGCCTGGTAGGCTGTAGTCCATGGGGTCGCTAAGAGTCGGACACGACTGAGCGACTTCCCTTTCACTTTTCACTTTCATGCATTGGAGAAGGAAATGGCAACCCACTCCAGTGTTCTTGCCTGGAGAATCCCAGGGATGGGGGACTGGTGGGCTTCCGTCTATGGGGTCGCACAGAGTCGGACATGACTGAAGTGACTTAGCAGCAGCAGCAGTTTATTTTTTGTATCTGTGAGTCTGTTTCTGTCTTGCATATACATTCATTTCTACTAATTTTGGATTCCTCATATAAATGATAATCATACAGTTTCTGTCTTTCTCTGTCGGACTTAGTTCATGAAGCATAGTATTCTTTAGGTCCATCCATGCTGCTGCAAATGACAGAACTTCACTCTTTTTTATGGCTGAGTAACACTTCATCATATATGTTGTTGTTGTTCAGTCGCCCAGTTGTGTCTGACTCTGCGACCCCGTGGGCTGCAGCATGCCGGGCCTTCCTGCCCCTCATCATCTCCTGGAGTTTGCCCCAGCCATTGTGTATATGTGTGTATCAATGTGTACACCATGTCTTAATCCATTCATCTGTAAATGGACACTAGGATTGTTTCCATGACTTGGCTTTTGTAAATAGTGCTGCTCTGAACATTGTAATGCATATATCTTTTCAAATTATAGTTTTCATTTTTTTCCAGATATATACTCCGGTGGAATTGCTGTACATATGATAGTTCTGTTTTTAGCTTTTGAGGTACCTCCATACTGTTTTTCATAGTGGCTGCTTCAATGTACATTTTCTTTTTTTTCAATGTACATTTCAACAACAGTGTAGTAAGGTCCATTTTCTCTACATCCTTGCCAACACGTATTACATTGACATTTAAAGTAGCTAGTGAAAAGTATGTATCTAGTGCCATTATATTACTTGTTTTCCAGTTACTATAGTTCTTTTCTTTCCATTTCTTCTTTTTGTTTTTTTCCTTGTGATTTGATGATTTTCTTAGTAGTATGCTGCTCCATTCTAATGTTTGTGTGTCTATTCTAGTTTTTTGATTTTTGATTACCATGGGGTTTGTATATATTGACATATACTTATATCTACTGGTTTTAAATACACCACACTTTTTTGTAAAGATTCTATTAATAATTTTTTTAAATGGTCAAAAAGTATAAGGCACTTTCCTTAGTCATTCCTTTTTAGATGTAGATGCTGATAATGTTCTTGAAGGTTCTTTGCCCATAACTCTTGATGACCAGTGATAGCAATTGTAGGGAAGCCTGGTCTGAGATATCCAGGATGCTTGGTTACTTGCAGCATGTTTTTTTTTTTGCTTTTGTCTCCTTTTTCTGCTGACTTTCCCTTTTTTTGCCTTTATTCTTCTTTATTTTTGTATTTCTTTCAGTGTATCTGCCTTCCTTCCTTCTTCTAGCAGTGAAATAGCTTTAAATTTGTCCTTCAGTGCAAAGACATTGGAAATCATTTTCAAGTTTAAAAGGTATTTTCAAATTTAGAAGCTTAAGAGATATGTTTGCATTCTAAGGTTTGATACTGCTCTTTTGATGTACCTAAGATTCTGTTAATTTAGATTGCCTGATATTATCAGAGGCATAAAGTAGTGAAAGATGTAACTAGAAAATTGGGTGACAGAATTGAATGTTTCCAAATAGATAGTAACTTTCTAATTTCCTACTCAGTTCTCTGAAAATTAAAGGTTTAGAATTTTAAGTGAAAATAATTTAAATGTTTAAGCATTTTAAGGAATATAAAGCATTCTCTGATGCAAATTTATATACATAATTATTTAGGTGTGTTCATGAACATGTTCATAGCTTTGAGCCAGTTGTTTAGTCACTAGGTTGTATTAGACTCTGTGACCCACGCTCCCCTGTCCATGGGATTTCCCAGGCAAGAGTACTGGAATGCGTCACCATTTCCTTCTCCAGAGGATCTTCCTGACCTAGGAATTGAACCTACACCTCCTGCTTGGCAAGTGGATTCTTTAACACTGAGCCTGGGTACTCCAAAAGCAGGAGAGACTAAGAAGAGGTGCCAAGAATACACAGAAGAACTATGTACAAAATGTCTTAATAACCCAGATAACCATTGATGGTGTGATCACTCACCTAGAGCCATACATCTTAGAGTGTGAAGTCAACTGGGCCTTAGGAAGCATCACTACAAACAAAGCTAGTGGAGGTGATGGATATCCAGCTGAACTACGTCAAATCCTAAGAGATTATACTATTAAAGTGCTGCACTCAATATGCCAGCAAATTTGGAAAACTCAGCAGTGGCTACAGGACTGGAAAAGGTCAGTTTTCATTCCAATCCCAAAGAAAAACAATGCCAAAGAATGCTCAAACTGCCATACAGTTGGACTCATTTCACATGCTAGCAAGGTAATGCTCAAAATCCTTCAAATTAGGCTTTTGCAGTACATGAATTGAGAACTTCCAGATGTACAAGCTGGACTTAGAAAAGGCAGAGCAACCGAGGTCAAATTGCCAACATCAGTTGGATCATAAAAAAGAAGGAATTCCTGGAAAACATTTGCTTCCTTTATTATGCTAAAGCCTTTGACTGTGTGGATCACAACAAACTGTGGAAAATTCTTAAAGAGATGAAAATACCAGACCACCTTACCTGTCTCTTTAGAAACCTGAATGCTGGTTAAGAAGAAACAGAACCAGATATGGAACAACTGACTCATTCAAAACTGGGAAAGGAGTATGACAAGACTATATGCTGTCAGCCTACTTATTTAACTTTTGTACAAAGTATGTCATGTGAAATGATGGGCTGGATAACTCACAAACTGGAATCAGGATTGCTGGGAGAAATATCAACACCTCAGATATGCAGATGACACCACCCTAATGGCAGAAAGTGAAGAAGAACTAAAGAACCTCTTGATGAGAATGAAAGAGGAGAGTAAAAAATCTGGCTTAGAACTCAGCATTCAAAAAAGTAAGATTGTGGCATCTGGTCCCATCACTTTATGGCAAATAAAGGGGGAAAAGTGGAAGCAGTGACAGATTTTACTTACTTGGGCTCCAAAATCACTGTGGACAGTGACTGCAGTCATGAAATTAAAGGATGCTTGCTCCATGGAAGAAAAGCTATGATAAACCTAGACAGCATATTAAAAAGCAGAGACATCACTTTGCTGACAAAGGTCCATCTAGTCAAAGCTATGGTTTTTCCAGTAGTCATGTACAGATGTGAGAGTTAGACCATAAACAAGGCTGAATGTTGAAGAAATGATGTTTTTGAACTATGGTGCTGGAAAAGACTCTCGAGAGTCCCTTGGACCACAAGGAGATCCAACCAGTCAATCCTAAAGGAAATCAACCCTGACTATTCACTGAAAGGACTGATGCTGAATCTGAAGCTCCAATACTTTGACCACTTGATGCCAAGAACTGACTTATTGGAAAAGACCCTGATGCTAGGAAAGAGGGAAGGCAAAATGAGAATGGGGCAGCAGAGGATGCGTTGGTTAAATAGCATCACTGACTCAACGAACATGAATTTCTCCAAGCTCTAGGACATAAGGGAGAAGGCAATGGCAACCCACTCCAGTACTCTTGCCTGGAAAATCCCATGGATGGAGGAGCCTGGTAGGCTGCAGTCCATGGGGTCGCTAGGAGTCAGACATGACTGAGTGACTTCACTTTCACTTTCATGCATTGGAGAAGGAAATGGCAACCCACTCCAGTATTCTTGCCTGGAGAATTCCAGGGACAGTGGAGCCTGGTGGGCTGCCGTCTATGGGGTCGCACAGAGTTGGACACAACTGAAGTGACTTACTGTTAGCAGCAGCAGCAGCTAGGACATAATGAATGTCAGCAAAGCCTGACATGTTGCAGTCCATGGGATCACAAAGAATTGGACACAACTCAGTGATTGAACAACAACAACAGTATGTGTTCTGAATGTGTGGATATGAATATCCACATGTTTGGCTGTGGATGTAATTTCCTTTCTGTTAATGTATTAGCATTAATTATGGTAAATATCAAAAGAATCAAAACACTAGCAAACATTCAGTTCAGTTCAGTCGCTCAGTCATGTCCGACTCTTGCAACCCCATGAATCTCAGCACACCAAGCCTCCCTGTCCATCACCAACTCCTGGAGTTCACTCAGACTCACGTCCATCGAGTCAGTGATGCCATCCAGCCATCTCATTCTCTGTCGTCCCCTTCTCCTCCTGCCCCCAGTCCCTCCCAGCATCGGAGTCTTTTCCAATGAGTCAACTCTTCGCATGAGGTGGCCAAAGTACTGTAGTTTCAGCTTCAGCATCATTCCTTCCAAAGAAATCCCAGGGCTGATCTCCTTCAGAATGGACTGGTTGGATCTTCTTGCAGTCCAAGGGACTCTGAAGAGTCTTCAACACCACAGTTCAAAAGCATCCATTCTTCGGCGCTCAGCTTTCTTCATAGTCCGTGACCACTGGTAAAACCATAGCCTTGACTAGATGGACTTTTGTTGGCAAAGTAATGTCTCTGCTTTTCAATATGCTATCTAGGTTGGTCATAACTTTCCTTTCAAGGAGTAAGCATCTTTTAATTTCATGGCTGCAGTCACCATATGCAGTGATTTTTGGAATATCTATTATTATTGTGATTTCAATGGATTTAATAAGAAGCCTTTTTATTATAAACCCACAAAGGTTATGTTGAAAATTTAAGACCATGTTATAGAAAATGTACTTGAGATATTTATTGACTATAGTATATGCTGCTGCTGCTGCTAAGTCGCTTCAGTCGTCTCCGACTCTGTGCGACCCCATAGACAGCAGCCCACCAGGCTCCACTGTCCCTGGGATTCTCCAGGCAAGAACACTGGAGTGGGTTGCCATTTCTTTCTCCAATGTGGGAAACTGAAAAGTGAAAGTGAAATCGTTCAGTCGTGTCCAACTCCTACGACCCCATGGACTGCAGCCCACCAGGCTCCTCTGTCCATGGGATTTTCCAGGCAGGAGTACTGGAGTGGGGTGCCATTGTGACTTGTACCAAAAGATAGTTATTTAATCTAATTTTTGTTTGATTCAATTTTATAAATTAAGACCCCCCAACCAAATGAATTACAAATAATTATATTTATTAGAAATACAAATAAAAACTGATGTTTGAGGAAAAAAAGTTCCTCAGTAATTAACTATACCAAGATTCCTTTGAAGTCATGTAGTCAAGTTCAGTTCAGTTCAGTCACTCAGTCATATCCTATTCTTTGCGACCCCATGGACTGTGGCATGCCAGACATCCCTATCTATCACCAACTCCTGGAGTTTACTCAAACTCATGTCCATTGAGTTGGTGATGCCATACAACCATCTCATCCTCTGTCATCCCCTTCTCCTCCTGCCTTCAATCTTTTCTGGCATTAGGGTCTTTTCAGATGAGTCCGTTCTTTGCATCATGTGGCCAAAGTATTGGAGTTTCACCTTCAGTCCCTCCAATGAATACTCAAGACTGATCTCTTTTAGGATGGACTGGTTGGATCTCTTTGCAGTCCAAGGGACTCTCAAGAGTCTTCTCCAACACCGCAGTTCAAAAGCATCAGTTCTGCAGCGCTCAGCTTTCTTTATAGTCCAGCTCTCACATCATACATGACTATTGGAAAAACCATAGTTTTGACTTGATGGACCTTTGTTGGCAAAGTAATATCTCTGCTTTTTAATGTGCTGTCTAGGTTGATCATAACTTTTCTTCCAAGGAGTAAGCGTCTTTTAATTTCATGGCTGCAGTCACCATCTGCAGTGATTTTGGAGCCCCCCAAAATAAAGTCTGACACTGTTTCCACTGTTTCCCCATCTATTTGCCATGAAGTGATGAGACCAGATGCCCTGTTCTTAGTTTTCTGAACGTTGAATTTAAGCCAACTTTTTGGCTCTCTCACTGTTTTTATTTTTTTTCATGTAGTCAAGAGCTAGTTATCTGTTTTCAAATTTTCAAGAATTATTTCATGACTTTTCCCCTTATTTTTAAGACTTTTTTCTAATAACAATATAATAACATTATGTAATAACATAAAAACTTAGAAAATATTAATGTGCCTAAATTAAAAACAGAACGACAAAACAAATCACTAATAGTGCCATACCACAGTGTGCTTTTTAGGGGATGTCTTTCTAGAATTTTCCCATTTAAACATATGCATATTTTTGTTTACAAAATTGTATACTGCATATACTGATTTGTATCTCTTTTTTAACTTAGTAATATGTTATACATATTTTTTGATAATTTTCCATTTTGATATTCTTTTCCACATGATCTTTAATGAGTTAGTAATAATTGTGATAATAGGTACTTTATCTTACCAGTTTCCCATTACATTGCATTTATTTACAATATTTCACTTTATAAATAATCCTCCCATAACATTTCTTACGTATCAACTTTGATATATGTGGTTATTTCCACATATGATTATTTTCCCAAGATAAATTCCTAGGAGTGGAATTCTGGGGCCAACCACATCTTTAATTTTTACTTCCATTAGATTGTGCTGTTTTTCTCAGATTTTAAGAAACAAGCTAGGTTAGTTTTTACAGTTCCTCTTTTCTGAGACAGTTTTAATTGCTAGAGTGATAGATTCCATAGTTTAACCTAGATATTCAAAGTCTGGTATTTATGCACACACACAAACCCACAACTCTACCAGTTCATGCTTTCCTTTACACACACACACACACACACACACACACACACACACTCACATACTCTTAACCATTCATGCTTTGTTTTCCTCTTGCTGTTTGTTCTTGGCCACTGACTTCTACAGTGCAAATTGACATGCAAGAACTTAGTATATATATTGGAATGATTTTCCCAGCATTATTTCTTAGCCATTATTTCTTCTGCCACATCAGAATGAGTTGCAACAGCTTCTCTGGACATGAACCAGAGACCATTCTCCGTCTTATTCAGTTGACTGAGTGCTGCTACTCTGGTAACCCTGACTCAGAAACTTTAGTTTTTACATCCATTTGTGAATACTTTCTACCATTTTTGAAAACTTTCTACATCCATTTGTGAATACTTTCTTGTGCTGGTGGTACAGTTGGGTTGACTTCCCCATTTCAATTAAGGTTCAGATATCAGTGCCTTTTATTTTCATTGTCTCTGCATTCCTTCCTTCCACCAGCCTTAGCTGTTGGAACTCCATCACTGGGCACTGGTCTTTGCTTTCTTACTAGACAGGAAAATTTAGATGAAGAAGCAAGTATTATAGCAGATCCAGGTTTTGTATGACCTAAAGATTTTGTAGTTTGGGAGCCTCTCTTTCATGTAAAGAATATAAAATTACCAATATGACATTAGGTTAAAAAAATGAGTATGTATATAGAATAAAGAGTATAATGATGTACTATAATCAATTATAAACATTAGAAAGTGGAAGGTAACTGTAAATATCACAAAATCATGAAATAGTACATGATATTTTAATTAATTGTGACTTAACATACTTCTATCACCCTTCCCCAGTGGCTCAGCAGTAAAGAATCTGCCTGCAATGCAGGAGCTGCAGGAGACTTGGCTTTGATCCCTGGATCAGGAAGATCCCCTGGAGGAGGAAATGGCAACCCACTCCAGTATTCTTGCCTGGAGAATCCCATGGACAGAGGAGCCTGGCGAGCTACAGTCCATAGGGTCACAAAGAGTCGTACACAACTGAAGCAACTTAGCACGCACACACTTCTATAATAACTTGCCCTCTTATATTTTCGCTAAATCCTCAGCAACAATACTCTTAATAAGATTCCAAATTTGTAATATTATTTCTATAACAGAGTTGAAGCATCTTTTCTTTGGTGTGGTTGGTCAGACTTTGGATATTTTGTTCATAGTTTTGAAAAGTTTCTTTCAGTTTTATCAGTTATTTATAATTTGATATTAGTAAAAATTTAGGACATTTTAAAATCTTCAAATTTGGGGAAAATGTATTAATTTTTTCATGTATGAGCTATTAGAGACATGCTTATGATTTATTGTATTTGCTTAAACAGAGTTGTACTGTTTAAGCACAAGGATTCAGATAATGTCTATTTCATTTTATTCCTATAAAAAAGAAAAAATCATGGACCATTTGTAATTGTCTTTGCTGCATTTTCAAGTACAAACCTGGCAGAGTAAGAACTTTCATCTTGACTAGGTGTTAATGAAAACTTAAAACTGAATACATATTACATGTTTAATGATTGGAAGTCTTTTCCACAGACTGGTTCTGATATCATGTATTCAGACCTTTTTACTTCTATCTTTTGCACACTTCTGGTTCCAGGCATCATAGGACATGCTTATACCACTGTGGCCCTGCCACAGAGGATGGTAGGAGTGTACCTAGAAACCATTTTTATACCGAGAAAGCTAACACCCTAACTCTTGATAGAAGTGACTTTGAACTTTTTAAGTCAAGCCTGTTAAATTCAAACTAAATGTGTTCCCGACTCAGTAATTCCTTTGCTAAATTTTCAAGATGCCTTTGGTCATTCTAGTGATACTTTGTACATGGGGAATATAATGGAGAAACTAGAGTGGAAAAACACAAAAATCTTAAACATTTATGGTTAAAACATCTTATATTTTTATAAATTGTACAAAAGCATGACCATGGGAATAGTCTTAGGATTCTTCCTAGGCCTTGGCGGAAGCTCATCTCAGAGAAGTGTCGTGAAGCTTAAAGTTCACTAGCTTTACTAGCTGTACCTTGATATTTCTCTTATCAAAGTTAATTTTGGTTCACTGTTTATATTTCTCTTCCACTAAATTGTAAGCTCCAGTATCTATTCATCTTTTTATCTTTAAGTGCCTAAAAGAGGTCTGGGGACATAGGAAGTGCTAAATAATTATCTTTTAAGTATTGCATGAATAGTACCTTCTTATTATTCTTATTAAGTATTCTTATTCTTATTATTCTTCTTAAGTATTCTTCTTACTATAGGATGCAATCAGTCAGCATGAGACTCTCCTCTAATCCTGGGCAGTGAATTTCTTGTGATTTACCACAAGAAAAGCACATGCATAACTTTTTATGAAACCAATGCTGCAGAGTCTCAGCTGCATGTAAAACTTTTTAAAGGGTAATTTCTTTAAAAATCAGTGCCCTAATTGAGTACAAATTTTGAGATGGGCGCTTTGTTATGATAATTTGCTAAACAGAATAAAGATGTATATTTTAATATATTGTACATTAAGCTAATCCAGTGACTGATGCATAGCACATAGACAGTAAATATGTTTATTATTCACCCATACAGAGTATTTTCACTGCCCTAAAAAATCCTTGAGCTCTGTCTATTCTCCCCTTCAACCAACCCTAACTCCTGGCAACCACTTGTCTTTTTACTGTATCTATAATTTTTATAAATTTATAATTTTTCCCCAAGTGTCATATAGTTGGAATCTTACAGTGGTTAGCCTTCTTAAATTGACTTCTTCCACTTAGTAGTGTGCACTTAAAGGTTCCTTTATGTCTTTTCATAGTATGACAGCTTCTTTCTTATAAGTGCTGAATACTGTTTCTCAATCTGAATGTACCACATTCCAATGCTGTTACTTAAGCTACATCTATGCTGCTGCTACTGCTGCTAAGTCGCTTCAGTCGTGTCAGCTATGCTCACAGGTAAATATTTCCCAGCATCATAAAAGAAGTTGATTAATATAGAGTTGTAACTAGTTTTCAGTCTCATGGCACATGACCATTTATTATGATATATCTGAAAAAATTACACATGGTTCCAAAAGAACATAAGAACTCTAGAAATAAAGCAGTAAATATAGTAGTTTCCAGGAGAATCAGTCGAACCTAAGGCATTCATAAAGCATATTTCCAACATTTAATGGTGGAACTGCTTTTTCTTTTAATACTTACAGTGTCCACACGCTAGAACACACTTCCTAGAACTAATTTCACTAAATACTTCTGAAATTTTAAAATATTCTCCAACATTATTGACAAACCTGTGTACCAAATATTATCCTTAGAATTTGTTCTCTGATGGAAAGAGCCCCCATTCTGAATCTGTGACACCTTGTCTTTGGTTATCAGATTATCCTTAAGCCCTCCAGTGTGGCTGTAGGAATAATGCAAAATCATGCTATAGTTCTGTATTCTCATTTGGTAATTATTCATTGCTTAGCTTTCTGACATTCTCACCCGTAAGCACATCCACTTATCTTTCCATAGTTGGACTTAGTAACCTTGCTTCAGATTGCCTACTTTTGATGGAATGACCATATCTTTAGAACAAAGTCACTAGGAATCTCTGTCTCTTTCTTCTCACATTGCCATTTCCACCCTCACTTTTGCTCCTCTCCCAGTCTACATCTTCTATACTGTGCAGTTGTGATTGTAAGCTGTTGCACTCTAACTCATATCCCTGCGACATGGCTGGCCAGGAGAAAGGCCAGAAATTTTTGTGTCGCTTTTGAAGCATGTCTTTAAATACTCTAAATTTTTTGAACTGGAGAAAAGCTTTAACTCAAAAAAATCTGTCATGTTGAAGTGAAGTCAAGTGAAAGTCACTCAGTCGTGTCTGACTCTTTGTGACCCCATGGACTATACACAGTCCAGGGAATTCTCCAGGCCAGAATAACTGGAGTGGGTAGCCTTTCCCTTCTCCAGGGGATCTTCTTAACCCAGGGATTGAACCCAGGTCTCCTGCATTGCAGGTGGATTCTTTGCCAGCTGAGCGACAAGGGAAACTGAAGAATACTGGAGTGGGTAGCCTATCCCTACTATGTCATGTTGAGAACTTTTAACTGAATGAAGTCAGGAATGTAAGCATATTACAACTTTAATAGTAGTCTTAATGGACTTTGCAAAAGTGGTTGCAACCAAACGGTGTAAACGTGCCGGAATGGCATCAGAGATACATAACAAGGCAGTGAGAACACGGGCAGAAGCTTTGCCTTTTCCTAGGTGAGGCACTGAGCAGATTAGGCCTCAGTTCCCTTGATTGTAGGGCTTCCCAGGTGGTGCTAGTGGTAAAGAATCCACCTGCCAATGCAGGAGACACATGAGATGCGGGTTTGACCCTTGGGTTGGGAAGATCCCCTGGAGGAGGAAATGGCAACCCACTCCAGTATTATTGCCTGGAAAATTGCATGGGCAGAGGAGCCAGATAGGCTATAGTCCATGGAGCTGCAAAGAGTCAGACACAACTGGACGACTGAGCAGACACTCTTGGTCGTAAAATTACGATGGCATTATGCTCATCCTAGCTATCTCACATGGTCTAGTGAGATATTGAGAATGAAGGTGCTTTGAAAAGAAAAATGTGATGCACAGATATGAAAGGTGATGACTATGTATCTGGTCTATAGTTCTAGGTTGGAATGCCAGGGAGTCCACCGGCAATAATATACAGAAGGTTGGCATCTGAGATCAGAGAGCTGAAATAAATAAGGTCCTAAGCTTCTTTAGGATGGCAGGTTACAGAAAATGATGAATGATGTCAAGACAATTGAATTTGGAAAGAGACCAAAGGAACGATTGGAAAATGCTGTTTGAGTTGCTGAGATATTGAAATTCAGGGACCAACAGAAGTATCCAATATAATATATAGTCCTGTGATTTAAAAAGATGATGAGCTAGTCTGTATATTAATGTTCATGCTTAGGATATCAAGCTAAGCCTTCAATCTCTTTGTTAAACTGGGATAAGCAAACTTCTAGGGAGCAGGAAAATATTCTTTTGTAAGTTCTTTGGCTATCTCTTGTCTCTGAAATAAGAGCAGCCTTTGGGTATGAGTAGGAAAAAACTGCATCCCTCTACAAAGTCTGGAAAGCTCTTTGTCACCTGAAGTATAGGTGTTAGGAATTAACAATAAGATGATTGACTAAGTAAAACATATAATTTGTTAGTGATGAATGATAAGGGAAAAAATGAAGCAGGAAGGGGCTATAGCAAGTATCTATGTAATTTTGAATAGAATGGTCAGGCAGGACTCACTGAAAAGATGGTAAAGACCTAAAGGATATTTTTATGGTCCACCGATGAGTCATGCTTCATTCCTTCCTCTACTAATTTTACTGATCTCAGGTCCAGGAGGAGGTGGGTGGATGTAGCAGTGGTAGCATTACCATTGATATTACAAACAAATAAAAACATTTTTTTTCTTTTTCTGCACTGTTTCTCCTTTTAATATTTTATCAATGGTATGCCTAGTAAAAGGGCTACCCTTAAGTTATATTTAGGATAATTTGGATAAACTGTATACAATAATTTTTTTAAAATGCAATTAAATAGGACTTCTATTTTTACAAATGGTGATACCAGAAAGCAGAATAAACATTATTTGATTTGAACATTAAATTTTATTAGCATAAAATATGTACTTTGTTATTTTAGTGATTGATATACATGAAGTTTCAGAATGACATTCCAGCTTACATATGTTTAGAAGAGATTCTTGAGTGGTACTCTACTGGACTCCCCAGCTAAAATTAACTGTCTTCTTTAATTATACTATTAATAAATGCCTAGTTACTGTATAATATTAATCTGATACATGTGTTAGATATTGATATATATTAATATTTTCTATCTTCAGTTTGGATATAGACTCATTAATTTTATTATCCAAATATATAATTATATAAGTATAATAAATTTATGCAAATCTTATGTATTTATTATATGACTACTATCAAAAACAAGTATTCCCATGAAGATACATCATAAATTTAGTTAATTTAGTTAATGATTTCAATAAATTTAGTTAATGATTCTACATTATACTCATTTAAACCTCCATGTTTGCTTTATTTTATCCAGTATATAGAACTAGATAATATCATATATAATTGAGAGAGAGAGAGAAAATCGTCATAAAATGGTAACTCTTGGAAAATCTGCATGAAGGGTATATGAGAATCCCTTGTATTATATCTTGCAGTGTTTCACTAAGTATGATATGAAACTCAAAATAGAAAGTTTTAAAAAGTGGCTCTCTTCATTTATTGAATGTTTCGGTATGGAAGTCAAGGTTAATTTTCTTCAGAAACGAATAACTCTGCTGCACTGTCTTCCAGTGTTCATTGAGTCTAGTCTGATGTTTGTGAGTAAACCATGAATTCTATATCCATTTCTTTGTTTCTTGAGTACTTTCTTACTACATATTTTTTGAATTTTAAACATTTGTTGATACTGTTATAGGCATTCAAAATGGATCCTTCAGCAAAACAAAGATGCCTGCTATTCTGGAGTTCATATTCTAGCCAGGTGGATGGGCCGTGGGTAGGGAAAGACACACTAAAAGTAATAAATACATAAATAATACAGTTTGTTGAAAAAATAAAATTTTATTGGAGAAGGAAATGGCAATGGAAAAACAAAGTACAGCAGGTAAAGGTGAGCAGTATTTGAGTGGAGTATGTTGCAATTTTAGGTACGGTAGGGTAGGCACTGTAGAGTATATAAAAAAAAGAGCAATGTTGAAGCAGGTGAAAGAACTACCTGTGTAGTTATTTAGGGAAAGAGCTTTGCAAACAGAGACAGCAACCAGTCTAAGAATTCTTAGGAATATGCCTTCTCTGTGTCAGGGGAAGCAGAGAGGACAGTGAGGCTGGAGTGGAGGAGATGGGAGTAGAAGCAGTAAGTCTAGGAGGTGAACTCAGGAAATGGAGAATGAGGTCATCTGGCCTTGTTTCTACTGGTTATTTTATTGACTCTGGCTTTTGATCTGAGCACATGGGTATTTATTGCAGAGTACTGAGCAGAGAGGTGATGTGATCTGCCATAATTTAAAAGGATGACCCTGGCTACTGGGTGGAGAATAGTTTTATAGAGTCCGAGGGTAAATGCAGTCTAGGCAGATTAGACCATTGCACAATCCAGGTAGGGACTGTTAGTGAGTTAGACCTGGGTGATAGCAATGGAAGTTTTGAGCAGTGTTAGGATCCTTGATATATTTTGAAGGTAAAGTTAGCATATTGACTAACCTTTTGGTCTGGGCTATGAAAGAGAGCAAGAAGTCAAGAATGTCTTCAGGATTTCCATTATGAGCAATAGAAAGAAGGAATGGACACCAGCTGAAGTGGAGGAGGCCAGGATTAGAGCAAGTTTGGAGATGGGGAAGATATGGCATTCCAGTATCTATGGCTGAACATGGAATTCCTACTAGATGTCCAAGAGATGATGTTAAGAACTTGGTTGGGTATACTCAGCCAAACAATTGTTCAAGGCTAATATGTGTCTGAGATTTTCATTCCCTTCTTGATGCCCTATTTTTATCTCTAGAATCTTGAATCTTGTCTTTATTGTAGGGTTCTTAAATTTTATAATGATGAATGAATTTATTTACTTTCATTGTTAGAACAAGTAAATTTTTGAAGCATAATCCCATTTAATTCAAAACCCTGAAGCCTGTCTATGACGTTATGCTGCAGGCTTTTCAGGATAAATAAAAATGAATGGGTTGAATCCTTTGGGATACCTTTTCCTAAAGAGCCCTTGTGAAAGATGAGAAACTGTCCCATGATCAACACTTGGATCACTGGCAAGAGTTCTGATTACTCTTACTTTGATACAACTACCATGATACAGTATTTAATTTCACAGAAACCATCAAGTCATATCACTTACTTGATGGCTCTGTTACATAAGTTGCTCAGCAGAGACTTCCTGGCACAGACTCATTTGTCTCTGATCATTGACACACATAATAATTTAACTGGAGTTATCTGTTTTCTTCATGCTATACTCAAGCACATTTCATTTTAGTATAGTTAATAGATATTTATTTTTGCTGCCAAAAGCAAAGGTACCCCCATAGCAATCTGACTATGATTATCATTTCCTTCCTCTGGCCCTTGCCATAAATTCATTACACTGTCCCATTATGGGTGTTCATTCATTTCACAGATATAAGCAATGACACATACATTTCTTTTTAAACCACAGATGTTAATTTCCATGTTGTTGCCCCAGTGCATAAATAATTCTGTAGTATATCACTGGTAGATGAATATTTCACTGAAGCAGTTGCTGATGCTAAAAATATAAAGCACATTCCTTTGCTTTTCCTCTCCTTACATTGACTTTTACCAGGAAAAGGAGTACATCATGGCTGTATATTGTCACCCTGTTTACTTAACTTATATGCAGAGTACATCATGAGAAACGCTGGGCTGGATGAAGCACAAGCTGGAATCAAGATTGCCAGGAGAAATATCAATCACCTCAGATATGCAGATGACACCACCCTTATGGCAGAAAGTGAAGAGGAACTAAAAAGCCTCTTGATTAAAGTGCAAGTGGAGAGTGAAAAACTTGGCTTAAAGCTCAACATTCAGAAAACGAAGATCATGGCATCTGGTCCCATCACTTCATGGGAAATAGATGGGGAAACAGTGTCAGACTTTATTTTGGGGGACTCCAAAATCACTGCAGATGGTGACTGCAGCCATGAAATTAAAAGACGCTTACTCCTTGGAAGGAAAGTTATGATCAACCTAGATAGCAAAGGAGGGTTCAGGATGGGGAACACATGTATACCTGTGGCAGATTCATTTTGATATTTGGCAAAACTAATACAATTTGTAAAGTTTAAAAATAAAATAAAATAAAAAAAAAAAGAAAAGCAGAGACATTACTTTGCCAACAAAGGTCCGTCTAGTCAAGGCTATGGTTTTTCCTGTGGTCATGTATGGATGCGAGAGTTGGACTGTGAAGAAAGCTGACCGCTGAAGAATTGATGCTTTTGAACTGTGGTGTTGGAGAAGACTCTTGAGAGTCCCTTGGACTGCAAGGAGAGCCAACCAGTCCATTCTAAAGGAGATCATCCCTGGGTGTTCTTTGGAAGGATTGATGCTAAAGCTGAAACTCCAGTACTTTGGCTACCTCATGCAAAGAGTTGACTCATTGGAAAAGACTCCGATGCTGAGAGGGATTGGGGGCAGGAGGAGAAGGAGCCGACAGAGGATGAGATGGCTGGATGGCATCACTGACTCGATGGACGTGAGTCTGAGTGAACTCCGGGAGTTGGTGATGGACAGAGAGGCCTGGCGTGCTGCAATTCATGGGGTCGCAAAGAGTTGGACATGACTGAGCGAATGAACTGAACTGAACTGAATGATGACTGAATGTTTAACATCTAGAAGAACTGAAGTACACCTGTGTAACTTCTAGATCATTTATGACTGAAGGTTGAGATCTAAAAGAAATTGTTAGCTTTCAGGTGAAATAATACAATATGGAAATTTGGGTAGGCCTCTGTCTTAGATTAGAGAAATGAGCTTAGTTTAAATAAATCATCTAGATTTGTAACTTTATAAAGCTGAAAGCTATATCCCACCTGAAAAAATGTGGGGTTGTTGGGAAGAAACTAACATTTTAGAAACAATTCATATATAACCTCTCTGTACAAGGTATATTGCATATATTATTTCATTGAAACTATGGCAACTATAAGAAAGAAATGATGCTGTTTATTTTCAAGGGAACTGAAGCTAAAATATTTAAGAAATCGATGTAAGTACCATAGTAAGAAAGTGGGTGACTTGGGTTTCAACCCCAGCTGATTTTCTGTGTCATTCTGCCTTTCGATTCTTTCACCTTAGCATTGAGGGAAATATTTAGAGATATTTAGTGAGTTATTTAAAGTCAGGCAGGTGGTTTATGGAAGAGCTGGATTTAAAAGCAAGTCTCTTTAGGCTGTCCTATCTTCTACATTATTCTATCTCCTTGTAAAATTCTGTACTTCATAATACTGAGAATTTACCCTCAGTTTGAAATTACAGGAAATTTCATAATTTGATTCCCCTCCCCCTGGAAATACCTGATCCTTGCTTTCAAAAAATAAATTAGTAAAATTATGGAAAGTAAGTAAAATTGGCATCACTGATTCAATGGACGTGAACGTGGCGAACTCTGGGAGATAGTGAGGGATAGGGAGGCCCGGCGTACTGCAGTCTATGGGGTCACAAAGAGTCCGACAAAATTATGAAACAACTCAACTCTGGTAATAAATATGCTCTTTGACTGTTTGTCATGTGGCGCTTTTCTCTTTAATTTTGAAGTAAAAGACCTGTTTCATGTGTTGGTAAGGGCTACTGCTGCACTGAATCCTTTAGACAGAAAACAGAGGGCTGGCGAGCTTGTGTGGCTTCTCCAGGGAAACATAGATGTTTAATAAATGATAAGCTGCCATAAAAGAAGAGACCAGTGATAACTTGTGATCACTGGAGAAAATTTTTAGTGAAATATTTCCAACTTTAAGTAAAGAGGTTATTCATTCGACCCAGAATTATTTATTGAATGCCAGCTTATACACCATATGCTATATAGATCTAAAGATGTAAAATTGAGATAATTTCTCAATTTAAGAAGCTCAATGTCTTGTCAGAATAGAAGACACAGAGGAGTGAATAAACAATTATAGTTTTGAATCCTGTAACTGATAAATACAAAATTGGTATAGGCTTCTCATTTACTCCCTCAAGGTCAAGAGATAATAAAAATTAAAAGAAACCCCTGGGTGAGCAGATGGATGTTTGAACTGTTGATGGTAGGGAGATAGTGGTAGCCTAGGCCAGGTTTGGCCAGTGAGGCTATATGAGATTCAACTAGGGTAGGAAACCACTTGAGTTCTGCTCTTACTTCTTCTCCACCTTTGTCTTGGGACCTCCAATACCTAACTGGTTATTGTGGGGCTTGACAGCCACACCTCAGACTTCTGATACCCACTTACTTGGGGTTGGAGCTTTATTAATTTGGGGTAGTGCTTAGATACCCAGAGCAGAAATATAAACTCACAGGCAAATGCAATGAGATATCTGAGGAGCATAACTTCTTTAAAAGAAAAGAAAAAAGGCTACAAACATAAGTTACAGATGTCATGCAAAGCAGAATTGTTAGAACAGAAGGCAAGAATTTCAGATAAGCATAAAACCCAGTAAAAAATTAAAATTTTAGACTTGTAAGAAAAATATAAAAGGATCCAAATATTTTTTATCAGAAATATAACACTTGAAATAAAGAGCCCAATAAGTAGAACGGGATAAATAATGGAATGAATGGATTAGGAACTTGAAAGCAAAGAGTTGTTCAAGGAAGAAGCATGAACAGCTTAATACACAGAATATGTAAATGAAAATTAAGAGAAATAGAGGATAGAAATTGAAGTGCCAACATGTGGACGGTAAGAGTTCCAGAAAAGTGAAAACTAAAAATACAGAGGTGATTTTTGAGAAAGTAATAGAGGTAGATTCCACAGAAGTAAGACTTAAGAAAGGTGACAAACCTGAGAATAATGGGTCCGAAATACCAAACTGAAAAGATAAGATGCACATCAAAAAAGTTACAGAAAAATAACATGAAAGACAAAAGGTAGTCTATAGAGATTTCCAAGGAGAAATAGTAGATCACGTTGTCAATAGCAATACTCGATGCAAGAAAAGACTTTGAGCTAAGTATAAAATTGAAGAATGGGTCTATAATCTATTTCTCTTTCAAGCTAATACCCATTTATACATGTCTGGTAACTGACCTTCTAATAAGTAGACATAGAAATGATATTTGCTAGGAGGAGAGTCCTTATATATGGAATGGTCTTTTCAGTATGTCTCTGGGATAGGATTGCTTATGGTAAATAAATTGTAATCTATCAATATTTGAGACATGGCTACTCAGAAAATATCATGTAAGCCCCATAATTATCTGGGGGTACAAAATGGATGTTTTAGAACCTAAACATGTTTAAGTCTCACAAACTTTAGTTAAGCACCTCATCATTCTGGCAAGAAGTAAGGATTTGAAGAGCCACATGGGATGTCCTAGATCTCTCCTTGATTTACTTGTGCCTCTTGATTGCTTCCATCCTTAAAATTATTAGCAAAGCTCAGTTCAGTTCAGTAGATCAGTCGTGTCCAACTCTTTGTGACCCCATGGACTATAGCATGCCAGGCCTCCCTGTCCATCACCAACTCCAGGAGTTTACTCAAACTCACGTCCATCAAGTCTGTGATGCCATCCAGCCATCTCATCCTCTGTCGGCCCCTTCTCCTCCTGCCCCCAATCCCTCCCAGCATCAAAGTCTTTTCCAGTGAGTCAACTCTTCACATGAGATGGCCAAAGTAACTGGAGTTTCAGCTTCAGCATCAGTCCTTCCAATGAATATTCAGGACTGATTCCCTTTAGGATGGACTGGTTGGATCTCCTTGCAGTCTAGGGGACTCTCAAGAGCCCTCTCCAACACCACAGTTCAGAAGCATTAATTCTTTGGCATTAATTCTTAGTCCAACTCTCACATCCATACATGACTACTGGAAAAACCATAGCTTTGACTAGGCGGACCTTTATTGGCAGAATAATGTCTCTGCTTTTTAATATGCTGTCTAGGTTGGTCATAACTTTTCTTCCAAGCAAATAAAAGCTCAGTACTGGATAAGATCTGGATAAGAGAGTCTTATGAGTTTGATTTGCTGATTCTTTACATTATCACAGAACTTAGAATTTTGTATCCCCACCTAATCATCAGAGGCATAGAAAAGAATGTCCTTAAATATGATAAGATTCCTCTTACACACACACACAAGACCTAAATTGAGAAATGTTAGAAACATTCCCTTTAAAGTTGAGAATTGATACAAGAATGGCCATTATCACCAATTCTAGTTAGCAGTGTTATAGGAGGTCCTACCTAATTATAAAACAATAAAAAGAAATTAAGGACCTAAAGTTTGGAAAGGAGGAAATTAAAAATTTTTGGTAGATGATATGATTGTCTACTACTAACTACAAACTCTATATAAGAAATCTATAACAAGTTGATACAAATAATAGTTTAGTAAGGGTCTGAATATAAAATCAGTAAGCAAAAATCAATTGTATATATAAACATTAGTTACAAATAACTAGAAAATATAATTTTAAAAAGGCTTCCCAGGGGGCACAATGGTAAAGAATCTGCCTGCCAATCCAGGAGATGCAAGAGATGTGGTTTCAATCCCTGGTTGGGAAGATCCTCTGAAGTAGAAAATGGCAACCCACTCCAGTATTCTTGCCTGGAAGATTCCATAGACACAGGAGCCTTGTGGGCTATAGTCCATGAAGTCATGAAGAGTCAGACATGACTGAGCATGCAAGCACACACATAATTTTAGAAGGCATTATTTATTATAATAATAGCAACAAAAAAGTATGCAAAAAGTATAAAACTTTATTGAGGCATTAATAAAAAATAAGTAAAGATATCTATTATGTTTATTAATAGGAATATTTAATATGAAATGTCAACTTTTCTACAAATTAATCTATATAGAGAATGACATTTACAAAATTCCCAGCAGTATTGTTCTTGAAACTTAATAACCTGATTAAAATTTTAAATGGAATAGCAGATGTCAAGAACAGACAAGATACTTATAAAGAAGATGAAAGAGGGGGTGCCTCTTACCACAAGACACTGAGAAGTTATAATAATTAAGAGAGCACTGTCCCCAGTACTGACAGATTGACTAAGAATGTAGGATAACCTGAAAACACTTATGTATCTGAAACTTTCATGTATAGAACTTGCAGTGTGATAGATCAATAGAGACAGGAGGAGTTACTCAATACATTTTTTATACACATGGGAAAGAAAGTTAGATCCTTATTATCTACCATGCACCAAAATCAATTCCACATGGATGAAGAATTTAAATATCAAAGCAAACCTTTAAAACCTTAAAATACATATATATATATATGTTTTGTTAATATATAAAACATTTAGAATACTGCTCTAATATTGGAGATAGGGAATGATTTTTAAAATACAAGAAGAGCTAGCCATGTGGAAGAGGTGATAAACTTGCCCTTAAAATATAAGAACTTTTATTCATCATGCCAAGTTAAGAAAGTGAAAAACCAAGTTACAAACTGCAAGATGTGTACATTATGCATAATTAACACAAGATTTATTTCATAAATGTTTGATGAACAACATGTTGATAAATGCTAAGTGACTCAAAATCAGACTTTTTGCAGATAAGGAAACACATGTGGTCAATAAGTATATGAAAGAATATTAAGCTTTGTTATAATCAGGGAAAAGCAAAACAGGACTAAGATGAAATACCACTTTGTATCCATTTAGGTGGGAAAAATAGACTGGCAATACCAGATAGAGAGGATGTGGAGTAGCAGGATCTCATGTATTGCTGGTGAGAGCATGAATTGGCATAGAAAATCAGTTTGGCATTATCTCATAAAATTGAATATTTACATATTCTGTGGGCCATTGTTTCTAGTCCTAGGTATATACTGTAAAGAAACTTTTGAGAATTTCGTACAGGAGACATTTACAGGAATATTCTTAGTATGCCACCATAATAAAGACCTGGAAATAACCTTAATGCCCATTTACAGAAGAATGGGTATTATTATTGCTGTTATTCAGTCACTAACTTGTGTCTGACTCTTTGTGACCCCATGGCTGTAGCACACCAGGCTCCTCTGTCCTCCACCGTCTCCCTGAGTTTGCTCATGTTCATGTCCATTGAGTCGGTGGTACTAACCAACCATCTCATCCTATGCCATCCACTTTTCCTTTTGCCTTCAATCTTTCCCAGCATCAGGGTCTTTTCTAGTGAGTCAGTACTTTGTATCAGGTGGCCAAAGTATTGGAGCTTCAGTGTCAGCATCAGTCCTTCCAGTGAATATTTGGGGTTAATTTCCTCTAGGATTGACTGGTTTGATAGGGACTCTCAAGAGTCTTCTCTAACACCACAATTCAAAAGTGTCAATTCTTTGGTGCTCAGCTTCATGTATGTTCCAACTGTCACATCTGTACTGGAAAAATCATAGTTTTGACTATATAGACCTATATTGGCAAAGTGATATCTCTGCTTTTTAATATGCTGTATAGGCTTGTCATAGGTTTCCTTCCAAGGCGTAAGCATCTTTTAATTTCATGGCGGCAGTCACCATCTGCAGTGATTTTGAAGCCTAAGAAAATAGTGTTATGTTCATGCAATGAAATATTAAATGGTATTCAAAATTAAACTATAGCATGAGCAAAAATATGAATTAACTTTAATAATGTACTATTGAATTAAAAAGGGAGTCCCAAAGATGGCATAAATATAAAGGCCTTTCATAAAATAAAAAACCAGTAATTCTAAATGATACATTTTTCTCAGAATATACATGAATATACAATTTTATATATGTGCATGTGTATACACATATACATGTTTAATGAAAGTCTATGTGTAAATATATGTAAATAACCACATATAAATAAGCAGTTTTACATATAAAGCCAAGGAAACCTATTATACAGTTCAGGATGGTAGTCAGAAGTTTCAGGGGCTGGGACTGTGAACAAGCCCCAAAGTAAACAGAAGTTATTGAAGATTTTCTAGGTTCTATTTCATGTTTGTTTGCTGATATTGTATTACAGAAGAGAAAAGAAGAAATAAAAGAGGGCCAGGTAAAGACCAGGCATGACAGCGTGTCATGAACCAATGATGGTAAACAATCTAATTTGGGATACTTGAATCACACGCATACACACAAACCTAAAATACCATAGCATTATTTGCTATGAAATGAGTAAGTACAAGTTGTTACGGGAGTACAGGAAGCAAAATTTCATCCAAAGTGGATGAAAGAAGAAAGTGGAAATAGCTCCCCCAAAAGAGGATGTCTGAGCCATAGTATCGATAACTTTTATTGTGCACATTCAGTGTCAGATACTATTCTAAATATATGTTCTGACTCTTAATCCTCGCAATGATAGGTACTATTACCACATTTACTTTAACAAGTACAGATCACTTAAGTCACGATGTCAGTCAACCTAAAAGTGGCTATTAGTCTCTGAGATGGTTCTTCTCTCCCACATCCATGGTATTATTATTATTGTTATTGGATTCCATTTTAATTTATTTTTCCCTCATCAAAGTTTGAGGGTTTTGGCAGCATGACCCATGTCCTATTCATTGTTCATTTCCAGACCTAAACCAAGGTCTGAAACACGTTATGTGTGCACTAAGTGTTCATATCATGAGTGAATAAATATATGAATGAATGAAGATTCTATAGTCATTTTTGTTTGTTTGTTTTGGTGAGGGGACAGAGAGGGACTAACACGTTAACAATATGCTATAATGCAAGATATTTGCTTCCAAAGAAATGCACAAAGATCATAACCCTCTGTGAGAAATCCTATAAAATTTCTGAGAAGTGCTGTTTTAAGGAGTCATAATCCCTATTTTGTCAGGGAAAATCTGTTTCTATTGAAAAAAAAAATCAAGAATGATGCTCTCCATCATTCTTTTAATGAATGATGTAAGGATTCTCTCCATCATTCATTTAATCCTTACTATTTAATAGCCAACAAGAATGTGCTGTGTGGTTCAGGAAACTTAAACAGCGGTGCTGTATCAACCCAGAGGGGTGGGATGGGGAGGGAGATGGGAGGGTTGTAAGGATTAAATGAATCAGCACACATAATATACTTAGAACAGTGTCTGACACATAGACCATAGACAATGAAAGTTATCCATCAATACTACAGCTCAAAACCCCTTTCTTTGGGAGGCTATTTTCAGATTCTTCTCATCATTTTGAATTAAGTGCTACTTTGCTATACTCCCACAACTCCTTCTTACTCATCTCATGGCAAATACCATTATTTGAGATTTGTGTGTATGTGTATGATTCAAGTACCACTGCTGCTGCTGCTGCTAAGTCGCTTCAGTCGTGTCCGACTCTGTGCAACCCCATAGACGGCAGCCCACCAGGCTCTGCCGTCCCTGGGATTCTCCAGGCAAGAACACTGGAGTGGGTTGCCATTTCCTTCTCCAATGCATGAAAGTGAAAAGTGAAGTCATTCAGTCGTGTCCGACTCTAGTGACCCCATGGACTGCAGCCTACCAGGCTCCTCCGTCCATGGGATTCTCCAGGCAAAAGTACTGGAGTGGGGTGCCATTGCCTTCTCCGTTCAAGTACCACAAATCGGATTAATTATAATCCTTGGTTCATGACACATTGTCATCCCTGGTCTTTGCATGCTACTCTTTTTTATTAAATTAATTTATTTTTTGTTGAAGGATAATTGCTCTACAGAATTTTGTTGTTTTCTGTCAAACCTCAGTATGAATCAGCCACAGGTATACATAGATCCCCTCCCTTTTGAACCTCCCTCCCATCTCCCTCCCCATCCCACCCCTCTAGGTTGATACAGCGCCCCTGTTTAAGTTTCCAGAACCACACAGCACATTCCTGTTGGCTATCTATTTAACACATATATACGGAATCTAGAAAAATGGTACTGAAGAATTTATTTACAGGGCAACAATGGAGAAACAGACATAGAGACTAGACTTATGGACATGGGGAGAGGCTAGAAGAGGGTGAGATGTATGGAGAGAGTAACATGGAAACTTACATTACTATATGCATGGCCCTCTTTTATTCTTTCCTTTCTCTTTTCTTTTATCTTTAGTCTCAGTTCAGTTCAGTCGCTTAGTTGTGTCCAACTCTTTGCAACCCCATGAACCGCAGCACGCCAGGCCTCCCTGTCCATCACCAACTCCCAGAATCCACCCAAACCCATATCCATTGTGTCGGTGATGCCATCCAGCCATCTCATCCTCTGTCGTCCCCTTCTCCTCCTGCCCTCAATCTTTCCCAGCATCAGGGTCTTTTCCAATGAAAGACCTTCACATCAGGTGGCCAAAGCATTGGAATTTCAGCTTCAACATCAGTCCTTCCAATGAACACCCAGGGCTGATCTTCCTTAGTCTCAGAGAAGTTCTTTAAGACAGGCAGGAAGAAAGAGTCAGGCAAAGAACAGGGTAAAGAGAGTAAATGTCTCATTTTACTTCACGATATCCTAAAGGCACATGCTCAAAAATTCATTAAGGAGTCTTAATTTGTTTGTTCAACAAAGATTTTTGAGCCATTATATGCTAGGGACTTTAGCCAACAAACCAATTACTGTAAAGCATCATTCTTGACCTTAAGTATTAATAACTTTAAGTAAGGCAGAAGAGCTTGTGCATGCATTCTAAGTTGCTTCAGTCATGCCCGACTCTTTGCGACCCCATGGACTGTAGCCCACCAGGCTCCTTTGTCCATGGGATTCTCCAGGCACGAATACTGGGGTTGATTGCCATGCCCCCTCCAGGGGATCTTCCTGACCCAGGGATCTAACTTGCATCTCCTGCATCTCTTGCATTGGCAGGTGGGTTCTTTACTACTAGTGCCACCTGGGTATCCCAGAAGAGCTTGTAATTAATTAATAATATCCCATGACGTCAAGAGTTTACTCAAATTCAGTGAAATAATGGCATACTTTTAGGCTGACATCAGAGATTTAATATCTGTTTCTTCTCTTGTTAGTGGCAGATCAGTCCACCAAAGGACAACAATTAAAAATGAAAAAAACAAAGCTTCCTCTTATTTCACCCTGTCTCTGACATGGTAACTAGCCATGTTCTCACCTGTTACACACATTTTAATTACATTTTCCTCTGCTCAGGCTCTTTAAAGGGTTTTTGTAAAAATTTCCTTGTTAAAGCATCTCACTTATTTCTCTACTAATTAATCAGAAAATTCATTTATTTCTCCCCTTTTTGGTCATTTATCAAAGGACAGACACTGTGAGAACTTTCATGTAAATTTATGAAAGCTCAGTCTGCATTTCTTTTCTGCTGTGGAAGCAATAATTACTTTATTGTTGGATCTGACTCTGGTACTTGGTTGGTGACATTTTGCTTAGTCAGCAGCATCTTTTCAGGTGCTGGGAATGCTGTTTTAGCAATGGATGAATGTGTGAGATTCACATGACTCTCATCAAGTTTTGCTTCTATGGGCTATATATCTCCACATACGCTCATGTAGTTTCTAGGAATCTTTAAACAAGAGTTTTCACTGGTTCTTGGCAACTTTGAGGGGAAAGGTTGTATGTGTCTTAATTTTAACCCATTGTGTCCTCACAAAAATATTTTCCTGTAAGTGCAGTTTTTAGATTCCTGAAGTGGAAAGATCAGATAGAGTTGGGATGAAATCTGTCTATTTATTTTTCTATGTGAACTTGGACAAGTTATCAAAAATTTTGGAACCTTGATTTCCTCATTTGTTAAATGTATGTGGTAGGATGAATCTTGTATAGCTATTTGAGGTTTAATTAAGAACATACATAAAATATCTAACACATAGTGGGTGTTATGAACTGAATTGTGTCCCTCCAAAATTCTTATGTTGAAGTCCTAGTCTCTAGTACCTCTGAATATGACTGTACTTGAAAATAGGGCTGTTAAAGAGGGCAAGAGCATTGTCCCTCATCTGATCTGACAGATGTTCTTCGAAGGAGAATTTTGAGCACACAAAGATACACCAGGGCTGCACAAGTAGGCAAGAGGAGAGTGACTGAAAGCCAAAAAGAGAGACCTCAGAAGAAACTAACTCTGCCAGCACCTAGATCTTGAACTTCCAGCCTCCAGAACTGTGTGAAAATTAATTTCTGTAGTTTAAGCCTCCCAGTCATTCATATTTTGTTATGGAATCTGTAACAAACTAATATAGTTGACACTCAACAAATAGAAGCTTTCTTTTTATTTTAATTTTTAGAATGTTGGATTTGGAGCCAGCAAGTCTGGTGTGGAATTCTCTGTGTTTCAGTTTCTTAATCTGTAAAGTTGGGGTGAATAATATCTGCATTATAGTTAGTTTTAAGGATTAAATTAGTCAATACATATAAAGTTCTTAGCCTTATGTCCGCTGAGTCGATGATGCCATCCAAACATCTCATCATCTATTGCCAGGTTCTCTTCCTGCCCTCAGTCTTTCCCGGGGTCTTTTCCAATGAGTCAGGTCATCACATTAGGTGGCCAAAGTATTGGAGCTTCAGCATCAGTCCATCCAATGAATATTTAGCGTTGATATCCCTTAGGATTGACTGGCTTGATCTCCTTGCTGTCCAAAGGACTCTCAAGAGTCTTCTCCAGTACACAAGTGTTAAAAACATAAGTAATTGATATATGTATTGGAGAAGGCAATGGCACCCCACTCCAGTACTCTTGCCTGGAAAATCCCATGGATGGAGGAGCCTGCTGGGCTGCAGTCCATGGGGTTGCTAAGAGTCGGATACGACTGAGCGACTTCACTTTCACTTTTCACTTTCATGCATTGGAGAAAGAAATGGCAACCCACTCCAGTGTTCTTGCCTGGAGAATCCCAGTGATGGGGGAGCCTGGTGGGCTGCCGTCTATGGGGTTGCACAGAGTCGGACAC
The DNA here is from genome assembly GCF_032452875.1 of Bos javanicus. Taxonomy (NCBI): domain Eukaryota; kingdom Metazoa; phylum Chordata; class Mammalia; order Artiodactyla; family Bovidae; genus Bos; species Bos javanicus. Next base: position 10,521,330 of record NC_083896.1, read on the forward strand.
GACTGAAGCGACTTAGTAGCAATTGATATATGTATAGACTTTTTTGTACTGAGGAAGTCTCTTGACTTGTGTTTCTACTTTCAATCAATGTCTCATACAATATATTCTATATATTGCCCGGGACTAGACTTCCAGAAGAGATCCTTTGATTATTTTACTGCTCAGCAGTTTTTAGTGGCTCATCATTAACAATGAAATGATCTCTGTGTTATCTGTATTGGCATTCAAAGCCTTCAAAAATCTAGATCTTAACTACCTTTCCTGTTTCAATCCTTTAATTCTCCCTATTGCAAATTCTCTTATTTGTTCCACTTATAAATGGTTATAAGTGATCATAAGTTTTTATGTTAGCTTACTTATATTCATTGATCTTCTCCTGAACATTCTCTTTTCTTATGTAGTTTGATCCAGACTTTTCCTTCTACCTGTAATTCTTTCTATGTTTATCTATCCCTATTAAAACCCTAATTGTTTATTAGGTTTCATTTGGTCTTTGACATTTTCCTTAACAATTTTAAACAAAAATGAGTTTTGCTTGCACTTTTGGATTTTTGTTACTATGATTGTTGACTTTAAAGAGTTGTTGAATGCATAAAACATGGATATATGGATAGATCAATGAATGAAAAGATGGATGGAAGAACATACAGGCCTACAATCTGTGTCCCTGTGTTTCTATCATCTTACCAAGAAGATTTTTTATATTCTATTTAAAAACACTTGAAAATTCTAATTGCCATAAAAGATAACACACTTTTGAAACAAATTATTGCTTTCAGTGAATGACCTAATAGTATAATTTTTCCTCTTTATCTCTGATTTCTACTTAAATATACTGGTCAAAATTGATTTAGAAATGATTGCATCTGCATTATTACATGCCTAGTGCTTAAATTGAAATTGAGAATTTTTGAAAGTTTGTTTTTATTAAAATACTGAGCTGAACCTGTTTTTAGCCTTCCCTAATATTTGTGAAATTGATTCAGTAGTTAGGTAGATGCATGTATAGTAATATTGTAATTTTCTTTTCTGAAAGGGACATTGGGAAGGTTAATTAGTCCCTGTAATGATTTTTGTCCCCTTGATGAAAAGACTCCATGCAAATACAGAGTGCAGGATAATGAATTCCATTAAAACCAGAAGGGTTGTATTGTCAGTGACTGTTGATGGATTTAAAAATTTTTTCCAGAAGGAAGAGAATCTGAAACATTACTTCTAACCCCAAGGGATGGTTTTGGGCTGAACATCTTAACCCAAGGTCTTATGATGACTATGTTTTCATTCAGCTGAGACCATCATCTAGTAGATAGAACTATGGACTTAAGACTTTAATGGCCAGGGAAAGAATGGGAGAAAATATCTTTATTTCCCTGTCTGGTAACCACAGATGCCTCATTTAATTATTTACTTAAGACTCATCATTAAGTGTTTCCTCTCCTGCTGATAGCAGGTACATTTCTAAACTCTCAAGTTACAGTGTCTTGGTATAAGCAGATCCTGCCCTTAACCTGCATGATCTGGGTCTGTATTTCAGAATTTCATTCTCATCTGCTTGTACTTAGAGGTAATAAATATTCTTGCTTTGCACACTGTCTAATGGCTTCTTTCCAACAACATTAGAAGTAGGTAATACAGAATGCCATTGTGTTCTGAAAAGTTTTGGAGGTTCAGGAAGGTGGTTGGGTTGCTATAACAGAATATCACAAACTAGGTGTTTAAACAACGAACACTATTTCTCACAGCTCTGGGGGCTGTAGAGACAAAGATCATGGTGAAGACCTTCTACCTTGTTATAGATAGTCTTTGTCTTGTTACATGGTGGAAATTAGAGTAAGCAAGATTTCTCCTGCCTTTTCTTATAAAGGTGCTAATTCCATTGTAAGTGTTTTACCCTCATGACTTAGTTACCTCCCAAAGTTCCAGTTTCTAAATATCATCACTGGGAATTAGAGTTTCAGTATGTGATGTTGGCAGTACACAATTATTCAGTTCATTGTAGAGAATGAACATTTTCTGAGTATCTGCTATATCCTAAATACTGGACTTTGTATTTTATTAACTTGAAAAACTCCCACTGACATTATGTAAGGCATCTTTGTTATGAGGTATTCCTTCTAAGGACAGATAAGAAAGCCTTCCTCAGAAACCAATGCAAAGAACTAGAGGAAAATAATAGAATGGAAAAGACTAGAGATCTCTTCAAGAAAACTAGAGATACCAAGGGAACTTGTCATGCAAAGATGGGCACAATAAAGGACAGAAATGGTATGGACCTAACAGAAGCAGAAGATATTGAGAAGAGGTGGCAAGAATATGACAACTATGCAAAAAAAATCTTCATGACCCAGATAATCATGATGGTGTTATCACTCACCTAGAATGAGTGTGAAGACATCCTGGAATGCGAAGTCAAGTGGGCCTGAGGAAGCATCACTACAAACAAAGCTAGTGAAGGTGATGGAATTCCAGTTGAGCTCTTTCAAACCCTAAAAGATGATGCTGTGAAAGTGCTGCATTCAATACGCCAGCAAATTTGGAAAACTTAGCAGTGGCCACAGGACTGGAAAAGGACAGTTTTCATTCCAGTTCCAAAGAAAGGCAGTGCCAAAGAATGCTCAAACTACTGCACAATTGCACGCATCTCATACGCTAGCAAAGTAATACTAAAAATTCCCCAAGCCAGACTTCAACAGTAAATGAACCGTGAACTTCCACACGTTCAAGCTGGTTTTAGAAAAGGCAGAGGAACCAGAGATCAAATTGTCAACATCCGCTGGATCCTTGAAAAAGCAAGAGAGTTCCAGAACAAACATCTACTTCTGATTTATTGACTATGCCAAAGCCTTTGACTGTGTGGATTACAACAAACTGTGGAAAATTCTTAAAGAGATGGGAATACCAGACCACCTGACCTGCCTCCTGAGAAATTTGTATGCAGGTCAAGATGCAACAGTTAGAACTGGACATAGAACAGCCTGTTTCCAAATCCGGAAAGGAGTACGTCAAGCCTGTATATTTAACCTATATGCAGAGTACATTATGAGAAATGCTGGACTGGATGAAGCACAAGCTGGAATCAAGATTACCGGGAGGAATATCAATAACCTCAGATATGCAGATGACACCACCCTAATGCCAGAAAGCAAAGAAGAACTAAAGAGCCCCTTGATGAAAGTGAAAGAGGAGAGGAAAAAAGTTGGCTTAAAACTTAACATTCAGAAAACTAAGATCATAGCATCTGGTCCCATCACTTCATGGCAAATAGATGGGGAAACAGTGAAAACAGTGACAGACTTTATTTTTGGGGGGTCCAAAATCACTGCAGATTGTGACTGCAGCCATGAAATTAAAAGACACTTGCTCCTTGGAAGAAAATCTATGACCAATCTAGACAGCATGTTAAAAAGCAGAGACATTACTTTGCCAACAAAGGTCCATCTAGTCAAAGTTATGGTTTTTCCAGTAGTCATGTGTGTATATGAGATTTGGACTATTAAAAAAGGCTGAGCACTGAAGAACTTATGCTTTTGAACTGTGGTGTTGGAGAAGACTCTTGAGAGTCCCTTGGACTGCAAGAAGATCCAACCAGTCCATCCTAAAGAAAATCAGTCCTCAATATTCATTGGAAGGACTGATGCTGGCACCAAAACTCTAAAACTTTGGCCACCTGGTTCAATGAACGGACTCATTTCAATAAGATCCTGATGCTGGGAAAGTTTGAAGGTGGGAGGAGAAGGGCATGACAAGGGATGAGATAGTTGGATGGGATCACTGAGTCAATGGACATGAGTGTGAGTGGGCTCCAGGAGTTGGTGATAGACAGGGAGGCTGGCTTGCTGCAGTCCATGGGGTTGCAAAGAGTCAGATATGACTGAGTGACTGAACTGACTGATACCTTCTTCTATCACCGAATTTATTTTGGTGGTGGTGGTGGTTTAGTCGCTAAGTCATGTCCCATGTCTTGTGACTCCATGGACTGTAGCCTACCAGGCTCTTCTGTCCATGGGGATTCTCCAGGCAAGAATACTGGAGTGGTTTGCCATTTCCTTCTCCAGGGATCTTCCTGACCTAGGAATTGAACCCAGGTCTCCTGCATTGCAGGCAGATTCTTTGCCAACTGACCTACAAGGGAATCAGGCTTATTTTACTGGTGTTTACATGTCTGTTTCTCCAACTAGAGGGTAAGCTTTTTAGGACAGCGGCTATATCTTATCTTGTTTCTTTCTATATCCTCATTATATAGCAAAGTGTTTGGCATGTTGTAGGAACTCAACTAATATTAAGTAATGAAAAATTTACAATGTTCCTTAATCTTCTCATTGACATACTGATCTTCTGCATTTTAAAATGGCAAAGCTAATAGTCTTTGGAATTATTACAAAAATCAAGTAAAAGTTGCCTTTAGATGAAGATAGCATATTGAAGCTACAGCACAGATTTTCCCTTTCCCAGTACTAATTGCTAAAGCCCCAAACAGTTAAAACTATTCAGCACTGACATTCACACCCACCACCCCACCACCACCAAACAAAGGGAAAGGGGATACTCTGTGGTAACAGTCTTGGGGTACTAATGGCCTAGGGTGGGCAATAAAGGTTTTAGAGTGGAATACAGATATGCTGCAGAGTTTGGCCTCTGGCGACATCCAAACCCCTTACATATAGTCTTACCTACACTGTCACCCCTATCTCCAGTAAGAACCTAATTATTAAGTAAGTTATAAGCAAAGGCTACTGGAAATAGCTGCTGAAGAGAAACTGCTGAAATGTTAAAGTAAACACTAGGCTGGCTCTCTTTGTGGAAAGTCAAGGATTCTAGGGAAACCATATGAAATGTAGCATTAAAATTAGGAAAAGTCCATCTTAGGATAAGATATTTAATAAAATCTCAGAAGAGAGAAGGATCAGTTTTACTCCAAAACCTCACTCTGCATAGTCTAGTTTTTCTCCTGTTTCTTTTGTTCCCCTGATGATAAGAAATATCCAGAACTCATACTGTACCTAGGGACAAGAATGATGAGATAGTACCAAGAAGTCCTCCCCATCATATCAGAGCAAAGAGAATGATCAGCGGAATGCCATTTTAAAAAATGGTAAGTTCCTCAACTACAACAAAAAGAAATTAAAGGTATGAAAAGACAAAAATTCAAAGTAGAATTAAATATAGCTCATTGGCATAAAGAAATTTATGTTGTGCAGAATCAAGATCTCCAGACTGGAGTTTCTGTTTTACTTTTTTCACCTAGAGACTTATTATGTTATATTGCTCAGCTATAAAATTACCTGGGGCACCAAATAAAAGTAGTTTTGGAAATTGTGATAAGTACTATTATTTAAGACCTCATAAGCCTGTGATAGGGTGATAGGACTTACTGTATTTCCATGTCTATAACACATTTCTGTTATGGAAAAATCCAGGTAGTTAGATTACTTTTACATATTACAATATTCTGAATTCAGATATACTATAGATAGAGACAGTGAGAGTGATGTCAATTTTGTTTAATAGCTTCACTACTTCTATCCTTTTACTATTGTAAAAGGTAAATTACTATCATAAGAAAAAAGTAAAGAAAGGATCCATAAGAAAAATCGAAGGTATTGATATTTAGTATTTAGATAACACATTCATGGAAATGTTGAATTCTGTCTGCCTGCCTGCTTATCTGTCTCTGTACCTACCTACCTACCTAGCCAGTGTTCTTTGAATGAAGAAGTGAGACTGTTGTCCTGGAAAGGTGTATTTGATTGGTGTATTTGTTTAATCCAACCCTTTGTTTGGATTAAAAATAAGTTCAGACTTTTGAGAAAAAGAAAATATGATTTACCGATGGTTTGATAATAACTGACTTTGCTAATTAGGTTGTTTTGTGAACATTTCCCATTAATTGAAGTGGGCTAATTTCATTTCAAGACTTTGAAGAAAACATAAGCTATCAAAGAAATATTGTTCATAGGTGATAGATAATGAGTATCAGGTTTACCTTTGTGCCATAAACACAAAACAATTGTAAAACTGGACAAAAGGCTTAAAGCTGCCGTTTTGGTGCGCTAGGCGACAGACCACACAAGACAGTAATCCAAAAACAGAGGAGTTTTACCTAAATCCCAACATTCTGCCTGGCAGACAGTAACAATTTTAAAGAGTAGAAAAAAGTGATATTGGAGCTTATTTCTGCTGAAGTGGATAGAATTTGCAGGGTAAAATACTAGAAGTGAGAGAACTACCTTGAGAAGGAACTTCAAAAATCTGCATGAGAAATACCACAAAGTCATGCAGGGTGACATTTACTGAGGCCTGGTAGAGAACAGCTCAGAGTGTCTCTGTACTTTGTTCAGAATGAAAGAAAATGACACCAGGAAGAAGCTCAGGAATCCGTAAGTGAATGAAGAGGACTCAAAATGGTAAAAATGTGGGTAAATATAAAACATTTTGTCTCAGTTCTTAATTTCTTAAAGGACTACTAACTCTTTAAGGCAAAAATAATAATCATGTGTTTTTGATTCATAAAACAGAAAAATGTATAAAAAACAAGAACATAACAGCCAGAAAGAGAGTTAATGGAAGTATACTATTGTAAGGTTGTTACAGTCATCTGTGAGATAGTTTAATATTAATTTGATGTAGACTATGGTGCTAGTGGTAAAGAACCCGCCTACTAATGCAGGAGACGTAAGAGACATGGGTTGCATCCCTGGGTCAGGAAGATCCCCTGGAGGAGGGCATGGCAACCCACTCCAGTATTCTTGCCTGGAAAATCCCACGGACAAAGGAGCCTGGCGGACTGTGGTTCATGGTGTCCCAAAGAGTCAGACATGACTTAAGCGACTTAGCACAGCACAGATAGTTTAAGGAAGGATATTATGATCCCTAAAGTAACTAAAAATACAAAAAGATATAGTAACATAGCTAATGCTGCTGCTGCTGCTAAGTCGCTTCAGTCGTGTCCGACTCTGTGCAACCCCTTAGACGGCAGCCCACCAGGCTCTGCCGTCCCTGGGATTCTCCAGGCAAGAACACTGGAGTGGGTTGCCATTTCCTTCTCCAATGTATGAAAGTGAAAAGTGAAAGTGAAGTCACTCAGTCGTGTCCGACTCATAGCGACCCCATGGACTGCAGCCCAGCAGGCTCCTCCATCCATGGGATTTTCCAGGCAAGAGTACTGGAGTGGGGTGCCATTGCCTTCTCCGAACATAGATAATAGAGGAGATAAAATAAAATACTATTTATGTTATTTATATATGTTATTTAAACCACAAATAAGAGAAATTAAAAATACAAAGATGAGACAAAAAGAAAACAAACAGCAAATGGTATTCTTAAATCAAGCCATATCAATAATCACATTAGGTATAAACAGGCTAAGAGCTATAATTTAAAGGCTGCTGCTGGTGCTAAGTTGCTTCAATTGTGTCTGACTCTGCGACCCCATAGACGGCAGCCCACCAGGCTCCCCCATTCCCGGGTTTCTCCAGGCAATAGTACTGGAGTGGGTTGTCATTGCCTTCTCCATAATTTAAAAGCAGGGATTGTCAAATTTGATTTATAAACAAGACCCATATATGTCTTTTTTTTAATGAGAGTAGTTTAAATATAAATATGCTAATAGGATAAGAATAAGAATATGAGAAAAAAAGATAAACCATGCAAACATCCATCCAAAAGGAAAAGCTGAGTGGCTGTATTAATGTCAGACGCAATGGATTTATTTATTATTTTTAAAAATTAATTTAAATGAAAGAAAGATGACTATTTTTAATGATAAAAGGTGCAACTCACAAAGAAGATAAACATGATAAAATATTAGACACCTAACAACAAAGAAGCAAAGATACATAAAGCAAAAATCAAAAGAGATTTAAATATAAGAAGTATTACTAGAGATAGGTAAATTTCATGATGACAAAGGGAAATTAAAATGTCTCAGATGTCTTGAACCTTTGGTAAATGAGTCACTGAAAAACCGTCATCTTAAATGAGAAGCATTTTAAAATACCCATTTCCCTGCTCCACTGGGTTTAAACATTTAAAAAACGTTCCTTCATATTTGCTTCTCTGATTCTTGTCATGCAATTTTTTCAGGTAAAATGCTGTGTCTCCTCCCTCAACCCCTTTGCTATGTGACAACCTCCCTGTTCTTCCTTTAGGGAACAGCTCAGTTATAAAGCAGACCTCACAAGTCCCTTCTGTTGAGTTCATCGTATTTAACCCTTTACCACCGTTAGTCATCCAATAGATATTTACTGAGCTCCTATAAAGTACTAGGCATTGCTCTAGACCCTGAGGATACAACTATGAATAAAGTGCCTCCTGGGGTATAGGGGATAGGGAACAGAATATCAATAAATAAATATGGAGCATGCCAGGAAGTTACACATGCAATAGAAAAAAGTTAGGTATTTAGGAAATGTCATGAAGGTATGGTAAAGTAAGGCATCTCTGTAAAGGTGTCATCTTTGCAGACTTGGAGAAAGTGAGGTGGCACTTTCAGATACCTGGGAGAAGATCATCCTAGTAGAGGCAACGTGTACAAAGGAGCTAAATCGGCAGTATACCTGGCTACTTTGTGAGACAGATAGGATAAGAGAGTGGCCAGAAGGGAGTGAAACAGACACAGGCTCATAGCAGAGGAGGCCAGAGGGGCGGGGGGCCACACACCGGATTGCGGATGCCTCGTCATGGACTGAGAGGCCGTTGGAGGGAGTTTTGAGCAGAGGATTAACACTATCTGACATTTTCTCTGGTATCACTCTGGCTGCAATGTACAGATTGAATTTCTTATCCCTTAAGGTAGCTGAGAAAGGGTTTTGCAAGGCAGACAGAAAATACCTACAGATTTATTGGCCTGTCCCCCAAAGTAGATTTATGTCCATGCCTTGTATGGGCCCTGTTAGTGATCCTTTGAGCTATTCAGAAAGATCTTTGACATTCATCTACTGAAATATTTTTTTTAAGATAGCCATATGTCTTATGAGTGACTAAAGAGGTAAGTAAGCATTGCATATTTTTACAGTTAATGGAAAAACAAAACAAAAACACATATCCATTAAACCTGTGACAGGAATACCTACAACTTTTTTCTTCATTAAAATTTCTTTTACTTAGCTTCAGATTAAAAGCAGGTGATCTTTGCTTAAAGCATAATTAACTTTGTTTATAACTTATTTGTAACAGCTTATTATTTCTTTTGACTTTAGGAGTTCTGGTAATAGTCTCAATTGATTGATTATCACTAGAATGACCCATCAACCGTCCTTTAATAGATGCTATTCCTGTTTTATTCAAGTTTCTAGTTTTGCCTTTAAGCTTCTGTGATAAGGCGGACATTGGGAATGGTTTTCACTTAGTGTTGTTTCCACTCCAACGCTCCTCTCTGACACTGTTCTATCTTTTTCAGCTGCTTGAGAAAGAAGCCAAGGTGTCTAAATAAACTATTGACTAAGAAGAGTTAAAAGCCTCACCAAAGACTTGTAACTTTGATGTATAAGCTCCTTGTTTTTTTTAACTATCACAGGCAGTGTCTTTGGTTGATAACTCAGTTTTAGCTCTGAAGAGTCTTTTGTATAAGTTTTTATTACTAGGAGAGCAAGGATAGGGTGCAACCTCCGAAGTGTTCACAGTTGCAAATCATAAGATAAGAATTTTCAGAACTCAAGAACAAGCCTTCTCTTTCCGTCATGTTACTCTTATTTACTTTAATCACTCATCCCAACACATCATGCTCCCAAGTGTATTTTACCAGTTCCTAGTTAGCATATTGAAAAGCAGAGACATTACTTTGCCAACAAAGGTCCGTCTAGTCAAGGCTATGGTTTTTCCTGTGGTCATGTATGGATGTGAGAGTTGGACTGTGAAGAAGGCTGAGTGCCACAGAATTGATGCTTTTGAACTGTGGTGTTGGAGAAGACTCTTGAGAGTCCCTTGGATAACAAGGAGATCCAACCAGTCCATTCTGAATCAGCTCTGGGATTTCTTTGGAAGGAATAATGCTAAAGCTGAAACTCCAGTACCTTGGCCACCTCATGAGAAGAGTTGACTCATTGGAAAAGACTCTGATGCTGGGAGGGATTGGGGGCAGGAGGAGAAAGGGACGACAGAGGATGAGATGGCTGGATGGCATCACTGACTCAATGGACGTGAGTCTGAGTGAACTCTGGGAGTTGGTGATGGACAGGGAGGCCTGGTGTGCTGCAGTTCTTGGGGTTGCAAAGAGTCAGACACGACTGAGTGACTGAACTGAACTGAACTGTGTATTCACCTCTTTCTGCACTTATGAATTTGTGGCATATTTATCTAAATTGTGTTACTGTATCTCAGTATTTTGTCCTGCAATATTCAAAAAGAGAAACTTTAGTGAATCACTTATTTTATCATAAAAATATTTTTCATCTTCTTGCTGATTTGTTGTGAATGATTATGGACAACATGCTGGCTTTTCTTACAGTCTTCCCTTTATTGGGGGCATTTATCCATCCATTCAGCCATCTAGCTACTCAGCCATCCATCCATCCATCCAGTCAGCCATCCAGCCAGCCACCTGTCTAAGAAATATGCTATGTAGTTTTACTAAATTTCAGCCACTGAGCTATAAAATTTGATACAAAATGAATGAGAATTATAGGTGTTTCATAAATGTTTGTGGTTTGATTACAGCTAAAACAAAGATTTTTTTGAATCCATTGCAAATTAGTTTCAACAATATTTCTATTTTTATTTATTCACTTATGAATTCATTTAACAAATGTTTAATCAGTGTCTACTATAGGCCAGTCGCTGTTAGAGGTTAGCATGTGAGAATGAACAGGGATGGTCTCTGCCTTTCAAAGAGTTGTGGTTTAGTGGGAGATAAAGAAACATAACAGACGTTTATGTCACAAAATGAAAGAACTGTAAGAGAGATCCGTACAATGTTCTGACAGCCACCAAGGGATAGGACTGACTCACTCGAGGGCAGGAGGGAGACAGAAAGCCTTCAGGTGAGGTCATATTTAAGATGGGCCTGGTTCTTGCAACTCAAAAGGTGGTCAATAGACTAGTAGTAGTAATACCTGTTCCCAGCTGTTACCCGAGAATTTGTTAGAAATGCAGTTCCCAGGCCCCAGGCCACACTGATGAAGTCAGAATTTAATTTTAATAAGATCCTCAGCTTACTTGTAAGCACAATAAAATTTGAGAAGCGTTGGTTTAAAGAACACTTTGGTAGGTGAAAATGATTATTGTTTAGTTGCTAAGTCATGTCTGACTGTTTTGCAACCCCATTGACTGTAGCCCATTAAACACCTCTGTCCATGGAATTTCCCAGGCAGGAGTACTAGAGTATGTTGCCATTTGCCTCTCCCAGGGACCTTCCCGACCCAGGGATCGAGCTTGAGTCCTCTGCATTGGCAGATGGATTCCTGGTGGATAAGTCAATTTAAACAGAAAAGCAATCACATGCAGAGGCACAGGACATGGAGGCAGACAGCACATTTGTTGTGCTATATCTTAAGGAACATCACAGAAAGGAAGGAAGAGAAATTTGGTGAAACATGAGTACCAGGATGAGAAGGACTTACGTGTTATGTAAAGAATTTTAATTCTTTCTAAGCTATGGGTTACAGTTGAAAGCTTTTAAGCAGATAAGTGACATGATGCTTTAGAATGACAATGAAGACATGTGAAGAATGGATTAGAAATGAGTTGAGGGAAGGTCTGCTGACTACCAAGAAGTTATTTCAGATGAGAGGACCGAAACTAACAGTGAATATTCAGAGCAGAATTTGAAATAATGGGAATTCATGTTTTACTGAATGAAGCAGATGAGGAATGAATCAGAGATGACTCAGAGATTTCAACAATGAGTAACTGGTTGGTAATTGCATTGAGGAGTAGGGAAGTACGAGATATTCAGATGGAGATGCTTAGGAAAACAGTTTGGAAGCTCAAAGAGGGTTGTGATTTGAGACAGAGAGAAGGGAATCAGATTGACAGATGGAAGCTGAGAAGCTATAGGGATGTTTGAGACCACGTCTAGGGTTGTTGTTGTTTAGTCACTAAGTTATATCTGATTCTTTTGCAACCCCTTGGGCTGTAGCCTTCCAGGCTCCTCTGTCCATGGCATTTCCCAGGCAAGAATACCGGGGTGGGTTGCCATTTACTACTGAGGAATCAAACCTGTGTCTCCTGTATTGTCAGTTTCTTTACCACTGAGCCACCTGGGAAGCTAGCAGCGAAATAATATCTGGCCCAAATCAGTGTGAAACTGCTTTGGGTTGTAAAAAAACAGAAGAAAAAGAAAGAGAAAGCAGTAGCCTGAGGAAAACTCAGACAGTATGAAGGAAATGGCAACCCACTCCAGTGTTCTTGCCTGGAGAATCCCAGGGACGGGGGAGCCTGGTGGGCTGCTGTCTTTGGGGTCACACAGAGTCGGACACGACTGAAGTGACTTAGCAGCAGCAGCATGGAGGGAAGGAATCAGTGGAGAAGAGACTAAAAACCCGGGAAAGGCACAAAAGCTGAAACCAGGAGGTAAGGCCTGTCAGTTCAGTCCAGCTGCTCAGGCGTGTCGGACTCTTTGCGACCCCATGGACTGCAGCACACCAGGCCTCCCTGTCCATCACCAACTCCTGGAACTTGCTCAAACTCATGTCCATCACGTTGGTGATGCCGTCCAACTATCTCATCCTCTGTCGTCCCTTCTCCTCCCACCTTCAATCTTTCCCAGCATCGCAGTCTTTTCCAATGAGTCATCAGGTGGCCAAAGTACTGGAGTTTCAGCTTCAGCATCAGTCCTTCCAATGAATATTCAGGACTGATTTCCTTTAGGATAGACTGGTCCCCGAGGGCTGAGATTTTAAGATATGGGCAAGGTGTGGATGGAAGCTGGGGGATGGAAAAGGAGGGACTTGGAGCTTTATGACTGCTATTTTGTCAATGAAGTAGGAAGGAAGGTCACTGGCGGAGAGTGGGCTTCGACAAGATCTAATGAGAATGATGAAGGTTTATAATGGCCACTTTCGGGTGTGGAGAAGTGGCTGACTAGAGAAAACTAAAAGGATTGCTGGGCAGGTCTGAAAGCCTAGAAGAGGCTGGCGACCGTAAATAACTTGTTCTTTTCTCACTCCATCATTCTGTGACAGCCCCTCTCTTCCCTCCTGCCTGCTTTTTTTCTTTTATAGTTTGAGCAGGAAATAATTTTCCAGTAAATTTAAAGCCTAATTCAGGCAGACTAAAAACTAAGACTTGTATTTCAGACACCTAACATAAATCTACTTGAGGTTTTATGTTTTAATTAATTGACACTCTTCTCTAATGAAAGTAACCATGTGTTCATTGTTTAAAACTTGGAGAATAAAGAAAAATAAAAAGATTTTTAAAATGACAAAAAAGTGAAAAGAGAAGGATACAAGGGAGTTTAATCTATGATTAGCACAATCATGTAAAATAAGCAAGCAGACAAATACAATTGTGTTTAGAGAGAGTACTTGAAAGAAAAATGTATTGATAATCATTTTCTCAGTGGATGATATTATCCTAAAGGGTTTGATAAAAGCTTTTATGTCACCCTTCAGAAAACATTTTCTAGCAACCTTTCCTGCTAGTATTTGACCCCAGTTTTTCTTCTTCATGAAGTTTAAACAGCATGGACCATAACAGGATTTTACCTGGAGAAAATCTAATCAGTGCAGGTACTACAAAGAGCCCAATCAGCCTTACGTTTCCCCCACACCCAACTGGCAGAGGTAAGAACTCAAGATGGCTCAGTGGGGAAAGAATCTGATTGCAATGCAGGAGACACAGGAGACACAGGAGGGTTGGGAAGATCCTCTGGAGGAGAATATGGCAACCCACACTAGTATTCTTGTTTGAGAAATCCCATGGATAGAGGAGCCTGGTGTGCTACAGTCCAAAGGGTCGCAAAGGATTGGACATAACTGAGCAACTAAACACACCCATATAAGGACTCAAGAACAGGAGGAGGCATTGTTAGCTTGTTTTAAACAAAAATATTGCTATGTCTTTGAACAATTGTAAAGTACACTTAACAAGCAACATGAAACCAGCTCTTACCAAGAATGTGAGAACTATTCTCCTTCCCCTCCCCTGTTGCTTCAGATTCCACAGCTGACTTTTGTCAGTTGTATCCTCAGGCAGTTGTGGCTCCAGCATTTCATACAGGAGGAGAAACTCTTAGGAGTTTAATAGTCTCAAACACTGATGTAGTACTGTCTATGTGTCAAGCAGTATTCTAAGTATTTTACATCGATTAATTTTATTTGCTCCTCACCATGAAACTGAGAGATAGATAGTGCTATTATTCCCACTCTGAAAATAATGAAACTGAAGCATGAAGAGATGCAGTAATTTGCCAAGATCACGTTCTTTAAATAGAGGAACTGAGTTTCAGACTTAAGTAGTCTGTCTCAGGATCCTGTTCAGAGTTCCTGCACAATAAACGGTTGGAAGGGTAGCTAAGTGGTTTGCCTTGAGTTTATATTGTAAGAAGACATTTTGCTTAGAATGTTTATTTAGTGTGGCTTGAGAGTTGGTTAAAATTCTCTCAATTCCTACCCCCACTCCACTCTTAACGTGGAACCTTGGTATTATGAAAGGGGCTTCACTGGTGGCTCAGATAGTAAAGAATCTGCCTGAAATGCAGGAAACCCGGTTTGATCCACAGTTTGGAAAGATTCCCTGGAGAAGGGAATGGATACCCATTCCAGTATTTTTCCATGGACAGAGAAGCCTGGTGGGCTACAGTTCATGGGGTTACAAAAGAGTCAGACATGACTGAGCAACTAACACAACTGCTTTCTAAATTTTCTTGATTGTCACCATGAAGTGATCCAGATCACTTGGTAAAGTCTAAGAGTGTAATCTTCTCTGTATTCTAGATTCTTATATTAACTGCCATTCTCCTGGTCATCTCATCTTCCTGAAAAGGACTAGCTTGATTTAGGTGCTTCTTGCTTTTCCAAGCTTAAAAATTCTTATGGCATGGCTGTTTAGCCCTATGTCCTTAAAAATTATAAATAATTCTTTCAGTTCAGTTCAGTCGTTCAGTCGTGTCCGACTCTTTGTGACCCCATGAATTGCAGCATGCCAGGCCTCCCTGTCCATCACTAACTCCCGGAGTTCACCCAGACTCATGTCCATTGAGTCAGTGATGCCATCCAGCCATCTCATCCTTTGTTGGCTCCTTCTCCTCCTGCCCCCAATCCCTCTCAGCATCAGAGTCTTTTCCAATGAGTCAACTCTTTGAATGAGGTGGCCAAAGTACTGGAGTTTCAGCTTTAGCATCATTCCTTCCAAAGAAATCCCAGGGCTGATCTCCTTCAGAATGGACTGGTTGGATGTCCTTGCAGTCCAAGGGACTCTCAAGAGTCTTCTCCAACACCACAGTTCAAAAGCATCAATTCTTCGGCCCTCAGCTTTCTTCACAGTCCAACTCTCACATCCATACATGACCACAGGAAAAACCAGAGCCTTTAGCTGCTTCTAATCAATAACCTCAGATATGCAGATGACACCACCCTTATGGCAGAAAGTGAAGAGGAACTAAAAAGCCTCTTGATGAAAGTGAAAGAGGAGAGTGAAAAACTTGGCTTAAAGCTCAACATTCAGAAAACGAAGATCATGGCATCCGGTCCCATCACTTCATGGGAAATAGATGGGGAAACAGGGGAAACAGTGTCAGACTTTATTTTTGGGGCTCCAAAATCACTGCAGATGGTGACTGCAGCCATGAAATTAACAGACGCTTACTCCTTGGAAGGAAAGTTATGTCCAACCTAGACAGCATATTGAAAAGCAGAGATATTACTTTGCCAACAAAGGTCTGTCTAGTTAAGGCTATGGTTTTTCCTGTGGTCATGTATGGATGTGAGAGTTGGACTGTGAAGAAGGCTGAGTGCCAAAGAATTGATGCTTTTGAACTGTGGTGTTGGAGAAGACTCTTGAGAGTCCCTTGGACTGCCAGGAGATACAACCAGTCCATTCTGAAGGAGATCAGCCCTGGGATTTCTTTGGAAGGAATGATGCTAAAGCTGAAACTCCAGTACTTTGGCCACCTCATGCGAAGAGTTGACTCATTGGAAAAGACTCTGATGCTGGGAGGGATTGAGGGCAGGAGGAGAAGGAGCCGACAGAGGATGAGATGGCTGGATGGCATCACTGATTTAATGGACATGAGTCTGGGTGAACTCCGGGAGTTGGTGATGGACAGGGAGGCCTGGCGTGCTGCGATTCATGGGTCGCAAAGAGTCGGACACGACTGAGCAACTGAACTGAACTGAACTGAATAGTTTATAGTTTGTAGAAATTAAATGCAAATTGTATGTTTAAATTACCAGCAAATCTCCTTTCGTGCTATCAGATTGGCTAGACACACTCAGTGCTGTCTTTCTTGCCTTCTTTGACTGCTTCTTGTTTAGTTTCTAGGCTTAGAATGGTTGCTTGTTGGTTCTAGCATTGAGAACTCTGGATTGCACACTGGTGCTATGTTCAGGGTTCTCACAAGCTGCTGGATGGAAAAAAAGAGAGCAGTAAAGATATTCTGGGAAAGATGGAGGGCAGGAGAAGAAGGAGACAACAGAGGATGAGATGGTTGGATGACATCACCAACTCAGTGGACATGGGTTTGGGTGAACTCCGGGAGTTGGCACATTGAATCCATATCACAACTTAAAATGATGACATCTCCCTGCCTTTCTCACTGCCACTCTTCCTTGCCTCCCTCCTCCTCCTTCTCTCTCTCTCCCCCTTTCACTTCATTCCCTCTCTCTTCCTTTTCTTCCCTCCCCATTTCTATGAGAAATATAGCATAGCTGCAAAAGCACAGGTTCTGAAGTTAGATTTCCTGGGTTCAAAGCCCAGTTTCACCCCTTTACAATCTGTACATTGATCCAGTTAACTATTTTGGGGCTCATTTTACTTCCCCCCCCCAAAAAAAAATCTTCTCATAAGGCTGGTATGAATATTAGATAAAATAATGCCAGTAAAATGTTTAGAATAGTACTTATTACGACCTTAATAAGTGTGAGTTACCATTGTGAATATATCTCTCTTTAGACTGTGGGGTCCAGAAGAGTGGGTATTCTGTTTACTAGGTGTGTCCAGTGCTGAGTAGTGTAGGGTCTTCATAAGTATTGGTTGAATAAATAAAAGTTGAATCTACCAGTAAATAGCTGTGTGACTTAGGACACATTATTTAACCTCTTTGAAAATGAGTGCTGGGATATAACGTATAATTCACAGGGTTGCCAAAGAATTTCATGGGGTAAGACTAGAAAGGAGGCACAAGAACCCAGAGTTTCAGAGCAGAGGCTTTGTGGTCAGGCGCGAATAGGTTTGAATCTTATTCTCCAACTAGATATGACCTTCAATAAATCACTAAAATCTGCAAAATGGAGATCATAATTTTTATTTCAGAGGGTAAGGATGAAATGACACATGTATATACTTAGAACATTGTTTTCTTAAAATAGTTTGTTAATATGGGAAAGGACTTTGTAAGCTTGAGGTCACCATTAAAGCTGATTTTGACATTTTATTAAATAGAACATTTTTTATTTAAATTCTTCCATTAAGTGGCACCAAATAAGAGCCTAATGGTATCCTCAACATTTAGACAAGACTGAAGAGAATCACGAAATAAAATTTTTATTTGAAGAAAGGAATTTGATGGTGATTTTAACAAGTTGAGATAATTCAAATCTCATAGCTAGACTGATATACTGTCCTACAAAATAACTTTTTTAATTGATAGAAGTGTGATTTGTCTAAAAACTAAAATTTATTATAGTCCAAATACATGCATTGTTTCTGCTTTCCTAATGATAAGGTGCAGAGTTGAAGGACACTAAGAAAGGCTTGAATTTTTATATTTGTTGAGCATAGCAAATTTTTTTGTTTGTTTGTTTGGAGAAACTTAAGAACTCAAAATATTCCTTCTGTAGAAACCAGGAACGTGTTCTGAAGTAACCACTTAGTTGACAATGGAGAGAGGAAGAACATGCTGATCTCTTTGGTCTCCTCCATTATCCCTTCACTTTTTTACTGCTCTCCCCTTATTTCTGGACTAGTCACCCCAGCCACCTGCTGCACCTCTCACACCCCAAGCACCCCCCTCTCCCTGAGCCTTGGCTTTCGGTGTTTCTACTATCTAGACTGTATTCCTCCAATTAGTCATATGGCTAACCTCTCATCCCTCCTTCAGGTGCTTCAATATCACCTTGGTGAAGCTTTCTTTAATCATCTCTTTTAATATTACAGTATCCCCAGCTCTACTCAGTTTTCCCATCCCCATTATCAGCTTGATACTTCTCCACTGCACTGACCAAAATTTGATAGTATGTGCAGAATTTACTTGTTTGTTTATTATCTGTCTCCCCTTTCCTCTTCAGTGTCACCTTCATAACAGCAGGGACTTTTTTTTTGCTTTGTTTACTGTTATATCCCTAACCCTTAGAATGGTGCCTGGCATGTCATAAGCACTCAGTAAATATTTCATGAATGAATGAATGAGCTTTCCAAGTTAAGATTAAAAAAGAAACAATTGTAGTTTCCTGTGGGAAATTCCTGGTTCATAAATAAGTCTTTGACCTACATGTCAGATCAAATGTGGTTGGGCAGGTTACTTAGGTTCTGTGCTCCAAATGCAGAATTCAGAAAAAAATTTCTCTCTCCAGTTGTAATGTAATAGACTAGGTTAAATACCACTCATCCAAAATTCATGTCCATCAAGAACTGTGAATGTAATCTTATTTGGAAATTGGGTCTTTGCAAATGTAGTTAAGATGAAGTTATACTGGATTAGGGTGGTCCCTAGATGCGGAAAAAGTGGAAACAGTGACAGAGTTTATTTTTGTTGGGTTCCAAAGTCAACTGCAGATGGTGACTGCAGCCATGGCAGTCAAAAAAAACACTTGCTCCTCGGAAGAGAAGACACTTCCAAAAGACACTTGCTCCTTGAAAGAAAAGCTGTGGCCAACCTAGACAACATATTATAAAGCAGAGACATCACTTTGCTGAAAAAGTCTGTATAGTCCAAGCTGTCATTTTTCCAGTCATGTACAGATGTGAGAGTTGGACCATAAAGAAGGCTGAGTGCTGAAGAATGGATAATTTTGAATTGTGCTGGAGAAGACTCTTGAGAGTCCCTTGTACTACAAGATCAAACCAGTCAGTCCTAATGGAAATCAACCCCGAGTATTCATTGGAAGAACTAATACTGAAGCTCCAATACTTTGGCAACCTGATACAAAGAGCTGACCCATTAGAAAAGACCTTGGTGCTGGGAAAGATTGAGGGCAGGAAGAGAAGGGGGAAACAGAGGATGAGATGGTTGGATGGCATCACTGACTCAATGAACATGAGTTTAAGCAAACTCCAGGAGATAGTGAAGGACAGGGAAGCCTGACATGCTGTAGTCTATGGGATCACAAAGACTTGGACACAGCTTAGCAACTGAGGAACATAGGCTGATGTCTTTATAAGAAGAGAGAAATTTGGATGCAGATGCACAGGGGCTTCCCTGGTGGCCCAGCAGTAAAGAATCTGCCTGCCAATGTGGGAGACGTGGGTTTGATCCCTGGGTCAGAAAGAGCCCCTGGAGAAGGAAATACAATCCATTCCAGTATTCTCATCTGGGAAATCTCATGGATAAAAGAGCCTGGCAGGCTACAGTCCATGGGGTACTGGACACCACTTAGCTGCTAAACAACAGCACAGGGAGAATGCCATGTGATAACAGAGGCAGAGATTAGAGTGATATATTTACAAGTCACAGAATACCAAGGATTGCCAAAACTACCAGCAACTAAAGAAAGGCAAGGTAGGATCCTTCACTAAAACCTTTAAAGAGAGCATAACCCTGCTGACACCCTGGCTGTGGGCTTTTAACATCCAGAACTATTAGAAAATAAATTTCTGCTGTTCTCAACCAACAATTCTGTGGTAATTTGTTATTGCAGCCCAAGGAAACTAATACACGTAGAAATAGGGTACATTCATTCAGTCCTTAATTCATTGTGCAAACATTGTTGAGCATTAGACCTTGTGCTAATAAGCGATGATAAATGACCCAGTTTTCTCCCTGTCCTCAAGGAGCTCATAGTTGAGTGTCTGAGACCAAGAATAAATGGAAATTGTTGTAATGAAAGTACTATAGGAGAGTGAATCAAACAGCACAGAAAATGAGCATATAATTAATCTAGCCTGGGGAAAGGGAGCGTAAGAAAAGACTCTTCTAAAGGGGTAATTTTGAATAAGATTATAGAATAATCTTATTCTGTAAGACAGAAAATAGAATAGCTTTTGTAGACAGAGAAAAACACATACAAAGGGACAGAAGCAGAAGAGAATGTGGTGTAACTTAGGACGTGCCTGAAGTTGATTTCTGCTATAGTTGCTTGTGATGGAGTGGTTGCATGGAGTATGTTTCAGTGGGAGTATGATGTAATAATTCAGGTGATACCTAAAGAGAGTTCTAACTAGAATAGGGTAGGAAACTCTTCTGGAAATAAACTAATAGTTTAGAGCAATGTAGGATTCTAGGGTTATCTTGATTCTGGTGCTTACTTGGATTGGTTCTGGATAATGGTGAGAAAAGGATGTTTTAAAGTAGGATCCTTTGTAAAAGCTTGTAATTCAGAATTACAACTTTTAGCCAGTATACGTGATTCAGTTTGTGTGTGTGTGTGTGTGTTGGTGTGAGATGCTGGGTAATAGAATCTGAGAGATACCTGTTTTAAAGACATGATATTTAAGAGACAGTGTGGGAGTAAAACATGCATTGGATTTCTGTCTTGAGTCTGAGCTCATGTCACAGTCATGTTTCTTTTTCAACCTTATAATTTTATCTTCTGAAGTCTTAGTCTCCTTTGAAAGTTAGTATTTGTTTCACTAATATCACAGAATTATTGTAGGATAAAATGAAATAAAGTATTCAAGAATTCTTTCAACTCTTTTTTAAGAGTTTTCAACTCTTAATAAGCAGTATGCTGCTGCTGCTGCTGCTAAGTCGCTTCAGTCATGTCCGACTCTGTGCGACCCCATAGACGGCCTCCTACCAGGCTCCTCTGTCCCTGGGATTCTCCAGGCAAGAAGATTCTCCAGCCCACTGGAGTGGGCTGCCATTTCCTTCTCCAATGCATGAAAGTGAAAAGTCGCTCAGTCGTGTCCGACTCTTAGCCACCCCATGGACTGCAGCCCACCAGGCTCCTCCGTCCATGAGATTTTCCAGGCAAGAGTACTGGAGTGAGGTGCCATTGCCTTCTCCAATAAGCAGTATACAAATGTGAATTATTATAAGATACTTCAACCACAGTGGGGGCTTCTCAACTAGGCAACCAATTCTAAGATGCGATGATGTACATTTCTATTTAGGCAAGCACCTAAATCAGTGTACTTTGTCATTATTTTCCAAATATTCTAGTGCCATGAAAATCAACCTGAAGTCCTACAAGATTTTAAATAACTTGAGACAGGGAAGCTGAATAACTTCCCGCTGACTTTCTCATAACTTCCCACAAACCTGGCACAAAATTTCTGCTCAAAATCCTTTGTTGGAGACATGAGTAAATGAACAACAACAAGAAAGATAAATTAGTGACATTAAACATTTTTGTAGTTGCACTGTTGGATTTTAAGACTGTTGAATCCTTTCAGGTCATCTACATTATTATTTCTATGACTTAAGATTTATTTTCTGCTGTTGCTAAAAACTAATAAAAATGTAAAGTCTGAAGTGACCAAGACTAGCTGGTTATATGCTCTTGTGTTATCCTGCTGTCTTTCTCATTAAAAAAATTGCATTGTAACTGCTT